>NC_065452.1:35589979-35920124 GCF_917563875.1 Diabrotica virgifera virgifera
AATGGCAGAGGATAGGATAGTACGAATAGCACGAGATAAGTCACCAAATGGACGAAGAAGTATTGGCAGACCAAGAAAAAGATGGTGTGATAATTTAAACAATTTAGAAGTCTAATATTCTAATAGAAGAAGAAACAGGCTTTAAAGCTTACATACAAGAAGGAAGAAGAAGAAGAAAAAGAAGACTGTTATATACCAGGAACCAGATATCGTAAAATACATTAAAATAGAACGTCTAGGGTAATCAGGTACGCCGATGATACAATACTGATTGCTGGCAGTGAAGAAGAACTACAAATTCTGTTAACCAAAGTAGTGCGAGAAGGAGAACTATATGGCCTTAAGGTGAATGTAAAAAACTAAAACAATGGTAATTTCAAAAAGCACACACCGCAGTTATAAACATCCTACTCAACAACAATCTCCTTGAACAAGTGAAAAAATTTAAGTACCTGGGATGTTGGATACATGAAATTTTAGACCAAGAGTAAGAGGTTAAATGTAGAATATAAAAGACAAGAAACTCCTTCTTAAAGATGCGACAGTTACTCACTGCCCGCAATCTTGTTTAGATTGACAATCTTGATCTGTCCCTACGATACCGCATGATAAAGTGTTATGTATATAGTGTACTATTACACGGCATGGAAGCGCAACTGGCTGCGCAACATTAAAGAATGGACAGGATTAGACTCTCAAAGTCTAATAAGAAAAGTCCAAAATAGAGAAGACTTTGCAGAAGTCATCGCCAACTTTCGCTAAGAACACGGCACCCAAAGAAGAAGAAGGTGGGTAGGGCATGTAATGCGAATCGAACAAACTGACTCAGCTAAAATAACGCTCCTTGATAAACCCATTGGTCAGAGAAAAAGAGAAAGAGCCAGAAAGAGGTTTCTTGATAACATCGATGAAGACTTGAGAAATATGGGAGTATGTGCTTGGTGGAGGAAGGCGATGGATATGGACATGGACGACTAGAGAGAAATTCTTGAGAAGGCTAGGACCGACATAGGGCTGTAAAGCCAGAATGATGATGATGATGTCACAACAAGAGTACTAAAGAACCAAAATGGAGAAACCGAATTTGAGAATAAACAGATCAACAGCATATAGGAAGAATAATATAGAAAATAAAAAAAACAGTAAAATCCTTTATAAAAGGTATATATTTAAAATCTCTAAAAAGGGCTACATCACAATCACATAACTAGTTTTCGATTGGTTTACCAATCATCATCAGTGCTTACCTAAAATGAATATAACCTGGTAAAATAATGCAAAAATTTTGAAATTTTCACTACGGTTAAGAAAAGTTGTAGGTTATACTCACGTGAAATTTACATTCTAACCACCAAGATATAATTTTACAAAAATATGTGGGTCAAAGCCCTGTACAAGTAATCCGTCAAGGAAACATCGGTTGAAAATGCTAACTTAAGCATGGATGTCTAAAGTATTTTACTAATATGCCCCAGGTAACATCTGAGCTGTGGTTTAACTTGTTCACATGGTGAAATTATGGCAGCAAGTGACAACGGGTGCGTTCGGGTAACCACAGCGGACAGCTGAGCCAGCGGTAGCGTTTAGACGACACCGCTTGAAGTCAGCCTCTGAGAGATTTACTAAGCTTTCCCTATCAGCGCTGGATACAACCACTCAGCCGATTTCTGCTGACAGTCAGCCGCTGTGGTCGTCCGAACGCAACCAATGAAATGGATAGAGACTTCCGAACGATGACATGACAGAAATGACAGTTCCACAAGAAGTTGGAAAATTAACCTGTCATATTTAAAGACTATGGTGTACAGCTAGTTAAAATTAGAAATGATGTAACAACACTCCCTCCATTGTGAAAAATAATCTTTTAAAATTCAGTAAACTAGATGTTGTAGTTAAAAATGTATTCACGTATATTGTCAGTGGAGGTGGTTAGGCAAACCACATTACACAAATGTTTGTATTCGAGAACTAAAGTCAGTAATCAAATATTGTTGTCAAGAGACCTTTAAAAAAGCAATTTTGTGTTGATTTAAAGTTATCGAATTTATTTAACTTATTGGTAGCTGTTGGAATTTGTGTAAGTTTAAAAAAGAGATCACAATGGGGTGACTGAGGTGTAAAAATGTCTTAAATAATCTAGGGGGATGTATCATTAAGAAAGCACAAGCTCAAACTTAGGCGACTAATTCCTAAAGACTTCGCAGGCTGCCCGGATCCCTAAGGATCCAAAAACCAAAACCGGCATAAGATGATGACAGTAGGGGCTGGGAGGTATGAAATGTCTGTGAGGAAATTAATGACAAAGGAACATGAACGAGACCCAGAAAGAAAATTGGACTTTTGATTTGGTTTTACTATAGATGAGTGTTATATGTTGGTAATGACAGATTGAATAGGTAGGGTGAGAATAGTCATATGTAGAAATATGGTGGTGGGTTGTATGTAGATGAAAATTTATATAATGTGGATGTCTGTAGATGATGATGTCAGTAATTTATAAGTATGTTATTGATAGATGAAAGTGGTTTGATGGCTGAAGATGAAAATAAGATTATTGTGGCTTGTACCAGATATACCTTTTCATCTACATACAACCCACCACCATATTTCTACATATGACTATTCTCACCCTACCTATTCAATCTGTCATTACCAACATATAACACTCATCTATAGTAAAACCAAATCAAAAGTCTAATTTTCTTTCTAGGTCCCGTTCATGTTCCTTTCTCATTAATTTCCTCACATACATTTCATACCCCCCAGCCCCTACCCTTACAGCACAGGTCATCTTTAAAATATCTTATTTACAACCAAATATGGTCTTAATGTCTTTTAAAAAGACTTTTAAAGGGACTTTTAAAAAATATCTTTAAAACGCCAAATTTAAGATATCTTTTAAACATCACCTTTAAGACATTTTTTTTCTTAAAAATAGGTTATAATTATGAATTTAAAAGTTAGGTTAGGTTAGTAATACAATTAAGACAAGAGCTGGTAGCTAAAAGACAAACTCCAAACACAAGCTTTTTCACATCAGTGACTTCAGTGGTATTTCCCATATCTTGTGATGAAGATATGGTTTTATTTGAGGGATATTTAGAAGACTCCACAGATTTTAATAATGCAATAGGTTTAGATTTGATTGTTATATTATTAAAGTAAAAATTTAACTTTGTTATCAAGAGTAAATGCATGTCTCCTAATTCAACAGCTTACCTTAACAATATGCTTTAAAAATATATTTTTTAGGCATCGGAGCTTGTTAAAGTAGGAGGATCAAAAGCCTAGATATGATTTTGTATCAAGAGTTGGAAAATTAATTATTAGCAATGAGCAAGCTTTAAAGTACAGTTGGCTGGGACAAAAAGGCAAACAAAAGTCCTACATGTAAAATTTGAATAGCAATGAACGTATTTTTAGAACCTAATTATTTTTATTAAAAGTTCATTTAAAATATTTCATAAAAAATTAAAAAGAAACCTATCTAAAACACATTAATAGTAGACAAAAAAGACATCTTTTAGATGTAAGGATTTGTAACATCCGTACATCTTTCCGGAAATACCAGACATCTTTAAGACGTCTAAAACATCTTTAGTAAGTTATCTCTTGGATTTCGATGTCTTTGTGTTATCTGCGTACTGTCATCATCTTACGACGGTTTTGGTTTTTGGGCCCTTAGCGATCCGGGCAGCCTGCGAGGTCTTTAGGAATTAGTCGCCTAAGTTTGAGCTTGTGTTTTCTTAATGATACATCCCCCTAGATTATTTAAGACATTTTTACACCTGAATTTTAAATGATTATTTTTCACAATGGAGGGAGTGTTGTTACATAATTTCTAATTTTAACTAGCTGTACACCATAGTCTTTAACTATGACAGGTTAATTTTTCAACTACCTGTGGAACTGTCATTTCTGTCATGTCATCGTTCGGAAGTCTCTATCCATTTCTTTGTCACTTGCTACCATACTTTCACCATATGAGCAAGTCAAACCACAGCTCAGAGGTTACCTGGGGCATATTAGTAAAATACTTTAAACATCTATGCTTAAGTTAGAATTTTCAACCGATGTTTCCTTGACGGATTACTTGTACAGGGCTTTGACCCACATATTTTTGTAAAACTATATCTTGGTGGTTAGCATGTAAATTTCACGTGAGTATAACCTACAACTTTTCTTAACCGTAGTCAAAATTTCAAAATCTTTGCATTATTTTACCAGGTTATATTCATTTTAGGTAAACACTGATGATGATTGGTAAACCAATCAAAAACTAGTTATGTGATTGTGATGTAGCCCTTTTTAGGGATTTTAAATATATACCTTTTATAAAGGATTTTACTGTTTTTTGTATTACATGGTATACAGCCAACTACAGGAAAACTTTTTCCTTGCGGATTAATATAAAAAATGTTATACATGAGAGAGAAAATACACTGTGACGAATAGGGACAATCAAAAGTACAGCATAACGACGAAACAGGAAATCCCACAGAAGAAGTACAAAAAGAAATAAAGCATCCACAATAGCAAGATAGCGGAAGAATATAAAGTAGTAGCGGAATTAACAAAATATACAGGAACACAATTACGACGAAGTGAGAAATCAACTACAAAAAGCAAATAGATTGGCAGGATGTCTTAATAACACTATATGGCGAAACCGACATATTTATTAACACTGAGATGAAGTCAAGAATTTATAAAACCAGTGAAGACCAATAATTACATAGGTACCTATGCATCAAAAACAAGACCCGATACAGCGGAGTGAAAACACTTGAAGACAATGTAACGTAGAGTAAATAATCGAATGGAAACTAAAGAGAAAAAAATAATGGAATAACCACATAAGCAGAATGTGGAAGATACATGTAGTCAAAATAGCAAGGGATAAATCACCAATCGATAGAAGTATTTATCGGTTAACCGCGCAAAAGATGGAGTGACAACCTTCCATAGAGGTATCAATTCGCCAATGAACAAGCCAGTGGCGGCTCGTGTTGTTTACAATAGGGGAGGCTATACCTAACTGTAAAATATCTAGGCAAATTTGCATTAGCAAAAAAAATCCGCCAAAAAATCTAATTTAAGGCCCCATTTCTTGACCATTTTTATTTACATTTTATAATATCATCATAATTAATAATTTCATAACATCATATCATTTTAAAAATAGTTAGTCTAATTGTAAAAGTGTATTACCAAAGTTTGTGTCGTTTATTTGTTAACAATTCTATCTCTGTAAGTAGATATTATGCATATCAAACTAAATACAGATTTGAAGTTTTTCAGTCCATACAGGTTGAAGGTTCACATTTTTTAAGATACTCAACTGAATTTTTTTAATTCTAAAAGCGGCCTACTGCGAATCCAAAAACACGGTAAATTACCGATATTTTGCTTTTCATTACAGATATCGGAAAAAGTTATTTGAACAAGTTGTTCCAAATATTATTCTAACCCCACATACCAAATTTCATCACAAAATTCGCATTTTTTAATTTTTTTATTATTTGTAGTCAGGATCCTAAAATTGGGGCGGCTGGCCGATTAGCCGCCCTTGCTAAATCTCCGGGCAGTGCGTGCGTTAAGCGATACTGCGGCGCTAAGGCTACGGCTCCACGGGCGAGAAATTGACGCTAGCAGTAGCCGTAAAACGAACTTAAGGTTCCACGGAACGGAATAGGAATAGCCGAACTGAACCGACTACGCACAAGTCCTGTAGTCGGTTCAGTTCGGCTATTCCTATTCCGTTCCGCGGAACCTTAGCCTACGGCTCCACGGGCGAGAAATTGACGCTAGAAGTAGCCGTAAAACGAACTTAAGGTTCCGCGGAACGGAATGGGAATAGCCGAACTGTACCGACTACAGGAGTTGTGCGTAGTCGGTTCAGTTCGGCTATTCCTATTCCGTTCTGTGGAACCTTAAGTTCGTTTTACGGCTACTGCTAGCGTCAATTTCTCGCCCGTGGTGCCGTTCGCTTAAGTTCGTTTTACGGCTACTGCTAGCGTCAATTTCTCGCCCGTGGAGCCGTAGCCTAAGGAGACCGGGTCTCCTTAACCGCTGCTGGGCTGCGCGGAGCATTAGCAAGTAAGACTTTCCGGCCAGCAGCCTCAGGTCCAGTTTTAGGATCCTGACTACAAATAATGAAAAAACTAAAAGTGCGAATTTTGTGTTGAAATTTGGTATGTGGGGTTAAAACATTATTTGGAACAACTTTTTCAATATCGCGATATCGCGATATCTCTAACGCGAAGCAAAATAGCAAGGTAAACAAAACAGTGTAGCATGTGTAAAAAATGTGTGGGGAGGCTAAGCCTCCCTTGCCTCCTCTGACCAGCCGCCACTGGAACAAGCAGAATTGCTTATAAAGAGGAAGAGAAAGAAGACAATTACACAAAGAAATAAACACGCTAATACAATAAAATATGAACACACAATATATTGCACATCCTGTTCTAAACCCGTAGTAACTCAAAATATTAAAATTTTACAGGAGAGCGAAAGCAAACTATTTGCTTTGATTTGATTTTTTTTATTTTAGTTAGTATACATCTAATTTTTATATCTAGAGGCTTTTCTAAATGGGCTACAGTAAGATAGGAAAAGTATTTTGTTAAAAGAAAATAACTAAAAATCGATATTTTGCTTCGAAATAATACAGTTTTCCTCCACAAATTTGATTTACGACATTTTTCCCGAAAGAAACGTTAAAACTCATTGGTGTTATAGGTATAGTCGCTTTTTGAGTTAATACTTTTTTAATACGTTTTTCACCGGAAACTGGCGCAGCTTCTTGCAAGGGCGAATCCAGGATCGATTTTCTGCAGGGTGGGGGCGGCATGAACTATTTTTGGAGGGGACACTAGGGTGCCTGTCGGAAAAATTTTAAAAATTAGTGTTAAAATAGTGAGTTTTAAGGCACTTTTCACACACTTTTGAGTGCCATACAGAAAAACTTATCGTCATTAAAGTATTTTTATTTATGTAGCAACGAAAAATCAGCAATTTTTTTAAAATTCTTTGCCTTCTTGTCATAAGTTCGAATGATACTGTTTTTACCGGATCATGAGCCTTAATTTTTAATTGTGAAATGTACAGGGTGATTGATTAGTAGGGTAAAGCTCAATAGCTCCGCTATAGTAATAGATAGCAATAAAAGTTAATAACAAAAATTTTTGCCACCACAAAATTAATTAGAATGTTACAGGGTGTTCGATAACACAGTGGCAGACCAAACTTATGTTTTTTTAAATGGAACACCCTATATTTTATTTTAAATTCGAAATCCTGTTAACTTCTCTATCACAAAAATATAAAGGTTTGTTATGTTATATAGAGTATTTACAAAGTTATAACCAATTTTATATGAAAATCGTAACAAGTTCAACTCTCTGTATAAATAAAAATAAGCAAAACAACAATGGTTTATAAATGCCATATTTTTTAACGTATTGTCAAAACTTTCAAGAATGGTCGATATTGCTAATTTTCTTTATATCAAATACAGGGTGAGTCAAAACGCAAGTACATTATTTTCTCAGTAATTTTAAATGGAACACCCTGTATTTTATATCACTATTGAAAAGTACCATTACCGTACTTTAATTTTTAGATAACATTCCCTATATCTAAATTTATTAGTTTTCGAGATATTTTCATTTTTCAATGGACTAGTAGCGAGGCCACCCAAATCACCAGAATTTAATAAACTGGACTCATTTTTTTGTGGTTACGTTAATAATGAAGTTTATAAAATACCTCCAACAACAAGGGATGAGATGAAAAATAGAATACAAAGTGTATTTCGATGAAATGTGTTAATTTACAAATGCTCCGTAGAGTAAGTAGCTCATTCAATGATCGTTTTTAGGCGTACATAAATGTGTTAGGAGGTAATTTTGAACACCTTATGTAATTAAATATTAAAAATATTTTATTGAAAGTAGCTTCTAATCTTTTCAAACATGTTTTTTTGCAAAATGTATTACTGATAAATTATGTTTCGTTCTTTATTTGTTACATTGTTACATTTACATACAAAAGTAGTGTTTAATTGTCTTCACAAAATATTGTATTTTGTGTGTGTGTGTTTTTTTGTAAAATTTTTACTAATTTTCTTTGTTTATTTGTTGCATTTACATAAAAAGATAGTTTTTAATTGTTTCAAAAATGTTGCATGTAGTGGTTGTGTTTTTGTTTGTAAAATGTATTGCTAATAAATTATTTTTATTTCTTTATTTGCTACAGTGTTACATTGATTACCGGATTGATAATCGGTAATCTTCAATTGTCAATTCAGTCATGGCTTACTTAAAATTTAGATAAATTTAAACACCTAAAATAATTTGCTCTGAAAAATGAAAATATCTCGAAAACTAATAAATTTGGGCATAGGGAATGTTATATAAAAATTAAAGTACGTTAATGTTACTTTTCAATAATGATATAAAATACAGGGTGTTCCATTTAACATTACTGAGAAAATAATGTACTTGCGTTTTGACTCACCCTGTATTTGATATAAAGAAAATTAGCAATATCAATAATTCTTAAAAATTTTGACAATAAGTAAAAAATATGGCATTAATAAACCATGGCTGTTGTGCTTATTTTTATTTATACAGGGAGTTGAACTTGTTACGATTTTCATACAAAATTGGTTATAACTTTGTAAATACCCTGTATAACATAAAAAACCTTTATATTTTTGTGATGAAGAAGTTTCGTGATGAAGGATTTCGAATATAATTCTATTTTATTGCTGTCTATTACTATAGCGGAGCTATTGAGCTTTACCCTACTAATCAATCACCCTGTAGTTTCGCTCCATCTACTGAAATATTTTTAAGGAGGCGATATTACAGTTTTCTGAGGAAAAAGATAATGCATTATGCATTTTATTGGTAAGGTTAACACAAAAATAAAATTTTTTTGAGTTAACACATTCACAGACACGACTTCATATGCAGACAGTCACGTCTTCATATCTGCATGCAGACAGTTCAGTTATGTTTGCATATGAAGCAGTATGATCAAAGTTATTAACAAAGCAATTAGTATATTATATATGTAAATAAATCAGTATTGAATCATTAAAAAAATCTTCGTGGAATAATCCGTTAAGAAATTCTTATAATATCACTGTTCCTCGAATAACGATAACTGAAATGTTCCAGTTCCCACCGCTAGAAACGCTTAAATAACTGGCCGGCGTAAAGGCGCATTTCATTTTACCGTGGTCCATTCCATAGCCATGCAACATCAGCATCCACCCGCACTAGAGCAAACCTGTTATTACCGTGCTTGGTCATTGTCCGCGTACTTTACTTGCTCTGTATGACCTAAATGGAGCACACCCAAACTATACCGATCACAAAGCCAAAGCCTTTCTTTGCCTTTTCACTTTTAAACTTGAACAGAATCGGCCGCTCCGCTCGACCCAGCGCGAGCGGTGTGCTGCTTTTATCGAATTATTTCAAAGATGCGGTATAATACAAACTCTACGAACATCTCGATTAGAATGGTTCAAAAATAAATCTATATACACTAATCGCAAAAAATTGCGCCATAATTTTTGAAACAGAAAATAAGTTTTAAAATATTTTTTAATTTTTAGCAGAATGTTATAATACTCGTCTATCGCAGGGGTGGCCAAACTTTTTGTGGTAAGGGCCACAAAAAGTTTTTGCTCTATTACTTAGGGCCGCAAAATTTAAAATTTTAAAATGTTATACTTTTTTTTTACTATTAATTCTAATTTTGATTAAATGACGTTCGCAGTGATTTAGGCATGCTATCTCCCCCCCCCCCCCCCTTCAAAATATCTATTTTTCGTTCACATTACTAGTAGTTACTTATATAATATTTGAAAGGAAATTCCGTGCTTATACAGGGTGTCCCGGAAAATAGTGCGTTCCTTCAAGGTATGGGCTAAGTGCACCATTTAGAGCAAAAAAGTCTAATAAATTTTTTTTGTTAAGTCAACCGTTTTCAAAAAAATAATTTATTAATTTTAATGCATTTGATTAATGTCCACAGAAAAGCAAATACAGCCGGCAGCGCTGCGTTCCTTCTGTGCTAAAATAATTTTACTGTAACTCAACTATCATGAATCATCGATCATAGGCATAATATACATTGATAAAATACTGATAACAGTGATAGAAAAACAGCATAATATTTGTGTTTATTAAATATCTAATAAATAAGGTTTGTATAGTGTTTTAACTTACATAGAATTTTTGTATTACAATAAAACTACGTCTTCAAGGAGCATCGATAGAACATGTTGCAAACATTTGAGTACCTGCATTTCTCCATTCAATCTTCTGGGAAGTTCGAATGGTTCAATTAGATGATTATAAAAAATATTCCCAGCCCACAAATTCATACTTTTGTCAACCACGAAAGTTAAACACACCATTCGTAAAAATAAACTTTATCTGCACATAACACTTTACACAGAAATTCGGGTTCTCTGAAGATCTTATTTTACTTGGAGGTAAATAGCCTTGCTGTAAATCTTGCACTAAACGTAATTAACATAATATCATGATAATCGCTATCGAAATCATGACAATATCACAACAATAGGATGTACCTATTCTGGGGTTACAGGTGATTATGATATGACTGTTTGTGTTTACAATTTGTATATTTTTATCTAAGCTGTGTCAAAATAAATAAAACTGCCGTGTTGCCAAATCTAAATTTTAGTAAAATACATTATTTTAATTTTTTGGGGCAACAGATGACTTTAGAAAAAAAAATTATAAGAAAGTTTTCTTTTAAATGGTGCATTCTACCCACACCTTTAAGGAACGCACTATTTTCCGGGACACCCTGTATAGATGCAAACGTCATACAGTGTGTCGCATTTAAGATGAAGGCACCCCTATATTTCGGCTATCGTACAGATTATAAATGTTTATGGTTTACATTTTTTAAGATAGTCAACTGGAATTTAAATTTTACACGCGGCCTAATGCGAATCCACAGGGTGAATTTTCGATATTTTGCTTCGCGTAAGAGATGTCGGAAAAAGTTATTTGGAAAAGTTGTTCCAAATATTATAAACCCACATACCCAATTTCATGACAAAATTCGCACTTTTAGCTTTTTCAGTATTTGTATTCCAGATTTTAACGCTGGCCCGAGATGTATCTCGGGACAGCCAATTTTAGGTTTTAGGATCCTAACTACAAGTAGACAAACCTAAAAGGAATTTTATCATGAAATTTGTAGGTCTGGATCCCGCGTACCAAAGAAAAGTTGATTAATAGCAAGCTGAAAATTTGTTAAAAGCTTAACGGTGTCTAGTCGGACAAACTTTGATATATTGGAACACTGGAACAGGTTAAAAATTTGGAACGTCAGACTACGAAAACGTCAGATGTATTTTGTTCGACAGAACTTCCAATTGATTTGTTACCCTTTTATATGGCTTTTCATTCACAGTCATTTGTTTCGAGCTTCTGTCACATGTAGTATAATCCGTGTATATGAATATATACACAGATTATACAACATATGACAGAAGCTCGAAACAAATGACAATCGATGAAAAGCACTGTTAAACACTCATTCAAAAATCAGACTGCTATTACTAACCAACATGATTTCTGTCATTTGACATGTTCTTCGTGTTCCTCTCATTAAAATGCCAAGTTGGTAATACACACCAGTCTGATTTTTGCATGAGAGTTTAATGAAAGGGCAACAAATCAATTGGAAGTTCAGTCCGACAAAATACATCTGACGTTTTCGTAGTCTGACGTTGAAAATTTTAACCTGTTCCACCATTAAAACTTCCCCTGTTCCAGTGTTCTCATATATCAAAGTTTGTCCGACTAGACACCGTTAAGCTATTAACAAATTTTCAGCTTGCTATTAGTCAACTTTTTTTTCTTATGCGGGATCCAGACCTATTGGTATGTGGGGTTACAATAATATTTGGAGCAACTTTTCCAAATAACTTTTTCTGATATCTCTAACGCTAAGCAAAATATCGAAAATTTACCCTATTTGTGGATTCGCAGTAGGCCGCGTTTAAAATTTAAATTTCAGTTGACTATCTTAAAAATTGTGAAACATCAACCTGTATGTCTGCAAAATTTCAAATCTGTATTTATTTTGATAGCTGAAATATAGGAGTGTCTTCATTTTAAATGCGACACATTGTATACTTAAAAATACACAACGATATAGGCTTGAAAAATCTTAGATCTCCTTCGTTGTTTTTGCTCTCTTTGAAAGAATTAAATAATAAACAAATATTTATTAAACATATTATTTATTATTTACAAACTTTCAATAATAATTATTAAATTTTGCAAAAATGTTGTTCTACATAAAGATTTGTAAAATGCTAAAATATCTTCTTTTTTACATAATATGTGTCTTCCTTGTCAACTGGCATGGGATCAATTTGAACTGAAAAATGATTTCTGACAAGTGATAAATAAATTGATATATTTATCTTCAAAATCTTTGAAATGATTTTCAAATTCCTTTAGAAACGTGGCAAATTACAAGTTCTTCTGTGTAAACTTTTAACTTATTTTCTGGTACTTACATTATTTAATGACTGAAAATGAATTTTTTTTTCACTGTTATGATTAATGAATAGTTTGAGTTTCATTTTAAAAGAATTTATCTGTTATCATATTGTGTGCGTATCAATTTTTGCCCTGCAATGTTATGCTTAAAATATTTAAATGTCCAGTGTAAACGCAAAATCACATGGATATTCAAAACTCAGTAAATTTAGAAAATTAAAAAATATGATTGTGAATATGATTGTGATAGAATACATCAGTATAGGTCTGGATCCCGCGTATGAAAAAAAAGTTGATTAATAGCAAGCTGAAAATTTGTTAATAGCTTAAGGGTGTCTAGTCGGACAAACTTTAATGTATGGGAACACTGGAACAGGGGAAGTTTTAATTGTGGAACAGGTTAAAAATTTGGAACAGTGAGACCACGAAAACGGCACATGTATTTTGTCCGACAGAACAGACTTGAACTCTTCGAACAGAGATTAAACTCTCATGCAAAAATCAGGCTGCTATTTATCACCAAATGGGCGTTTTAATGAGTGGAACATGTAGAATATGTCAAATGACAGGAATTATGACAGGTGATAAATAGCAGTGTGATTTTTGCATGAGAGTTTAATCTCTGTTCGGAGAGTTTAAGTCTGTTCTGTCGGACAAAATAAATGTGCCGATTTCGTGGTTTGAAGGTTCCAAATTTTTAACCGGTTCCCCAATTAAAACTGCCCCTGTTCCAGTGTTCCCATATATCAAAGTTTATCCGACTAGACACCCTTAAGCTATTAACAAATTTTCAGCTTGCTATTAATCAACTTTTTTTTCATACGCGGGATCCAGACCTAGTAGTTTTGGTTCTAACTCTCCCAAAAATGCTAAGAATTCACGATGATTTAATCGTAATTCTTGAACAAATAAAATTGAAAAAAAATAACAATATTAGTTACAATTGAAATGACGTTGTCTACTTGCAAAATATTTGTGCACAATACCTGCTGATGACGCAGTGAAACATAATAAATCATGTTCTGAAAATTGTTAATGAACATAATATTTAAGTTTTCTCGTACTAGTTGGTTAAGGAGTAATTTATAATTTTCCACTTCTACTTCAAAAATATATTTTTCAGTTGTTAGAGATTTCATGGATTGATTCCATTGATAATGGTTCTTCATAAATAATATTAAAATCGGTATCAGTTGCTCGAATAAAAAGTGAGCTGTGTCGGTTCTATCAACACTTTCATCCAATGCAATTGAATACCACATCAATTTACTTTCTAAAATGGATTTAGTTGTTTTTGTACATTATTATTCATCACTGCAAGTCTTCAGAACGATAGTTCTTCGTGATCATATTTTGGACATAAAGTTGCTTCAACTTGCTTCCACCTGCTTCAACAAACGATCTTTTATAAATTTGCCATCTAAGAACGGTTTGTTCACTTTAATTAATCTTCGAATTCTTTATTTTGTTTTAAGAAAACATTTTATTCCAGTGACAAATTTTTTAATGTTTCAAAACTCTGTATCGGAAACCCAAATAATTGACCGCGATAGGTTGAAAATGTGTGGAACAATCATTCTTTAAATGAAAATAATTCACTTTTTTCCGAGGGCCACAAAAAAATGTCCAAAGGGCCGCATGCGGCCCGCGGGCCGCACTTTGCCCACCTCTGGTCTATCGTCTCCTTTAGGTGTCTACAAACCCATGACGTTTCAAGTTGAAGCGTGTTTTTGCCAAAAAAAGAATGTGTGTGTACTTTGTACGCACGTAAGAAGTTATACTTCTATTATTATGATTTCAACGAAATTAATATACTTAAAAGGTTATTTGTATTTTATTTAAATATTAAACTAACTTTCTTTACCTACCACTTTTTAAAAATTTTTATTAAAACGATACCAAAAATATAAAAAAAAAGAATATGAATCATCCGGGATTTGAACCCGGGACCTCTTGATCTCCGGTCACACGCTCTACCACTGAGCTATATTCCCTTTGCTTTGACAGGTTACAAGATTTCTCATACATACTGACAAATTTAATAGACCAAGTGAAGTATACAAAATTCCCAGGGTAAATTTAGTGGGCGCAAATAAACGGACTTTGGCAACAATAAATGAAGTAATACGAATAAGGGTTCGATTGGGGAAGAAATTTTATGCACTACAATGTGTCATAATGCCGAACATGATGCATGATATGATCGTAGGAGTGGATGAATTGTCAGAAAAACATGTGGTGATAGATTTCAAAAATAACACGATGAAAATCACAGAGGAAAAAGAAGAAGAACAGGACATTCTGGAAATGGACAAGGAATATGAGAAACGGAAAAAGGATAATTTAGACAAAAAACAAACGGTGGAAATGAATTTGGCAATTAAGCAAGGACAGAAAAGAAAGAGGAGAAAGCAGCAGAAGATAATTAAAGAAAATGAAGCCTGGGATTCCTCGAAAGAAGAGATGAGCCCAGGAGAAGAAAAAGAAGAAAGAAGATTGACAAAAGAGAATGTAGCTTGGCATTCCTCAAAAGAAGAGATGAGCCCAGAAGAAGAGATCAGAATAAAAAAGGAAGGCGAAAGAGATACAATTGAAACTGTGGTATTTGAAGAAGAAGTATGCGAAATGGAGGAGGCAGAATACACAATAAATATGTGTAAAGAATCGGAGGAAAAAGAAATAAAATTAATATGTGGAGAAGAAAAGGAGAAGGAACTGCGTGAAATATTGAGGGAGTATGAAAATTTAATAAATGAAGAATACAGAGTAGCCAAAAGGTATGAACATTCATTTGAGGTTAGAAACTTAGGAAATTTTCGATCGAAGACTTACCCTATCCCATATAAGTACCGACAGGAGGTGAAAGGAGATATCAATAAAATGTTAGAAGATCAAATCATAGAGAGATGTGGCTCGTCGTATATCAACCCAATCGTGATTGTAGAAAAAACAGTGGAGATTTGAGGCTATGTTTGGATGCCCGGAATATAAATCAACACACGGTATCTCAATATGAATCACCTCTCAACATCAAGGCTATTTTTGGGAGAATTACAGGATCACATATTTTTTCTAAAATTGACTTAAAACATAGTTTTTGGTTGATACCTTTAGCAGAAAAATGTAGAAACTACACCACATTTTCAATCGATGGTATTGTGTACCGATTTAAAGTAGTGCCTTTTGGGTTACAAAGTGCTTGTGCAGCACTGGTAAGAGCTCTCCATACAATATTAAACAGGTATGAAGATTTTATAGTACACTACATCGACGACTTACTATTTTTTTCACCAGATACATCGAGTCATTTGAAACACATAAAAATTATCCTAGAAGAGTTGGACAAGGCCGGATTAAAATTGAATATTGAAAAATGTCATTTTTTTTCAAAAAGAAGTGACATATTTGGGTTTTAAACTGGAAACAAAAACAGTTAGTTTAGCCGAGGACCGGGTAAAACTCATAGATGAATACCCAAGGCCAACGAATTTGAAAACATTGAGAGGTTTTCTTGGTACGATCAACTATTTCAAAAAACTAATCCCTGATTTGAGCCAGAAGGAGATTCCATTGATAAAATTACTGAAGAAAGGTGTTAAATGGAATTGGAAAGAAGAACAAGAGAAGGCGTTCCAAATATTAAAAGGAGAATTCTCGAATGGAACTAAAATATATCATCCCATGTACAATTGACCTTTCATACTACGAACTGATGCGTCCATACAAAAATTCGCGGGAGTTTTGTCGCAGATACAGAACAACCAAGAAGTGCCAATCTGTTTTATTTCACGGGTGACAAAAACACACGAAAGAAAATACAGTGTGACTGAATTAGAGTTTGCTAGCGTACTTTTTTGTGTAAATAAGTTAAGGTTTTATCTATTGGGAGCAAAATTCACAATCGAAACAGATCATTCAGCTTTGGTGCATATCATGAAAAATCGATTGGTTAACAATCGTATACATCGAGGCATTTTGTTACTACAGGAGTATGATTTTGAGTTTCGATACATAAAAGGAAATGACAACATTATAGCCGACGCTCTCACACGGGATGAGGATACTGGAAAGAAGGAAGCAATTGTTTTTCAGGTGGGACTGAATATCTTGACACAAGAGTAAGGTGTATTTTCGCTAAACGAAATAAGAATAAATCAAGAAGATCTAGAGGAAACAGAAAAAAGAAGAGCGGAGAGGGAAAATGACATTTTCTTCAAAAGAATCGATGGAAAGGAACTATATTTGGTAACACAGATGTTGGCAGAGAGGATCATACAAAAATTACACGATGACAATGGGCATATCGGTAGCAGGAAGGTTTGGCTGGTTTTTCGAGAAAACTATATCTGCCGAAAAGATTACCGGATTGCCAAAGAAGTGACCCAAAAATGCGAAATATGTCAAAAATATAAAAGCAGAAATTTCCGAAATGAAAATATTGCTAAAAATATTGTATCCCGTCAAAAATTGGATATTGTAGCAATAGATATGTTAAGTGATCTGATAATGACCACGCAAAGGAACAAACATATTTTGGTGATGGTCGATATATTTTCAAAATACGTAAAGTTATACAGTTGCCGTACGACAAAGGGGGAAGAAATAATGAGAAAGATTGACAATTTTATAGCCACCGTAGGAACACCAAGAAGAATTCTCTTAGACAATGCGACGTATTTCCGGAGTGAGCGTTTCAAGGGACAGCTTCAAGACAGAGGAATAGGGACAAATTTTGTCAGTATCCGACATCCTCAAAGTAATCCTTCAGAGCGTTTTATACAGGAGACTACGAAATTCCTTCGCATTGCTGCAAATGGACAACATCGACGATGGGATAGGAAAGTGGCAGAAATAGAAAACTACTTAAACACCATTCCAAGTACGGTGACAAAAGAGACTCCGGAATATATCATGAAGGGTGTTATGCCAGTACGGCCATGGGAAGAACCTGAGCAGAGGGAATACCAAAGAGTTTTGGAAACTGTGCAGAGGAGGCTGCAGCGCAGTAATGAGAAATATCTCCAAAGACAAAATCATAATAGGAGACGACGACCAGTGACTTTTCAGAAGGGAGAAAAGGTGCTTGTAAGGGCATTACGAGTATCAAATCTCACTGGGGACGTTTGCGCAAAGCTAATGCCTATTTTCGAGGGTCCATACATCGTGCACAATGAAAATGGAATAAACAGTTACGTTCTGAGGCATGTGGAATCAGAAAAGATACGAGGAGTTTACAATATCCATGATGTGTATAAATACCACGAATCAAGACAAATGCATAAAATTTAAGGTAGAGTAAGAGAATTAGGTTAGGATAACATGATAACAAGAGAAAAGTTTTGTTGTCGAGAGAAAATAATTTTTTTTGTTGCACTTATTGAAAACGATTTTATCTCAAAACAAGGCGGGGATTTTATTATGTATCACTTTATCAATCAAAGATAGAGTAAAAATTTTAATTTTTTTATTATAACGCGGGCACATAATTGATACATCCTGTATATTGATTTGTAACTATTTAGTAGAAGGTAGCTTTTACGCAGTGGGTTTCTCCTTAATGAGTTTTTCCCTGAAGACTTAAAGACATTTGTAAATACAGTGAAGTGAAATGACAATTTATTTCGGATTATAATTTAAAAAGATTGTTTGTTACGGGAAGGTAAAATCCACAGATAGTTGCAATTACTAGTTTTTAGAAAAATAAAGGTAGAGAGATTTGGAATTTTAAGTCTGTTTGTTTTAAGCACAAGAGTCTTTATATAATTTCCGGAAAGTGATTAGGATGAGTAGAAGTATTGTTTGAAAGAATGCCTGGTTTTTCGAATGAAAAGAGAGGAATGTGGAAAGAGAAATGCTTCTGATTGGCTTGGCAATTTAGAATGGGGAAAGGGAAGTTTGAATGTTGAGACAGTTTGGAAAAGAAAAATTAGTGTGTGGTCGGCATCCGAGAAAGGCAGTCGAAAAGTTTTCGCGGATAGTTCAGAAGCAGGTACTAGTGGTTTTGTTTGTTAGTGGAGAGTAGCTGAAAAGTGGAACGAGAGACAAATCAAATCGAGAAGAAATACCTCTTTGATTCTGTAAAGTCCAAGAGAGTAAGTTACAAGATTTATCGTTATTAAAATTATTTGTGACACCAAGTAAAAAAGATACTTCGGTCTCAGGAGATTATTATTGAGAGAAAGAGAGAAGAAAGTTTTGGAGTTTATTGAACGAGTACTGGTCAAAAGCGGCCTGGCTTGTGTTTTTGAGAAATAGTTGCTGGTATGCTGCTGGATTGATGCTGAGAACGGAGAGGGCTTTGATTGGTAGCCTAACATAATCAACAAGGAAGAGCTGTTTGGGTCAAGAGGAGACATCATTGTGTGTGAATCAAAAAGGTCAGTCAATAACTTATGTGATAGATGTTCTTTATAATCAGAAGTTAAGATATTTGCGTAAAAGCATATGAATTAAGGTTCCAACATTTCAATAATTTAATAGGAAGTATAAGTAGTTTTACAAATACCTAAATTTGTTTGTTTAGCTTATTGTATAAATGGTATCAGGAACAAAGCGATAAATATTTGTTTAAATTAGATTAATTATATGGTAAAAGTTTCATTTGGACAATTATGCCCACAGGATTAAATTGATAGATTTTCAGAGCATTGGTTTTGATAATAAAGGTATTTGTATGTGCTTATTTATGATTTTTCTATTTATTTCCTTTTCCTATTTTATCCCGATAAAGATCAACTAAGAGACTCTGAAGCCATGAGAAAGGATAAGTATAACCTAAGATAATTTTAGTTAATTTTTATGACAAAAAGGCACCCTGAGATTTTTTATTAATTGTTTATGTATGATTTGCGTCAATTCAATAATTAATTTAATAAATACTCAATTAAAATAAAAGTAATAGAAAGCAGATCATAACAATACATATCTTGAAAGATTAGCAACGAAATACATACTGTCTGTGTGCGCATGCGCCCGGCATTATAAAATTTCAATCTCGATCGTAAAGAAGTATAACTTCAAAAACAAACAGTAAACAAAACGTTGTTAAAGGAGAATATTTATTTTGGACATTTGTGTTCGAGAAGTTGATCTGTGCACTACTATGTCTGCTTGAGTTTTCAATGAGGAGGTGCGTTATAGAGAAAGTGCGTTATAGTGCAAGGTATAGAGAAAGTGGAGGATACACAAGAAGACCAGTTCCTGGACTTCCCAGGTGCACGAGCTCCGCAGATCTACGTTATTTAAATTTACAAACTTTACGTACACATCATGTACGCAAGGGAATTTAAAATCAGACCCAGAATGACCACTACTGCTCCACTGTTAACGAGAGCACACCGTATGACACGTTTAAGTTTTGCACCAGGTCAATTGGGATATTGACGACTGGGCTAATATTCCTTTTATTGATGAGACAAGATTTGCACTTTGCGGATCCGACAGACACTTTGCACTGTCGGATCCACAAAGTGGATTATAATCAAAAATCTATTATCATATTATTTCCTAAAAACTATTAATCTATAAATAAAAAAAAACAAGACAAGCTATTCTTGTTTTATTTATTTATTAGGTTTTGTGTTAAATATTGAATTCTTCTTCTTTAGTACCGTGCCCAAATTTTAGGCATGGGTAGCTTCCATGACAATTTGCCGATATCGTTCTCGATCTTTAATATTTGTGAGTTATGAAAAGGCCTTTGATACCATAAATCAATTAAAAATGTTGTAAGCAATAACATAATGTCGAATGGACTATCAGTACAAACCATTAAGCTTCTCCGTAGTATAAGACTGACTTGATTTTTTTTGATATTTTTTAAATCGCCCGACGTACCAATATGTCTTAAAAAAATCTTTAATTAGCGTGTTTTGCCAGTGTTGACTTACGGAGCAGATACGTTGACAACGACAAGGAGAACAGTGCAAAAGATCCAGTAATCGGGGCGGCCCGTCAGGGTAGGCAAGGTAGGCGCCGCCTAACCTCTTCAAATGTACAATAATAAACTATTTATTAACATAAATTACTTATTTCAAAACTGTAATTTATAAATTTTGATTCAATACCTAAGTATCTATAATCTAAAATAAAACAAAGCTACTTTTTAATTCATCTCCGAAGTTGTAATAATTATTGTACGCTCCCCGTAGCGTAGCCGTACTAACGATGCGATGGCTCTACTCTAGGGCAGGCGTTTTAAAAATAGCCGAACAGAATTCGCATTTTGTCTCACTCTTTAAGCACAGCGCTGTCGCATTGTCGCCTGCCCGTGTGACGATCATTCCCAATATTTTCGGGCTATAGGTAGGCTAGATTGTTTTGAGCCTTTGACATTGGTTGTGCCGAGCTGCATCTCGGGACTGCCAATTGCATGTTTTAGGATCCTGACTACCAATTCTGAAAAAAAACTAAAAGTTCGAATTTTGTCATGAAATTTGGTATGTGGGGTTAAAATAATATTTGTAACAATTTTTCCAAATAACTTTTTGCGATATCCATAACGCGAAACAAAGCATTAAAAATTCGTCCTGTTTGTGAATTAGCAGTAGGACGCGTTTAAAATTTAAATTTTAGTTGACTATCTTAAAAAATGTAAAACATCAAAATGAATGGCTGCAAAATTTCAATTCTGTATTTATTTTGATAGCCGAAGTATAAGGGTGTCTTCATCTTAAATGCCACACACTGTATACAGGGTGTTTGGTAAAGAATGGGCCATAGCTTAACCCTAGGTTAAAATGTGTCGATTGAAGCTAACTTACTTTAGTACGAAAGTTTATAATAACCGCAATACAGGGTGCCAAAGTTAAAACTTTTATTTTATTTATTCTTGAATATTTCCTAACAGACATGGGATAATAACACAAAATTTGGTAAGCGGGGATTTTTTGGGACGAGAAATCTAAATTCGCCACCAAAAATGATGTATTATCCAGAGGGCGCCACATACGCCTTTCAGCGCTAATTTAATAGGTTCAATTTTTTTATTACCCACTCTACATACTTTTTAAATCAAAAATTTTATTCTGTTAATATTTTTACTTAAAAAGGTGTACTACATTCATCTCGCTAAACTCAACCGTTTTCGAGATAAACGCATTTTAAATCTGCGAGGCAACATAATTTTTTGCATAATATCATTGTAATTACACCCGAAAAATAACTTAAAATCATAAAAATTTACAAAAATGTATCTCAAATTTCTTCAAATGGAATTTGCGATGCAATGACAAATATGAGAACTGGCACAATTATTATGGTTTCAAGTTTATTTTTCGGGTCTAACTACAATGATATGCAAAAATTATGTTGTATCGCAGATTTAAAATGCGTTTATCTCGAAAACAGTTGAGCTTAGCGAGATGAATGTAGTATAGCTTTTTTAAGTAAAAATATTAAGAGAATAAAAATGTTGATTCAAAAAGTACGTGGAGTTGGAGATAAAAATAATTGAACGTATTAAATGAGCTCTGAAAGACGTATGTAGCGCCCTCTGGGTAATACATATTTTTGGTGGCAAATTTAGATTTCTCATCCCAAAAAACCCCGCTTACCAAATTTCGTGTTATCCCATGTCTGTCAGGAAATATTCAAGAATAAATAAAATAAAAGTTTAAGTTTGACACCCTGTATGTCGGTTATCAACTTTGGTACTAAGGTAAGTTGGCTTAAATCGACCAATTTTAAGCTCAGGAATGTAAGGTTAAGCTATGGCCCATTCTTTACAAAACACCCTGTACCTATATAGGTTAGTACATATTATATTATACACTGTATGTGTCGCCTACCCGTATACTGAGGTCACGAACCGCCACTGCCGGTAATACTATATTATTTATCTATGCAAAAGATCCATGTGGCCTAGTGATGTAAAATTTCCGGGAAGATTCGAATGCCGGAAAGTTTCCGGAAACTTTCCGGGAATATTGGAAACTTTCGGAAACTTATGGAAATGTTGCATTTTTGTTAAAATTATTATAATAAATTATGCAAATCATTAGTTAGCTTTACTTATTGTTGTGGTATTACGACTACAAAAAAAATCTGTTAAAAATTAAATGTCCAAAAATACTTTTAAAATTTATTTAACTTAATTAAAAAATATACTCTGAATATTTGTTATTCACATACCATTTTTCCATATTAATGATCTTTTAGGAGTTTTTCATTATGAACTACTATACATTAACTTCCCTGCTCTATCTATAGTCAGTCTAATTCTTCTTTTATTATGTATGAAAGAGTATGTGCTATAACTACGCTCTGTTTCAGCGTAGTAGCCAAATAAAATCCATTGACCAAAGGTCTGCTTTTGCACAGAACTTTGTTAGTTATGTTAAAATGTTTTCTTTTTTGTCAATAAACTTGGTACGATTGGTTAATATCTTTTCTATACACTGCATACCTACTATATGCTCTTCACCAGTGAGGCTTTGTCCAGTTGAAGAAGAATCAAGTAAGTTTGCAGCAGAGTGCACAGGCTTCACTGTCATTTTTTTCCTTTTTTCTAATTTAGATAAGCATTCCTTTTCCTCAGACTTACTGATTGGAAGTAATGGAATATTCTCGATAAAAATATTTTCTGTATCCTTAAATGTCTCGACAATCTGGGATATTTTAAACATATTGCCTTCCAATAAAGTACCTAACCCACACATAAGGGGTGTTAGAACAAATGCTACTTTTTGCAACTTTATCCAAAATATTTCATCATCCAGACAGTTCTGTTTAACATTCCGTGAACATTTTAAATGTTATCCCTCTATGACCATAAGCATCGTTAAAACACTTTTAGATGCAATAAGGTTATTTATACAATTATGGAATGAACCCCATCTAGTTTTTACAGGAAATCTTAATGTTATAACTTTATTTATCGTTGTTTTGATTTTTTTCTTTTTATTTATTATTACTTTTTGAAATATTCCCATGTGCCTATAATACCTATACTACAATCATAATAAAGATGCACTAGAAATAAACAAACCAAGACACATTGAATGTTCGAGGAGCACTCCCAAATCATGCTTTACAATGTTTATACATTGTAAATCCCAAATCTACCCCAGGCTGTGGGTGAAAAAACGTGATATAATTCAGGAATTTTTGAAACCTATCAGGTGTTGTAAAGGACGATCCCAGGAATAACTTATACTAAAATGTAACCAACAATTTTGTGCGGATTTTTATTTATGAGGATTTTCATTTGTTAAATTTGCAATTTTTAAAGATTTTTAATTTTGCAGCTTAGCATATTCATTTTAGAGAAAAACTTTTTAAATAAAAAATTGTAGTAAATTAAAAAATCTACAATTTGAGCTATGGCAAGTTTAATTTCGTTAATATTTTATTGCAAAACAGCCTGCGAAAGGTCCAAAATGGCCGATTTTTGCAATTGCCTTATTCATTGTGAAAATAACTTTTTATGTATTTTTCAAGGCTTTAAAATGAACGTCTTTCATTACTAAACATAAAAAACTTGTAGTGTCCGATTGGTGAACTTGTTGCTTAGATATTATAATTTGTTTATCCCAAGAGGTCAAATCTCCAGGGCTATAACTTAAAAAAAATCGTACAGAGTTAATCCAAGATCCACTCTCCTTCTAAAGACTTATATTTTCATATTCTGACATAAATAAATGCGTTTAACATTTTTCAACCTCTTATTTCGGGTTTGAAAATAAGGGGGCAAATTTCGTTATCAACATTTAGACCTGAAGCCGCCCCTATACATCCTATAAGTTTCTAACTTACAGGTTATTGTTGCTGAAGACAAAATAAAGATTCAAAACCAAATACAAATTTTCTACGAGCAACTGAGGCCGAGATAATTGTTTTTGTTTTCTTAAATCGTAGTGACTTTATTTATAGCAATTAAGAAATTTATTTCACAGTCACTGAATAAAGAAAGACATATTATCTAAAAATAAAAAATTTTTTAACCGAAAATTACATTTAATTATTAAAAATGATTTTTAAAGTGTAGTGGAGATTTATTTTTCGTTACGACTGTGATTTATTGTGTCGGTTGCCCTTAGCAACGGCTAGCAACTTATAATACATTGAATCACGGTTTTTGCTTTAAATTTTAAAGCGCCGCTTGGATTGACATGAAATTTGGCAAATACATAGATGACATGTTGAAGAATAAAAATGATATTGGGCCTCTGTGTGTTTTTGACCTGGGGGTGAGTTTCACCACTTATAAGGGGTGAAAAAATAACTGTTCAAAATAAGTTTGGAAATGGATAAAACGTCTAATTCTAAGCACCTTTTGTTCTATAGCATTTTTTCACGAAGTTAATACCTTTCGAGTTCTTTTCGAGTAAATACCTTCATTTTTCAACAAAAAAAAACACGTTCTTAGGCAGTTTTTGACAAATAACTCAAAAAGTAAGTATTTTATTGAAAAAAGGGATTTTAACAAAAATATAGCAAATTAAAAATTGAAAAAAATGATGTATACCTGAAATCTCTGGACCCAGTAGAGACAAAGTTCTAGTTAATGAAAAATAGGTTCATATCCGTCAAATTTAAAAGTGAATTATATCAACGTGAAATAACCAAAAAATCATGCAATTTTTTTAAAGTGTTTAAAAAAATATAATGTATATCTGTTTTTAAAAAAAGTTTATACATAGTGTAATTGACATAACCTTACAAAACTTTGTTTGATAATCTTGTTTGACAGACGACACTCGAAGTCGAGTGAAATAATCGAATGAAGTACGATGTTGCCACTTATATATTGTCGGTTTGTAAACCAACAGTTTTTTTGAATGGTGCAACCCGTTTGAAAAATAACCATTGATCATTGATTTAAATCGTCGAATTGACGGTTAGTAAATCAATTGATTTACAGTCTGTTGGTGCAACTGGGCATTACTTTTTGAGTTATCTCCGAAAAACCGTCCAAAAACATTTTTTTTTTAAATGAACACATTCACTCGCAAATAACTCGAAAAGTATTGACTTAGTGAAAAACTCTATAGAACAAAAGTTACTTAGAATTAGTCATTTTATCCAATTCCGGACTTATTTTGAACGTATATTTTTTCACCCCCGAGAAAAATTTTTTCACCCCGTATTTTCCAATTTTTATAAAATGGAGGGGATGTAGAATTGTAAACTTTTTCTTATATAATAATAGACAATTTCAACTACCTATTCCCAAATTTTCATCCTTCCTTTATTTTTTTGGAGGTTTTAGCAAAATTTTGCGTTCCCTGATCGGGCTAATATGAATCAGCAGAGAAACCGAATTAGAAATGTTTTTCAGACGGGAGCGGTCTCACCACATGGACTATAAAGGGCGATGGAGCTTGCTATGTTGAGCGTTTCACAGCGACGCAAGATCGCAAGCTACCAGCTACGACGAACATCGGGAGTGGCTGATGTAGTAGACAGAATAGCAACACTGAAATGGAACTGGGCAGGTCACGTGGCTCGAATGACAGATAACAGATGGACAAAGCGGATACTGGAATGGAGACTAAGACATAATGCCCACCGAAGCAACACGTTGGACTGATGATCTAAATTTTAGATCATTACCTATTTTCGAAAATTACCTACTTTGAACGACTTTCAAAAAATTATGGGAAAGATGGCGTGGTTTCTTCTTATTTCGCATCAGTTAATAGAGATAATGAAAATGCTGTGGAAGCCTCTTTCAAAATTAGCTACCATATTGCAAAAAGTGGTAAAAACCACACAATAGGTGAGGATTTGATAGCCCCTTGTATAAAAGATGCTGTTCAGTGTATGTTTAATCAGGACTTTGTTCGTAAGGTGAACTCCATCCCGCTGTCAAACAACACAGTTTCACGGCGAATTCAATACATTTCTAAGTACATTGATGAAAAAGTGGTTCAGCAATTAAAAGACAGTGATTTTTTTTCCATCCAAGTTGATGAAAGTACGGACATTGCTGCCCTAGCAATCTTACTTGTTACTGCAAGGTATGTAAATCCCAACAAGGAGTTTGAAGAAAATCTGTTGCTGTGCCATGCATTAACTGAGCGTACTACAGGGGAAGATGTGTTCAATGTGATTTATAGCTACTTCTGTGGAAAAGAAATAGACTGGGGTAAATTGTGTGGTATATGTACTGACGGAGGAAAATCAATGTCTGGCATATATATCGGTCTTCGGGGGCGCGTAAAAGAAGTGGCCCCCCACGCAGCATGGAGCCATTGTTGCATCCACAGACAGAGTCTTGCAGCCAAAAAGTTGCCGTCTTCTTTGAATGATGTTCTCAATGAAGCAGTTAAATTAGTCAACTTTGTTAAAGCCAATGCAACAAACACCAGACTGTTCAAAGTGCTTTGTGAAGGTATGGGTGGCATTCACTCCACGTTGCTTTTGCACACAGAAGTAAGGTGGCTATCTCGCGGGAAGGTTCTTACAAGACTTTTTGAGCTCAGACATGAACTGCAAGTATTTTTTGAAGAGCATCCTTTTTATTTGGCCTCCAAGTTTCATGATAGTGACTGGCTTCAAAAGCTTGCTTATTTAGCTGACATTTTTTCTCAGATCAATAAACTCAACTTAGAGTTACAGAACAGCTCAATTACAGTATTCAAAGTTGCTGACAAAATTGAATCCATGCTGAAGAAAATTGATTTTTGGAAAACCTGTATTCAAAACAATTAAGCTGAAGTTTTTAGCACGCTTCATGATTTCTTGAGTGACAATAATCTGCCCATATCTGACAAAGTGAAACATCAAATAGTGACACATTTGACAAACCTGAAGGACTCTTTTAGAAAGTATTTTCCTAAACGAGGTGACGGAGAGAACTGGATTGCAGATCCTTTCAATGAAGAAAACGTCAAGACTGCTACATTGACCGTTCATGAGATGGAAAAGCTCCTAGAACTTTCAAGTGACTCCTCCTTGAAGTCCGAGTTCAAGAAGAAACCCCTTGGACAATTCTGGGTGAGCATTAGGGATTATGGACCCTTATTAGGAATATTACGAATATGGACCCTTAACCACAAAAGCCCTTCTGGTTTTACTTCCTGTTACAAACACAGTTACAAACTAGTTGAGAGATCGTTCTCTTCCTATGCTTTCATTAAGAATAAGTATAGGAATAAGCTAAATGCAAGTCCTGATTTAAGAGTGTATTTATCAACCTTTGATATTGATTTCAAAATATTATGTGCAACAAAACAGGCCCAACGGTCACACTAAAACAGTTTTGACTTGTTTTAAGAATAATTTTGATTTCTTTTTTTTTTTTTCAATAAACTTATTTGCTAATTCTAGTATGTTTTTATTATTTTTTATTATTTACAGTTGGTATTTAGAATTTACTAGAAGTTTACTAGAAACATATATAGGCCTAATTTTGGAACAATAACTTTATTGTCAAATAAAAGATAAAAAAAACTCTTGCGTAAATATTTACTCTCCATGATTAATGTTCTTGCAACTTTTTTTTTCTTGGGGGTACAATTTGAAATAAATTTATCTCAAGGGGTACGGCAGTGAAAAAAGGTTGGAAACCGCTGATCTAAAACGTTGTCATAGGATACAATTTATTTCTTAGAACACTATCATAGGCCGATTTAAAATCTACGAGAAGATGGTATGTGTCGATATTGAATTCATTGGTTTTTCCAGTATTTGCCTTAGCACAAAGATCTGGTCTGTTGTTGATCGACCAGGCCTAAAACCACTTTGATATTCTCCAATAAGCTCCTCTGAATGTGTACTTATTAGGCGACTATATAATATACTCGAAAATATTTTGTAGGCTGTATTAAGGAGGGTTATTCCCCTATAGTTTCTACATTCCAATTGATCACCCTTTTCGTGTAACGGGCAAACGATTCCAATACACCACTCTTCCGGGATTTGTTCCTCATTTCAGGCTCTCAGTATTATTTTATATATTTCATTAGCCAGAGTAGCACCTCCATATTTAATAAGTTCCGAGGGTATACCATCACTTCCTGGAGATTTATTATTTTTTAGGTGTTTTATTTCATCCCGTACTTCTTGAATTGATGCAGGTTCTAATGGTGTATTGTTGCTTGCTCCTGGGGGTGGTTGATTTGGATCTTCTACTTCGATAGTAAGTAGTTCTTTATAGTGCTCCAGCCACCTTTTCAATACTTCTTCTTTTGTATTGAGTATGTGCCCCTCCTTATCCTTACATAGTCTTAGCCTGTGTTTGAATTCCTTTCTTGCATTACTCACAGTTTTATAGAATTTTCTTGTTTGATTTTCCTGTTTTAATGTCTCAAGTTCTTCCAGTAATCTATTTTCATAGGTTCGCTTGGTTAACCTGGTCATATATTGGTTAAGGCTACAATGCGTAAAGTTGTTTGCAAAGTCGAAATACAGGGCGAACAATCCTAGGCGTTTGAAACGCATGTTGGATTGCGACAGGGAGATGCGCTGGCGTGTCTCGTCTTCAACATAGCTCTGGAAAAGACGGTCAGAGATGCCCGAATAGACAACTTTTAATAAATCATCCCAAATTTTGGCATATGCCGATGACGTGGACCTAGTTGCCCGCACAACACGCAAGCTAGAAGAAATGTATACCACCTTCTCAAATGCCTCAAAAAATATGGGCCTGCAAGTAAACGAGGAGAAAATTAAGATGATGGCATCAACACCCAACAATAAAGCCAGAAACATCGATCACCAATTCACGGTTGATAACTCTACCTTTGAAATGGTGGACAAATTCACATACTGAGGCTCCCTGGTCACCAAGGAGAACGTCATGACGGAAGAA
The DNA here is from genome assembly GCF_917563875.1 of Diabrotica virgifera virgifera. Lineage (NCBI taxonomy): Eukaryota > Metazoa > Arthropoda > Insecta > Coleoptera > Chrysomelidae > Diabrotica > Diabrotica virgifera. Next base: position 35,619,305 of record NC_065452.1, read on the forward strand.
ATCAAGCGAAGGATAATCCTAGCAAACAAATGCTATTTTGGACTGAGTAGACGTATGAGAAGCAGAAACTTAAGCCAAAAAACAAAAATAACCATCTACAAAACCCTTATACAACCAGTGTTGACATATGGATCAGAGGCATGGACCATTTCCAAGGCCAGATGAAAACCTTCTGCTTATATTTGAATGAAGGATCCTGAGAGGAGTATTCGGTGGCATCTGTGAAAATGGTGTTTGGAGGAGGAGGTACAACTACGAGGTATACCACAGATATAAACAAAAATTTGGTGGTAAAGACGTAGTATCTCTTATAAGAATAGGAAGACTACGATGGGCAGAACATCTAGCAAAATCACAGCAGAACAACCCTCCTAGAAGAATCCTTATGTCACAACCTGTGGGAAGTAGAAATAGGGGTAGGCTAAAACTCAGATGGAAGGATGGTGTGAATGAGGATGGGAGAAAAATAGGCGCAGCAAACTGGCAACGGTTGGCAATGGATAGGACTGACTGGCGTAATAGACTTAGGAAGGTCGAGGCTCTTTCATAGGGCTGTAGCACCATTGATGATGATGAGGAATTGAATGATGATCGAAAGAGATTGAAAATTATGAGGGAGATCTATGTCCAACAGTCGACAAGCGAAGATTGAAGGATGATGTTCTCGATTTTGCGCAGCAGATAACAAATTCATCTGCTGATAAGCCAGTCCATTGACGAAGGTTTCGGAGCCATGAATATTTCTTCCTACCAATTCCTCTTTTATTCAAATACTGAACTGAATAGGTATGGGTATAAAAATAATACGCCTTCATTGGTCAGATTTATCCAACAACTTCATTATTTTTCTAGTAGCAAATGAGAAAAATTTCCTTTTTATAAAACCCTATTATCTATTACTTTCTTGATTTCTAGAGTGTGTCAGACATTTCAAAATAAGACCAATTATTTATTTTCAATCAAATCAAATCAATAACCTGTTACGACTTTGTCAAAGTTCGTACTTTCAAGATAGACAACCCAACAAACAATTTTATATGGCCCAATCAGACACTATATTTATCGAACATCTTTTAAGCATAAATTCGAATAGAGATCGAATAAATTCGAATAAATATCGAATATGGATTGAATATAGATCGAAAACTAGCCAGGATTAAAAATATTGGAACAGGATATCCTCTTTGTTGGTAAGTAAGTTACCTTCCTTATCATTACAATAGTTGATTCTCGGTTTGAATTCTTTTCTAATAATATTTATTTGATGATAGAACTTTCTTGTTCCTCCGTGACTCATATGGCTTTCGAGCCGTTCTAATATGTCATTTTCCGAGTCTCGTTTCTTTTTTCGGTGTACGCGTTTTTCCTCTCTCCTTAAGTTTTTGTATCTATCTATTGTTGTCCTAGTTTTCCGTTGTTGCATGGTCCTAAATGCCTCGTTCTTCTCATCTGTTATTTTTTTTGCAGTCTTGGTCGAACCAGTCGTTTCTTTCTTGGGTTCGGGATATTCCTAATCAGCTTTCGGCTGCTAATTTCAGAGCCTCCTTGCAGTTGTTCCACATTTCCGTGCTTGACTGGTCGACTGCCCAGGTGTGTTCTAGGGTTTCTTTTATATGTGACTGGAACTGTTTCTCTATGTTTTCATTTTTTAGCATATGTAAATTATATTTTACTTGTCTAGTGCCCCTTTCTTTCTTGGCATTGGAAATTCTTTGTCGTAACTTGGCCCCTACCATGAAATGGTCTGAGTCAATATTTGCGCCTCTGTAACTTCTCACGTCCATTAGGTTTGTAAAGTGCCTTCTGTCAATTATAACATGGTCAATTTGATTTGTGGTGTGTCCATTTGGTGATATCCAAGTTGCTTTATGGATATTCTTGTGATTAAAACATGTACTTCCTACAATTAAGTATTTCGAAGCTGTCATACTAATAAGTCTTAAGCCATTGACATTAGTAACGTCGTGAAGGCTGTGTGTACCAATATAATCTTGGTAGCATATCTCCTTTCCTATCTGGGCGTTCATGTCTCCAATGATTATTTTAATGTCGTTTTTGGCACAGTTATCATATGCTCTTTCGAGGTCTTCGTAGAATAAATCTTTAATTTCTTCGTCTTTTTCCTCGGTTGGCTCGTGCACGTTGATCAGGCATATGTTGAAAAATTTTCCTTTTATTCGAAGGATGCATAACCGATCATTTATGGCTTTAAAACCAATAATAATTTTTTTTATTTTCTTTGATACTAGAAACGCAGTTCCGAACTCATGTCGGTTCGGATTGCAGCTGTAATAGATATCATGTTCTTTTTTCTGCATAACCTTTATAGTTAATGCATGTTTTTTCTCGTTAAAAACTGTCAACGAATAGCAATGAATGGGGCCCCTAAACCTCCAGCGCCCAGGGCCCGAAGTTAGGTTAAACCGGCACTGCTGTAGCGTTAGCGTATCTGATATTTAGATTCTTGATTACTTCTCCACCTAGTGTTGAGTGGCGTAACAAACTCCGTCGGGGCCCCCCCGCAGAATTTGAAATGGGGCCTCTTTTAACCCGGGAGCAGCCGCGCCGTTAGAAAAAATCCAACTTTTTATCATTTTCCGTGATAACTTAATGAAAAATTTTGCAACATATCTTTCCATTTCTAAGTGCCTCGAAGAAGATTGTAGTAACGCGTAGGATTTTTTTTTTAATATTTTTTAATTTCATTTTTATTTTTTTTTGTGGAATTTATTTCTTTGGTGGGAACCAATTAGTTTTAAAATTGTTATAAATATATATTTTTAACATAACAAGCAAACAAATATATTATAAAGTTAAAATTTATTTTAAATTCGTATTTTTAGATTTTGTTCTACGCGCGACTGCTTACGTGACAGAAGTGAGCGCGACTGCTCCCGCGTTAAACAATTACTAAATACGACTTATTTAACAAAAACTTTTTTGTGTTAGCGTTATCAATCACTGTCCATAACAACTTACATTTCTCATCTTTATTGGTATACAGACCCATTCCGACCCAGGGTGCAAGGGGGCAGCGTGAGCCGCCCTAAAATAGGGAAAAACAAAAATTTTATAAGGAAATTATAAAAATTATAAAAACTTAAATATAAGATTAATACTACTAACAGAAAGGTTGGATTTGATAAAAAAAATTGTAATTTAAAGAGCAACAAAATGATGCAATTAATTGAGACAATACTTGCAAACTTTAATGATACGATAGCCGACCACATTAATTACTCCATTAAATATTGAGGTGACTCATTTTTGAGGTGTTCATATTCAAATCGAACTAATTTCCCTCTCAGGAGAAAAAATAATAAATGAAATTATTTCTTCAAAACTAGCAAATATTTTTCTATATTTTTAGATTTCATTCATGATTCAAGTCATACCAACTTGCACTGTCGTAAAGTTTGTTTTATTAAACAACAAATCAAAACAAATATCGAAATAACAGAGAGAAAGAAAACCCATTTTTAGATTTAAAAATAGTGTTCTTAAATTCGGCACCTTGCAATTCTAATATCTTTCAATCGTCACGTACAATGCATTATATAGTTTATTGTCGCTGCCATAAAATTTCGGTAGGCCGGAAGGGATTAAGTTTCTAGATATTATGAGAGGATTCACTTGGCAAATACGTCTACATAGTTAGAAATTTTTACGTTTTTAAATTTAAACAGACAACGTAAAATAATATAACAATAACAGATTTTTACATAATATCAGATGACATAATGGGGCCCTTAAGCGATTGGGCCCCCCCGCAAGCTTCATGCTGCGGGGCCCTCTCTGTTACGCCCCTGCTAGTGTTACTCCCTCTTGTCTGGCATCCAAAAACCGAAACAAGTATTTTAGCAGTCCTATTACGTAGTGGACAAGTGACAAGTCCTGCTGTCCGAAGGCAATCGACAAGTGTACCATCTACTCTGTCTAATGACTTCTCGTAGTCGATGAAACAAACATAAATGTTCTTTCGGAACTCACATGTTTTGTGTAAGAGAACACGCATACAAAATAGTTCCTATCTAATTCCTAGACCAGTTCTAAATCCAAATTGTTTAAAACCCATTCTAGTTTCACGCAGAAGGAAATACTCGGTATAATTATTAGTATCTTAAGTGTGTGAGGCTGTGGCTCATCAAACTGATAGTTTAAAATCCCTGCTTCTGGTGGGCCTGCTTTTCTTTGGTAATGTCGAGAACCTACTCTCGGAGCACCTAGTGCCCAGGGTGACTGATATGCACATCATCTTCTGAAAATTCGAGGGTTTCCGGTTTTTGGAGGTCGTTTTCGATGTCATATCCATGTTCAGCAACACAAAAACCACCCGCGTAATCTGTTTGTATCAATTTATTGCCGAAACCCCTCGAAACTGCATAAGAAGACGTGCCTCAGCAGTAACCTGGTCATGCAGGTACTCCTGGGGTCGGTTCTGATGACATATTCGTGTTCAGCGATCCCAAAGTATCAATTGTATTCTAAAAACCCTAGAAACTCCAAATGATGTGCCTTAGTAGTAACTCTGGGCACTAGGCGCTTCGTGGATCAGTTCTAAATGCGTATTCGTGTTCAATGACCCCAAAAAACCCCTGAATAACAAAATCTGGCCCTTAATATACTGATTTTGACATAATCATGCACTTTTGGATGCATATTATGCACTTAAAAATACAATCATGCATTTCCACCCATATTTCTATTGTAGACTTTTTCCTGACGTCATCCTGAACATGATGCAAAAAGTTGCAAGTCTCTAGGTGCTCTATTTAAAAACCGATCTATTTTTTTTTCCTAAATGCCCTGTCTAATATAGACATCCAGTATAACACACAACACGTATTACACTTTGTCTATCTATGAAGGTTCATCGACATCCTAACAGATGACAGCCTTTTCCAAATGACATTTGACAGAAGTTTAAATTAAATACGTCTCCTTCAAACACTGTTGCCATAGCTACTATTTATTGGTAGATCTACAGATTGGTACGAATTCTATAGTTTTCAAAATTACAATTTTATTTTTTAATTTCTTTAAATTCCGTAGAAATAGTAGGTATACACCTAACACCTATATAAGACTCTATTAGCACTTCTTATTTTATTATCGGTAACCAAATTTTACTATGTACTTGCAACACATTTTTTAAATATTTGTGGAAATTCTAAAAAATGTTAGATACTTTTACGCTTTTACTATGCGTTAAGTGCTGATTTTTTGCATTTCTTTTTGTGTATTGTTCATTGCATGTAAGTTTTCGAAACAATTCAAAATTAAAAATTGTCACAATCAAATTCTATCTAGATTGTAACATATTTTTTGTTGTTTTTTTATGATAAATTAATAAATTAAACAATTAGTTGCCTTTCTTATATATTTTTCTTATTTTGTAATGTTTCAAGTCTTATCCGAATATATTTTATTTAAACATGATTTGGTAAAGGTTTTTCCCCATTACGTCTATAATTTACATACACAAATTTATTTTATAAATTATAAATAACCTGCTCTTCCTATTTAATGGCATAATCTCCAGTAGACAAAAACATAGTCCAAGTCTCAAGTTATTTTAGGAATCTGTCAATTTTACCCCTAGAAGCTAGCGATTTTCAGTCACGGACTGTCAGTTGTGTTTTCGGTCGCGGAAGCATGGCAGCATCGAAAATAATAATGGTAGTTGCAAGTCAAGTCAACATGGAGTTGTAAAAAATAATAACAATACGATTTATTCTAAGTTCGTTGTTAAACATGCTATGCTCGTTTAGTTCATCTTTTTGCAACTGTATTCTCTTATAACATAAAATGTCTTCCAAAAGGTAAGCAACATTATTTGATCATTTATAGTTTAGGACGTTCCTGGGTGATTTGGAATGAAAATAACCTATTTTTACTTTTCTCTGTATTTTTCATAGAAGTAACTAACATCAAAGAGAACAGTTTTGTCGGTTTAAAATACACATACGAACTTTAATATTAGATATACCTGAAAATGATACTGTTGATGCATGATTTTTTGTTCTTTTATGAACACCTGATGATATTATAATTGGCAAAAACAAGAAGAGGTATATATGTAGTTTCTTGTCAATCTTTTCAGTTAGTGCTTAAAGGAAATAACTAATAAAGATTTGTGTATATGTCACTTTGTCAATAAAGATAACAAATTTAAGAGGAAGTAATGGTAGACACAAATGTTGAGGTGAAGAATTTCTTTCTGTAAAATTCAGTATCATACTAGAACTACATTGCTAAGGGCCTTCATCTCAAGTGATCTGCATCATTTTGTTTTGTACTATGGTCTAATTCATCTGCATCTACACTTCTCCAAGAAATTAAGGCACCACCTTAAAACTGGATTATTTTTGATGTCTCGAATTTCCTAAACCTATTGTCAGATTTGAGTGATTTTTTTAATATTTTATAGGTAGTTATAGCCTTATTCTTTAACAATATCACTGTAAGAATATTTTTGCTAGACAGGTAAATTGTCATTGTATACTGGGTGTATCAATCAAGCTGTGATTTTTTCTCAAAGTTCATGTCACCCTATGGACTATTCTAGCATTTATAAAATACTGAAATCAAAACCTAGCTATAGCTAGGGTTACCATAATTTATTAAGGCCAAATTCGGACAGGGGTTGTAGAAAATGTAAAATGTGAATTTGACTGTGTTGCTACCTCTACATTGTACATACATGCGAAATGCATATGGCATATGACACAATAAAAAGTACAGCTGTTTCGCTATACACAATATGTAACTAACATCGAAAACTTCTGCCAGTTTAAAATACATATACACCTATGTTTTAACATACCTTAGACCAGTGGTGGGCAAACTTTTTTAATGGGGGGCCGCAAAGTTCAAAAAATTCTATAGGTGGGCCAGAATTATACAAAATTCATTTTGTGTTAAAGCTATATTATGTATACTGTATACTATTATGTTGATGAACCCTCGGCGGGTCAGATTAAATACTTTCGCGGGCTGTACTTTGCCCATCACTGCCTTAGACCTAGAAAATAATTACAGAACTGGGTTCTGCACAGAATGGAATTTTCCACCATTGGGCCAAGTGCTTTCCATTTTTTTAGTAAAGAAAATCCAGACATTTCTCATATCCGGACGCCAATCCGGACATGTCTTTCAACTCCGGACTGTATGGACGAAATCCAGACGTATGGTAACCCTAGCTATAGCCTCATGTTTTCTTAACGTTGTGTTTTTTGATTCATTTGCTTATGGTGGATAATAAAAAAGTTAGGTACTTTAACAACTAGCCTTGTTTTTCGTCAATACAGGATGTTTTTAACCCGCCATTACACGCGCTATGAGGTAATCCCTCACCATATTTGTTTATAACCAATGAAATTGTGTAAACTAATACGATAACCTTAAGCACCCAGGAATGCCTCTAGCATGGTTCATGAGAGGGTATGAAAAAGTTATAGAATATTTCTGGCGGTCAGTGTGCTGTGTGATAGTTGAAAGAAGAGACATCCCTCTTCAAGTGAGGGAATTCCTCACTGCGCGTGCAATCACGGTGAAATCACGTTTCTGTTATCTCAAAGAAACTTTTAGGTTGTTATTTAATATTTAGGTAGGTTTAATTAAAATATTATTGTTTGGATTAGGCTAGGAACAGTGGCACACCGAGCGGGGGGTTTAGGGCTTAAAATCCCACCCAGAGCATATAGAAATATATATAAAAGAAAGTAGGAAAATGTGACTTGTCTTTCACAAATAACACAAAAAACTTTCGGTGCCCAAGCCCTCTTTTCGATACCCCCCTCCCCCTAGAGGAAAATTCTAGGTGCGCCACTGGTTAAGAACCCATTTTTAAATTTACCTATTCTAATTGGGAAATAAGCCATAATTTAATTTGAAAAATTGATTTTATTGACGTTTCGAATTCCACCTCGGACGTCGTTATCAAAATACAAAATATTAATAGTTAATTACATAAATACCACAAAGAAATAGCTTCAGAACAGTTGTTAATTTTAATTTGTATTTTTAGTAAAATGAATTCGCGTAAAGAACGTTAATTTCTTCAGTGGCTTGCTGAAATTGAAAATTAAGAAAACTTGCTTTTGATCTATGTATATTATTTTTACTTTTGTTTTGTTAAATTAAAAAAAAATTGGTATAAGAGACTTTCTATAATATGTGAGTACAACCCATTTTATATTTATACATGTTGACATTCATTCTTCCTCGAAATAAGTCGAACTTATGTAGGTGAGGGCGACGCTCATACGCGTGCAACCACGTCCGAATAGAAGACGCGTGTAACGGCGGGTTAAATAAGTATGGCAAACTTGAAGGAGTAAATCTGCACGAAAAAATAATGACAGTCTGCTTTATAAACATATTTCCACAAATGCTTCATTTTCGAGATAGGGGGTGTTGAAATTTTTCTTATAAACTGACGATTTATTTATTGCTCTAAAACCGTTAAGATATGCAAATGAAATTTGGTGGGTTTTAAGAGGTACCTAGTTATTGTGCATTTTTTGATATGCAATTAGGAATTTAATATTCACCTTTGGCATGCATACGGGTAATATGACCCTTATGTGCACCAATGGTGAAAATAAAATTCTTAATTGTATATCAAAAAATGCACAATAACTGCCTCTTAAAACCCACCAAATTCCATTTGGGTAATTACAGCAAAAATGGCCCTCACATTATAAAATTAAAAGTTCTAATAAAATGGTTTAACATCAATTTTCCACTACAGAAAAGTGTAATCTTTCAATAACTGAATGATTTTTTACTTGATTTTTTTTTAATGTTTTACAGCAATTTTAAAATTACTAGCTGGTTGGTAGGGAGTTAGGGATTTTTTGTTTACTTTAACAGGGTTGGTAATGGAACACTGGAAACAGCTGATATTGATTGTTGTTCTGAAATAGTGAAGAGCAAAGCTTTAACAACAACTCTCCACATTGTTATTGTTTCTGTAAGTATAATATTTCTGTTCTTATAAATAATCTAAGAAATCATTGCATATTGTAACACCCGTAACACAAAACATATTAAAGTTTCAATAGGAACCAAGTAAAATTTTTGTTTGCCAAACCCTCTGGTAAAAGTGAGGTTATGTTTATATTTAGTAAAATCTTGTAATTTCTTTAATTCTTTAAAATAGTTGTTAACTCCTAAATACATGTTACGGGTGTTACACATTAAGAGTTACCGGTGTTACATTTCATGCATGTAACACCTGTAGAAATGTAACACCTGTAACAAAGTAATCATCAATCAACCATTGATAATTTCTGTGTTTATTCAATCTTAGGAGGCTTTGTTAATATTTTCAGTAACCCCAAAAGAAATTTCTTCTTATAAAAGTTTATTGCATGATAATAATTATTAATCCATTACCTTATTCTATCAATTTTACAAATCACGATGTTATACCCTCCTAGCCTAAACCTTTCTACTCACTAGGTAATGAAGTTAAATTCAAGATCTGCCTTTCTTTATTTCTATTTTGGCATTCCATAGTTTTGAAACATTAAAAAAAGTCACATTAGGTATAGATTACCATATTAATTGTCAGATCTCAATACTGGTTACAACTGTGCTGACTGCCAATCAAGCATGCAGTTAGCCTATGAGGCACAATGCCAATCCTGTACATTTTAGAGATTATTTAAAGCTTTCTTGATGGTTATGCAATTAAGTTTCACGTGTTGATTTTTTTTTTCAGAATATGGCTCCAGTCAAGGATCGTGTAAAAATACATAGAGAGAAAACAAAAAAAGATCCAGAGAAGTGGGAGGCTCTCAAAAAGAAAGAAAGGGAAAGAGACAAGTTACGAAGATTGAAGAAAAAGGAAATCTTAAAAACTAATCCCCAATTGCAGCAACAGGTCAGAAATAAAGTAAATGACAGAGTCAAAGCTCACAGGGAGAGAAAGAAACTTCTTGCATCTGCTGAATCAACGAGTAAACCAACGGAATCACCAATAGGAACTTACAATTCCCCTCGGACTTTTGGAAAAGCTGTGAACAAAGTTAAACGTAGCCTCCCAAATAGCCCACACAAGAAAACTGCAGTCCTAAAAAAACTTGTAAGTGATGTAATTGGCATTGAGTTTTTGGTTTCAAGCACACGAAAAGTAAAACATGCACATGTAACTGCAGAAAACAGAGCTCTTGTCGTGGAATTTTTCTGTCGAAGTGACATAAGTCGCCAGACTCCTGGTATCAAAGGACAATAAGAAAAAAAGGTGAACAGAAACAGAAGTTGCAAAAACGGTTCATGGTGATGACTGTGGGAGAGGCGTACGAGGAATTTAAGAAAAGGTTTCCACATGTGAATATCGGCAAATCTAATTTTTTCTCTTGGGGGCCAGAACATGTATGCTTAGTGTCTGACATGCCTCATGATGTTTGCGTCTGCAAAATTCACTTCAATTTCATTAACTTATTGGAATCAATTCACAAAGGAATCCCAGTTATTCCAAGATGTCACAATGAATTACTAAAATATTTGTGCTGTGATCCTCAAAACGAGAATTGTATGTATGGAATGTGTTCCAAATGTGACAACAACATTGATGTATTGCTTCCAAATGATGTTGATTTGCAAAAGAAAATTCATTGGAAACAATGGGAAGAAGACAACAACAGTCGTCCTGTTCTACATGATCACAGTGGGACATGTGAAAATGCTCTCAAAATCTTAACTGATTTGTTACCCAAGTTCAAAAAACACGCTTTTATTAAAAAGATACAGAGTGACTATTTTCAGAAGTGCAAAAAAAATATTGCAGTGAATGAAGTGGTTATGCAATGTGATTTTGCCGAGAACTATGCTCTTGTCAGCCAAGACGAAATCCAAAGTGCGCATTGGTCGCACGCTCAAGTAACATTGTTCACTTGCTGCGTCTGGTTATCAGAAAAGGTGGTACAGTCGTATGTGATTGTAAGTAACGACAGATCACGTAGCAAATATTCTGTATACACTTTCCTGAAAGCCTTAGTAGAAGAGGTAAATCTCGGCCAACAAATTAACAAGATCTACATTTTTTCTGACAATTGTGCTGGGCAGTTTAAGAGTAGATTCACACTATCTAATCTGTGCTTTTTCGAAACAGATTTCAACTTAGAAGTTGAATGGAATTTTTTTACCAGTTCCCACGGAAAAGGAGCTGTAGATGGATTGGGAGGCACAGTTAAAAGAAATGTCTGGACAGCTGTCAAATCAAGAGCGGTCGTAATTAATGACGCTCAAGAGTTTCATAACTATGTGGACAAGACTTTGGAAACCAAAATCAAATCACTCTTTATAAGCAAGGCAGATGTAGAGAAAAATGAAGCCATGTTGGACCAAAGATGGGAGAAGGTAAAACCGATTCTCGGCATTCAAAAATGTCACCATTTCCGACCATATGACTGCAATACCTTGCTCATCGCAAAAACATCTGCATCTTTGATGAGCAAAGTGAGTGTTTTTGAACCTGAAGAAGATGTGCGTAGAGTTGCGGTGAAAAGACGCTTGGTGTACAGTGTAAAGTGATGTTTACTCAGATTCAGAATTAAAATCTTCGGATGAGGACTGTGACAACACACTGGTTGGAACTGTTCAAGAACTTCCTGCCACCAATGCTCCAGCTGATTTCAAAGAAAAGGACTTTGTGGTTGTAGAGTATGAAGGTGAATTTTTTCCTGGGCAGGTGACGAGGTTAAAATTGAGGACATTTACCTATATAAAGTGCAATGTATGACAAAGTCTGGTTCAAACTGAAAGTGGCCTGATATTCCTGATGAGATGTTCTACACAAGAAATGATATTAAAAAAAAATTGACAGTGCTATGGTTATACCAGTTTCAAATCGAGGTGTATTCAACGTTAAGGAGCCAGTGTTAGAAGCATCATGGTTAAAGTTCAAAGACAAGGCTTTCAAACACTAATCTTTAGACTCTTGCTACTGGAAAGTGTGTGTATTCAAAGTTTAGTGATGATTAATCAATTTTAATTTTGTAAGTTTGTTTTGATATAAAACATCAACTAGTTGGTTTCACACGCAAATAAATCTTTTTTACTTATTTAAAACTTGTTTTTCTATTAAACTACCTTAAAAAAACCAAAAAATAAGGTATTTTTATTTAAAAATATAAAGAAGTTTTTCACTGATGGTAAAAATATTTTAAAGTACTTAAAACTGACAATTCTTGACACAGTGTAACACCCGTAACATTTTCTGTAACACCCGTAACAGTCTTGTATATATTTTTTAAATTACTTTTTGTGCACTAAAAAATAATAGAACTATAGAATTATGTTTAGCAGACCCTTAAAATGAAATAAAAAATTATATCAAATTTTTAACATTGCAAAATGAACAGAGTTTTTGTTACTTTCATGCCTCTGCAAGAGACCTTGTCCAATCTTTGTAACACCCGTAACGCCTTATTCTAGTTATTTAAGTCCCTTAACTAACCAATATAATTTATTATTTTGATATAAAAGACATCATTTTACTATATTACAACTTATTTAATTGTTATACAAATTTTAAAAAATATTCTAGTCCTTTTTTATGATGTTGAAAGTATGTAGATGTAACACCCGTAACAATGGAATCACCCATTTGCATATCTCAACCGGTTTTAGAGCAATAAATAGATCGTCAATTTGTAAGAAAAACTTCAACACTTCCTATCTCAGAAACGAAGCATTTGCGGACAGATGTTTATAAAGCAAACTGTCATTTTTTCATGCAGAATTGCCCCTTAAAGTTTGCCATATTTATTTAAATACACACTGATTGATGAAAAACAAGGCTAGTTCTTAAATTAAAATAACTTTTGTATTATCTAACATAAGTGAATGAATCAAAAAATAGAATGTTAAGAAAATATGAGACTATAGTTGGGTTTTAATTTAAGTATTTTATAAATGCTAGAATATTCCCCAGGGTGATGCGAACTTTGAGAAAAAATCGCAGTTTGATTGGTATACCTGATATACAATGACAATTTACCTGTCTAGCAACAATATTATTACAGCGATATTGTTAAAGAATAAGGCCATGTTAAAAAATCACTTAAATCGGACAACAGGTTTAGGAAATTCGAGACATTAAAAATGACCAATTTTTAAAGTGGTGTCTTAATTTCTTGGAGAAGTGTATTTTACAATGTTTTAAGTTATGGCTTTCCTTCACGATATATTCATTTATAGTATTAATTCAGCTTCATACCCAAACCATCTCAATAATGTTATTTTTTGACCTAACAATCTATAAAGTTTATAGTCGAAGCATATGATCTACATTTCATTCTCAGAAAATTCTATTTCTGTTAAAAGATTTTATGGATTACATATTTTTACACTTTAGTTAATCTAAGTTATATTTTATGAGCTAAATTCTTGTGCTGAACTTGTACTGACTGCCTTTTAATACATGTAGGACCATTTTGTGTTACTGATTTCTTTCTGTAATATTTAGTACCTTACCAGTATTACATCGTTAATTCTTTCAGCTCGTCTTTAATACAGTAAAACCTCAATATATGGACTAATTGGGGGAAGGGGGTGTCTGTTAAAGCCGAAAGTCTGTTATATAAAAACAGATTTAAAATAAATCAAAAAACTTTTTTTTGAAAATATGTGCACTTTACTTAGTTAGATATAAATGAAACGGACGAAACACAATTGTCTTACTCGTGAAGTGATATTGTTGTTTAATATCGACGTGCTTACTTTAGGTAATCCTGATTTGAAAAAGGAATAAGTTTTATTTGCACTTTTGAAGTTTGCTGTTTTTATTTATAATCAACTCTCTAAAATTATGCTGTCCTCTTGTATCATCTGCGTTATCTTCATCATGCAATATAACCATTAATTCATCTAAGAACTTTCAGCATAATATTCGTTTGGTTGCCAAAGGTACTCCCTGATCCATGAGTTAAATAAGCGATGCTGTATTTTTTGACAAAAAATATACAGCTAAATTTGCCATCTTCTGAACGTAGAATATTTTCAAAAGGATGAGCAGGAGTGTTGTCTAAAATCAATAAACATTTTTCACCTCTTTCAGCAGTATTCCCAGTTTCTTTTGAAATTTTCTCACTGCAGGTACGAATTCTTAAAAAACCAATTTTTGATTCTGTCCTTGCTGATATTTCTTCCAGAATTCTATTTTTCATATCTTTTTACATTCGAATTTTTTTTACATTTGAAGGGATTTTTGTCCCTTATATCTGAAGCTGAAGTCTGTTAAGTAAATAGAGGTCCGTTATATCCAGGTTTTACTGTATTCCAACCACAGCTCCTGTGTCAGCAGAAATAATTTAATTTGAATATAATAAACACAATGGGTGGAATGCATAAAACGTAGTAGATGCTATTGCTTCAGCAAATAGTATCTAATTTGTAGCATTTTCTTTTACATAAAAGTAGGTGCTTTGTTGAGAAGACCGTACTACACAACCGAAGTACCTGCTACTGACCTGAAGGATCTACTACTAAACATAGCGTCAGCCGTAGTGCCCTATTTTTTGTTAATCTTCTTGAAAATTATCAAATTTTATTTGATAAAAGAATGATGCCAAAACTTAAAAATGAAAAAGAAGCTGCATTGAATAAATTAACTGCTGCCGTTAATGAAATAATCGAAAAAAACTAGGTTCAAAACAGATTTTGAAGAAATTCAACAACATGAAAACAAAAGTTAAAAAAATTGTCGACGTAAAAAAACTGGTAACAAAAAAATCGGACTAACTGACTGGCAAATAAAATTATGAGTTATGGAATATTGGAGAAAATCCAGTCTTGTACAGGGTACCAGGTGCTTGTCAAGCCCGTGTAAAAGAGGAGATTTGGGTTTCATCACAAAAAAAATAATGATGAAAACGTTCTTTTTAGCTACAATTCTGGTTGCCAAAAACTAACAGGCAGAGCTCCCAAATATCCTAGTGCGAAGGAGGAGTCGCTGATTGAACTACAGAAGATTTGCTTACGAAAACAAATTGAAGCAGCCGAAGCTCAAATTTCTTGTGCTCGAGCTCAACAGTCTTCGGCATAATCAAAACGGTTGGACATGTCGATTTTTAAAATAATTATAGTATATTATAGCATCAATGTTTCGAACTTTACGCGATCCCTCTTCAGGTGACCGTCATAACTTTAATTTTTTTAAATGGGAAAGTAGGTACATCATGTGACACCTCATTTAAAAGCTTTTGAAATACTGATTACAAAAGTTTATAATACTTATGCAAAATTTCGGTCCACTGATTTTTAAATGCTTTCATTTTTTTAATCCTGAGAAAACTAATAAGAATTTTTAAAATTTTACACGCAGAATGAAAGATTACATTATTACCGAGGGCCGAAAGTCCCTAAAAACTTCTATATTGTTTATTTAAATAAGTTACAGGGGTGAAAACGAAGAGAAAATTTAGTGTGATTTTTAATTTCAAATATATCATTCAAAAGAAACTTTTTGTTTATTCTAAGTCTACGGGACTTTTGGCCCTCGGTAATAATGTAATCTTTCATTCTGCGTTTAAATTTTTCAAAAATACTAAATTAGTTTTCTCAGGATTTGAAAAAAATTAATACATATAAAAAGCATTTGACCGAAATTTTGCCCAAGTATTATACATTTTAGTAATCAGTATTTCAGAAGCTTTTAAATGGGGTGTCACATGATGTACTTTCCCGTTTAAAAAATCATAGTTATGACTGTCACCTGAAGAGGGATTGCGTAAATTTTGAAACATTGATGCTATAATATACTATGATATATGATTTTAAAAATTGACCTCTGCGAGCGTTTTGCTTATATACTAAAAATAAATGATTTAATATGGGAGGTAACAGTTAATATTCTAGCGCACTGTATGAATAAAACTGCACGATTCATGATAATTACCTAAATACATTCATAAATGCTGCAATTTTTTAACAAAAAATGCATACGCCGAAGTCGTTCATCCAGCAACTTCACCTAAACTGAAGCAAATTCTACTAAACTAGCAAATACTTCAGAAGCGTAGTACATCCTTCTATGTATCTGGTAAATAGTAGCAGATGCTACGGAGGAAAGCAAATGCTTTGTAAGTGTAGCAAATTCTTCAAAAATGTAGTACGTACTTGAAGCATTAGCAGCTACTACGTTTTATGCATTCCACCCAAAGTGTGCTTACGCGTTCATTGGCCCTAACCTGTAGTCATATTTGGATGCATATATCATTTATCACCGGAGCTGAAAGGCTTAAGAAGGCCTTCATCTCAAGTGATCTGCATATATTTGTTTTGTACTAGGGCCTAATTCAGCTGAATCTATTTTATAATGATTTAAGATATAGCTTTTCTTTAGGATATATTTGTTTATAGTATGAACCCGCTTCATACCCAAACCATCTCATTAATGTTATTTTTTGCCCTAACAGTCTACTAAGTTTATAGTCCAAACATATGATCTACATTTCATTCTCAGAAAATTCTATTTCTATTAAAAGATTTTATGGATTAGGTACATATTTTTACATTTTAGTTAATCAAAGTTATAGTTTTATAAGCTAAATTCTTCTTCTAAACCTATACGGACTGTCATTTAAGACATGTAGGATCATTTTGTGTAACTTCCTGCTAATTTTTTTTCGAAAGAAGTTTTAAACATTGTATAAAATTACATGCATGCACAAAATACCTTATAAAGTGATGTTAGATCCAATAAATGAGGAAAACAATGGAAACATTCTCAGAAAATTCTATTAACACATTCACGGATACGACTGCATATGAAGATACAAAGGGACATGACTGTGTGAATATGAAGATGTGTCCACAAATGTGTTAAAAGATTTTATGCATTGCATTACATATCTTTACATTTTGGTTAATCAAAGTTAGTTTTATGAGCTAAATTCTTGTTCTTCTTTTAATGTTGTTTCCCAATCGGAGGTTGGATATCATCTCTATCTTCACTCGATCTACCGCAACTCTAAAGAGATCTATGGAACTGCATTTAAACCAGTCCCTTAAATGTTCAACCATGACACTCTGCTTCTTTATACAGGGTGATTGATTAGTAGGGTAAAGCTCAATAGCTCCGCTATAGTAATAGATAGCAATAAAAGGTAATAACAAAAATTTTAGCCACCTTTGAGCTTCACATTACAAAATTAGTTAGAATGTTACAGGGTGTTCGATAACACAGTGGCAGACCTAACTTCTGTTTTTTAAATGGAACACCCTATATTTTATGTTATATTCGAAATTCTGTTAACTTCTCCATCACAAAAATATAAAGGTTTGTAATGTTATACAGGGTATTTACAAAGTTATAACCAATTTTGTATGAAAATCGTAACAAGTTCAACTCCCTGTATAAATAAAAATAAGCACAACAGCAATGGTTTATTAATGCCATATTTTTTTATTTATTGTCAAAATTTTTAAAAATTATTGATATTGCTAATTTTCCTTATATCAAATACAGGGTGGGTCAAAACGCAAGTACATTATTTTCTCAGTAATGTTAAATGGAACAACCTGTATTTTATATCATTATTGAAAAGTAACATTAACGTACTTTAATTTTTATATAACATTCCCTATGCCCAAATTGATTAGTTTTCGAGATATTTTCATTTTTTAGAGCAAATTATTTTAGGTGTTTAAATTTATCTAAATTTTAAGTAAGCCATGACTGAATTGACAATTGAAGATTACCGATTATCAATCCGGCAATCAATGTAACACTGTAGCAAATAAAGAAATAAAAATAATTTATTAGTAATACATTTTACAAACAAAAACAACCACTACATGCAACATTTTTGAAACAATTAAAAACTATCTTTTTATGTAAATGCAACAAATAAACAAAGAAAATTAGTAATAAATTTTACAAAAAACACACAAACACAAAATACAATATTTTGTGAAGACAATTAAACACTACTTTTGTATGTAAATGTAACAATGTAACAAATAAAGAACGAAACATAATTTATCAGGAATACATTTTGCAAAAAAACATGTTTGAAAAAATTAGAAGCTACTTTTAATAAAATATTTTTAATATTTAATTACATAAGGTGTTCAAAATTATCTCCTAACACATTTATGTACGCCTAAAAACGATCATTGAATGAGCTACTTACTTTACGGAGCATTTATAAATTAACACATCGAAATACACTTTGTATTCTATTTTTCATCTCATCCCTTGGAGGTATTTTATAAACTTCATTATTAACGTAACCCCAAAAAAATCAGTCCAGTTTATTAAATTCTGGTGATTTGGGTGGCCACGCTACTGGTCCATTGAAAAATGAAAATATCTCGAAAACTCACAAATTTAGACATAGGGAATATTATACAAAAATTAAAGTACGGTAAGGGTACTTTTCGATAGTGATATAAAATACAGGGCGTTCCATTTAAAATTACTGAGAAAATAATGTACTTGCGTTTTGACTCACCCTGTATTTGATCTAAAGAAAATGAGCAATATCGACCATTCTTGAAAATTTTGACAATACGTTAAAAAATATGGCATTAATAAACCATCGTTGTTTTGCTTATTTTTATTTATACAGGGAGTTGAACTTGTTACGATTTTCATATAAAATTGGTTATAACTTTGTAAATACCCTGTATAACATAACAAACCTTTATATTTTTGTGATGGAGAAGTTAACAGGATTTCGAATTTAAAATAAAATATAGGGTGTTCCATTTAAAGAAACGTAAGTTTGGTCTGCCACTGTGTTATCGAACACCCTGTAACATTCTAACCAATTTTGTAATGTGAAGCTCAAAGGTGGCTAAAATTTTTGTTATTAACTCTTATTGCTATTTATTAGTATAGCGGAGCTATTGAGCTATATATATATATATATATATATATATATATATATATATATATATATATATATATATATATATATATATACCCTACTAATCAATCACCCTGTATACTCCTTCCTCCTCTTATCTTTCCCTGTATTATCAGTCTTAGCATTTCATATCGCTATCCCCTCATTACGAGTCCCGGATATTGTAACTTTCATATTTTTATTGTTTTTATTTTATTTGTTCTTTGTGTTTCTCTGTTCATCTCTTGCATTACTTCTGATAGAAAGGTACGGCCCTGTAACGTTTTAGCATAGGATTTTGCATTCCAACTGAGTAGGTGCCATGGAGGTGCATAGACCTGACAGCGACTACGGACTACCACCGCCCGCACTGCGGTCGCAACATCCCTCGTCAACAAGCCTGCTTATAAACATGACCATCTGTTTCATATAAAAGCTTCTTCTAGGAGCTGTATATTCGTTGCTTCCATGTTCGTTTTCTTCTGTGTCCATGCTATTCTAAGAATCTTTCTGTAACACCACATTTCAAATGACTAGCTTATTCATGTGTTCTTGCTTCAATGTCCAGCTTTGTTCAGTATTAAAAACATGTAGCATCTCAAAGCTCTTACTCTCAGTTCTAATCTAAGGTCTTTGTTGTAGAGAATTGTTTTCATTTTTACAAACGCATTTCTTGACCTTTCTATTCTGGCTCTTATTTCTGTTGTTTGATAACACAGGCCAACGAAAAAAAAGATTTAAAAAACTTTTCTTATAAATTTATGTGAATCCTATGTATTTTTTCGCGCTAAAAAAGAATCTGAAATTAGATTTTACGTATCACCCACAGTTTTCCCACAATATGGCACTGGCTTATTCTACAATATAATAATTTGAAAAACACAAAATACCGGAATACATTAAAATGATACATTATTAGAATAATACCTTTTATCTAATTTTTATCTTCTCATAGTATAGGTCTGTACAAGCATTTCAGGAGTCAATGCTTTTGTATTTTCTTTCTCTTTTTTTTTTCTGTAAAACTTCTCAAGTGACTTTTTCTCCTATGCGAGGCACTCTGTTGTTCCCGATGAAGTGACCAACAGTAATCACCCATCATGTTGGTGTTCCAACATCCCTGGTATGGTTGCTGGTGGAAGCGTTCGCATCGTTCTTCACTGACTGCACCCAGATTTTCAGGGAAATGATCAAGATGGTTATGCAAAAGGTGGATTTTGAGGCTCATTTGACATCCCAAATCTTAAATCTTATCTGAAATCTTAAAAAACTTATCTAATAAATTAGCTACTATAAGCTCGTAGTTAGGGTCTTTCACATTACCTAAAAACTTGGTTACAATTTTTTTGAATCCAATCCATGCATCTTTTTCCTTAGTAGTAATCTTGGTTTCAACGGTAATTATGCAATTTTAAATGTTAAATTGTGAAAGAATGGTGGGTGATACAGCATTTTTAATATTATTTTCGGATTCAGCACACCAAAATACATAAGATAGAAGCAATTTTATCAAAAAAGTTTTTTCATCGTTGGCCTGTGTAATTATTATGTGAAATCCAGGTTCCTAGGTATTTGTTTTATTTATCAACCTTTTCTATTGGTACATTTCCCAAATGTATGCTTGTTTGTATATTTGTTTTCTTACTTATTATCATGTATTTGATCTTATCAAATTGTATCTTTTTTATATTCATTTTTAGCCCATATTCTTCAAATATACTGTTTGCTTTGTTTAGTAGTAATTAGAGTAATTCTTCCGCTGAACTTATACTGAGCCTTTTAAGACATATAGGATCATTTTGTGTAACTTCCCAATAAAAATTTTTCAAAAGAAGTTTGTAATCATTGTTTAAAATAAAATTTGTTTATAAAATACCTTTAAGGTGATGTTAGATTTGATTATCGAAGTAAACAATAGAAGTTTACTCATTGTTTATGTCATTTTTATGTCCCTATTGAAACATTTATTGTTGATGAATCAGTTGTTGATGTGGTGTTGTACTCAGTACATATAGTTCTCTCAGTTCAATTGAGTATACAGTAGTTCAAGTAGTGAGGTAAAATTCACAATGAGGTAAATTTCTAATTTTTAAATATCTCTTCCAACAAATTATTTCTTCTTTCTCTATAATCACTAATTTTCTATAGTGCTTATTCCAAACAAAGTCTCATTTATGCAAAATTGTCTACAATTTCTCTTTTTTTATGTTTACCAAAGTTTCATCTCATTCTTTTGACATCATTCATAACACTGGACGGGTATTTGCCTATCTGACTATGTCCTTCCATTCAGATCTCTCTTTGACCCTTCTCCTCCATTGTCTTATATGTATTCATAGTTTTCAGGTTGTCTTCCACATCATCCAACATTTCGTCACTATTATTTATTTTGAAAATAAAATGAAGTTACTTTTCTTCAAATTATTGTTTTACAATATTTTAACATTACTGTTGTTTTTTCTCAGTTGACTTTTTGGTACTTCTTTTTTTATTTATTTAATTGCAAATTTACAATCTACTCCACACTAACATTTAAAGTCAGGACCCCCGCTACCATATGTGCAAAGTGTGCAATGCACACGGGCGCCATCCTTTAGAGGCGCCAAAACCCGGGGTCAAAAATTCCAAAAAAGAAAGGAAACAAAAAAACAAATATTAATTTTAATATAAAAGTTGAGAAATTAAATAGAATTCAGTTTAAACACACACTAAATTTGATTAGTATATCATCCAGTTACTGCCGATTCCCATTTGCGAGAACATGTCAGAAGTCAGGCATTTTAATTAATTTTTTATGCTTTTATTCTGTTTGTTTCATTTTGATATTTTAGCCTACTAATAATAGTCCATTTACTTACTGTTTTTGTTGTAAATTTTAAAGAACCGCTTGGATTGACATACAATTTGTCATACACATAGCTAACAAGAAAAGAAGTGATACCTACTGTGCCGATATCTGCTTGTACTCTGGGGGTAAAAGGGGTATTCTCAGGGGAATACGCCCGAGAATACGTGGGGGTATTCTCAGGGGTGAGGAAACATTCGTTCAAAATAAGTCCGGAATTGGATAAACTGACTAATTCTAAGCAACTTTTGTTATATAGAGATTTTTACTAAGTCAATTTTTTTCGAGTTATTTGCGAGTGAGTATGTTCATTTTTCAACAAAAAAAAAACGATTTTAGACGGTTTTTCGCAATTAAAAACTAATTATTTTATCGAAAAAATACTCTTAGCAAAAATATAGCTTACAAGAAAGTGAAAAAAATAATTTATATATGAAGTCTGCAAAACCCAGTAGAAAGCAGAGTTGTAGTCTGTAGCTAATGAAAACTAGGTTCTTATTCGTCAAATTCCAAATCAAATATTTCAACGTGAAATAACCAAAAAATAAGCACTTTTCGGGGAAAACTCATTACAGCTTCTTTAAAATGTTTAAGAAAAGCTTTATTTATATGATCTGTAAGGTTCATCGGTTTAAAGTGCTCATTTTTGAAAAAATTTGGTTTTAGAGTAATTTTTTTTTTATCTTGAAAAAATTTCTTTTGTCAAATAACTTTAAAAAATGAATTAGTGATACCAAAAATCTCAAGCAGTAAAAAAATGTAGATTTTGCTTTTCTGAATATTTTGGATGTTTTGTTTTCCTGTAAGACAAAAATTGGAAGATATGGCTGTTCAAATTTTGCATACACTCATGATTAGTGACTCGTTCAGCCGTTTCGCCCTTTTAAATACAGCCTTTTTAAAAATAAGCACTTTGAACCGATGAAACTTCAGATCATATAAACAATAAATAAGTAAAGTAAGTTGTGGTGAAGCGGTAACGATTAATTTCATTTAGGATGCTAATTAGGGGGTGGTTTTCATGATTTTTTTACCAAAAAAAGGGATTAACATTATTTTTAACTTAGGTACTTACTTTTGATGTTAAAACATATACCTTCTTTTAAACACTTTAAAAAAGTTGTAATGAGTTTTCCCTGATAAGTGCTTGATTTTTGGTTATTTTACGTTGAAATATTTGATTTGTAATTTGACGAATAAGAACCTCCTTTTTATCAACTACAACTCTGCTTTTACTGGGTCTGCAGACTTCATATATAGGTACTTACACCATTTTCTTTTTTTTCACTTTTTTATATTCTATATTTTTTTTGATAAAATACATACTTTTTGAAGTTACATATTTGCAAAAATCCGTCTAAAAACTTGTTTTTTTCTTTGTTGAAAAATGAACATAAATTTACTCGCAAATAACGATTGAAAACGAAACTAACGAAAACTATTGAAAAATATTGACAGAGAAAAATCTTTATAGAAGAAAAGTTATTTAAAATTAGTCATTTTATCCAATTCCGGACTTTTTTGAACGAGCATATGTTTTTTCACCACTGAGAAGGGGTGAACTCACATTCTAAAGTTCAGTTTTCTGGTTTATTTCAAGCACCTACCTACCTTCAAAAAATAAATAAAAAACATGATCCAAAATGCCTTAAGGGGCGCCAAAATTCTTTTTGCACACAGGTGCCAGTACCCCTTACGGGGGCCCTGTTTAAAGTAATAAGTAAATAGTTTATATTTTGTATTTGCAGTATGCATGTACCGGGTACCATTTAGCAATGGCTCTCCATACAGTTACTTTAGTAGGTCTTCTGGCCAGATTTGTTTCAATCTTCTATCTTCTAAGGGCTGATCGAATAGGTTTCTTATGAACAGATTGTCATGATATGATGTTCATTCTTTGTATTTATTCAGTATATATTATTTAAATTTGAATACGAAATTATAAAATAAAAAATTAAAATTACATATAAAAATATGGAATAAAATAATGGTATAATTAAATAAATATTTATGCGATAAAAAATTATTAATCAAACAAAAAAGACTGTGTGTACTTTGTACGCACGTAAGAAGTTATACTTCTATTATATGATTTCAACGATATAAAATACTTTAAACAGTTTATTTTTTTTATTTGAATATTAAACTAATTTTAATACTTATCACTTTTCAAAAATCAAAAAATTAAAAAAATTAAATAAAAAAAATACAGCAATTGTCCGCATTTGAACCCGGGACCTCTCGATCTCTAGTCGAACGCTCTACCAATGACCCACCAAGACATTGTTTTAATGCTTTCTCGGATATTATGACAAATTACGCTAACAAATAGATGAAAAGTGAAGTAGTATACATATAAAAATAATAATTTTTTAATAATACGTATTATCTTACTCCCGAGGAAGACACAAAAATTATAATAAATATATTTACTAAAAACACTAATATATCCTTTACACACCTTTTTGGACTTTACGTACGTAACTTAAAAGATTTAGTTGGATTTAGCAACGAGCTCCATACTCTCCCTGTTCGCATGCGCGTAGAATAATAAAAATTCAATAAAATTAACATGAAGTAAAACTCCCTAGTGTAGCTGGTATATTTAATAAAAATTCTAAAAAAATTTTTTAAAATCCAAACGGATTACGTTCAAAACGTTTTCGGACTTATCAGTCCATCATCAGTGAACTCCCTGTCCTTGCTAAATAGCCACAATGCCAAACACTGGTCAAGATGTATATTCTAACTACATGGTGAAATTTGTTAAACAATTTGGCTTACATTGGATGCCAACGGATTAGTACTAGGTACATGATGCTCTACTCCATTAATTAAGAGATTTTTTATTATGAATAGGTCTACATTGAACTACGTTTAGTCTGTCAATGAACGTAGTTCAATGTAGACCTATTCATAATAAAAAATCTCTTAATTAATGGAGTAGAGCATCATGTACCTAGTACTAATAATGAAACGTAGTTCAATGTAGACATTTCATAATAAAAAATCTCTTAATTAATGGAGTAGAGCATCATGTACCTTGTACTAATCCGTTGGCATCCAATGTAAGCCAAATTGTTTAACAAATTTCACCATGTAGTTAGAACATACATCTTGACCAGTGTTTGGCATTGTGGCTATTTAGCAAGGACAGAGAGTTCACTGATGATGGACTGATAAGTCCGAAAACGTTTTGAACGTAATCCGTTTGGATTTTTAAAATTTTTTTTAGAATTTTTATTAAATATACCAACTACCTACACTAGGGAGTTTTACTTCATGTTAATTTTATTTAACTAGATGGTATACAGCCAACCTTCGGGTATTATCCCATTTTATTTATTTTTTTTTTAATAAAAATTCACTCCCAATCGCGCCTAAAGAAGTATAACTTCAAAAAAATATAACTAAAAAAACCTGAAATTTTAAAACTCAATGGATATTTTCAGCTAAGAGTCGAGACTCACCGAAATACCATTGGGAATATTATACAAGTCGAATAGACCTGCACTTCCAATTATTTCTAACTATTTTAGAGGCTGAAGTAGGGGGTTACTGTGTGATTCCAGTCCTTCATGGTGCTTCATACTACAGGGTGATTGATTAATGTGAGGAAGCTCAGTAGATCTGTTATAGTAAAAATTACAAAAAAAAGTTATTAACAAAAATTGTAGGCAGCTTTAAACTCCACATTTTAAAATTAGTTACAATCTTACAGGGTGTTCCATAAGATGGTGGCAGACCAAACTTATGTTTTTTAAAATGGAACACCCTGTATTTTATTTTAAATTTGAAATCTGCTTCACTTCCACATCACAACAATGTAAAGTTTTATTATGTTATAACCGGGTATTTAAAAAGTTATAACCAATATTACCTGAAAATCGTATCAAGTTTAACTCCCTGTATAATTAAAAAGGAGTATAGAAACATTGATCTATTGCAACCATAGTTTTTTAATAATTGTTAAAAATTATAAATCATATTCGTTTTCATAATATTCGTTAAATCAAATACAGGGTAAGTCAAAATGCAAGTATGTACATTATTTTCTTGGTAATTTTGAATAGAACACCCTGTATTTTATATCTCTATCGAAAAGTACTACTATCGTACTTCAAATTTTATGAAGTACTCCCTATACCTAAAGTAATCAGTTTTCTAGATATTTTTATTTTTCCATCAAAGTATTAGTTTGGTAGATATTTTAAAGTTTACCAATAATTATTGTGAGTTGGCCATGATTGATTTGTCAGAAACTGAGAGTTTGACATTGTTGTTTATTAATTCAGTATTGGGGTACACCGTAAATTAGCAACAATTATTATTTAGTAATTCAGTAATTAATTCAATTTAAATTAGCAATAATGAATTTTACTACTAATGAAATGGTAGATATGATCTGGATTTTGGGGGAATGCAATAAAAATTCATTACTATCAGCTAGAATTGATCAAGAACGGTTTCCAGATAGGCGACAACCTAGATAAGATACATTTGAAAAATTGAAAGATCGATTTAACCGCATTGGTTCAGTGAATTATGAAAAACATGAACGAACAAAAACTAGTGTGACAGAAAACGAAATGAGTGTGTTGATGGCAGTTACAGAAAACCCACACACAAGTATAAGGAGTATTTCCAATGAACAAGAACTTAGTTACTACTATGTTCAAAACATTCTATCTAAAAACAAGATGCACCCTTACCATATTCAAAAGCACCAATAATAGCACAAACGAATAGTATTTTATGAATGGGACTTACAAAAAATTAATGAGCAGAGATTTTTTTGATTATGTCCTATTTGGTGATGAAGCTACATTCCATCGAAACGGTTCGGTTAATAGACATAACTTTCACTACTATTCAACAAGTAATCCATACCACATAGTAACACATAGTCAAACAAGATGGTCTCTAAATGTGTGGGGAGGTATCATCGGTAACCATGTAGTAGGACCATATTTTTTTGAAGATAACTTAAATGGTGAGATTTACTTAGATTTTTATCGTAAATCAGTTACCGATATTACTAGAAGAGGTTCCACTTAATATACGTTAACAAAAATGTGGTTTCTACATGACGGTGCTCCTGCGCACCACAATGAATTACCAATTGAAGCCTCTATACTCTGGGTATAGAGATTTTGAAGAAAAGAATGACGAAATATGAGGAAGATAGGAGAGAAGAGATTTAAGACCAAAAAGAAGAGGGGCTTAGCTCAGAAGGAAAAAAAATAATCAAAAGGGCAGAGAAGCACTAAATCTCAAGTGCGTGGTGAACTTAATGATCAGTTTAGTGAAAGATGGATCGGAAGGGATGGACCGGTAAGGTGGCCCCCAAGGTCACCAGATTTCAATAAAATGGACTCATTTTTTGGGGGTTACGTTAAGAACGAAGTATATAAAATACCTCCAACAACAAGGGATGATATGAAAAATAGAATCCGAATTGCATTTCAAAATATTTCTTTACAAATGCTTAATAATGTAAGCAACTCTTTCAATGATCGCTTTCAAGTATGCATAGATGTTTTGGGAGGTCATTTTGAACACCTTACTTAAGTAAGATAAGTTTAAATTACTGTTGTTTTTTATTTTTTTGTGTGTTATTTTTTTTTTTAATTTTCCGTCGGTTATTTTTTATAAATTTTATTTGAAATAAATTGTTTTCTTTTCTGTGTCGTTATTTCGTTACTGAATTAATAAACAATAATGTCAAACTGTCAGTTTCTGACAAATCAATAATGGCCAACTCACAATAATTATTGGTAAACGTTAAAATATCTACCAAATTAATACTTTGATGGAAAAATAAAAATATCTAGAAAACTGATAACTTTAGGTATAGGGAGTACTTCATAAAATTTGAAGTACGATAGTAGTACTTTTCGATAGAGATATAAAATACAGGGTGTTCTATTTAAAATTACCAAGAAAATAATGTACTTGCATTTTGACTTACCCTGTATTTGATTTAACGAATATTATGAAAACAAATATGTTTTGTAATTTTTGACAATTATTAAAAAACTATGGTTGCAATATATTAATGTTCCTATACTCCTTTTTAATTATACAGGGAGTTAAACTTGATACGATTTTCAGGTAATATTGGTTATACCTTTTTAAATACCCGGTATAACATAATAAAACTTTACATTGTTGTGATGTGGAAGTGAAGCAGATTTCAAATTTAAAATAAAATACAGGGTGTTCCATTTAAAAAAAACATAAGTTTGGTCTGCCACCATCTTATGGAACACCCTGTAAGATTGTAACTAATTTTAAAATGTGGAGTTTAAAGCTGCCTACAATTTTTGTTAATAACTTTTTTTTGTAATTTTTACTATAACAGATCTACTCAGCTTCCTCACACTAATCAATCACCCTGTATATAAGTTTGACACATACCAGGGTGCATCAGTTATCATTCGCAGTATTTTCGATTGTCTTCTTTGAATTATGGTTGTATTTGACTTGCTCGAACATCCCCAAAGTTAGATTCCATACGTCCAGATAGGTTTGTAGACAAGGATTTATTTTCTATGGTCAGTTTCGATTTCCTATCGACTAGCCAATGTATCTTTCATTCTTAGGTCAATTTGTTTTCGCTTCTTAAGAATATGTTCTTTCCAGTTGAGTTTTGAGTCAAGATGTATTCCTAGGTATTTGGTGCTAGAGTATTGAGGAAGTTGGATATTGTTGAGTGAAATTTGAGAACACTGGTCTCTTCTCAAGGTAAAAGTCACTTTGACTGATTTTGTTTCATTCTTTTTAATTCTCCACTTGTTTGACCAATTTTATTCAGTTGTTCCTGTAGAATGTTAGATGCTATAATTGCATCTAGGATGACAGCATCATCTGCAAACGTACCAGTGATGGTTTTATTATTGGAAGGTAGATCTGTTGTGTATACCACATATAATATTGGTCCAAGAACGCTGCCTTGGGGGACTCCAGATTTTATTGGAATTTTGTTGGAATTACTTTCATTCACTCTTGTTTGGAATACTTTCCCACGTAGATAGGATTTTAACAGTATCATCTAGGTGATGGAAAGATATATCTTGATTTTGAAAATCAGGCCTGTGTGCCAAATCTTGTCAAAGGATTGAATAACATTTAGAAAGGCAGGGTTATTCACACAGGGTTACTTACTATATTTTGACCCCCATGTAAACTGCTTTATTTAAAGAATTAGAAAAAAATTAAAAATACAAAAATTATTCGATTTTTAAATTATGAGTTTTTGACATATATATCGTACTAGTGACGTCATCCATCTGGGCGTGGTGACGTAATCGACTATTTTTTTTAATGAGAATAGGGATTGTGTGCTAGCTCATTTGAAAGGTTAGCCAATTCTCTATTCAGTAAAATAAACATTAAGATAATTATTTACACAGGGTGTCCAAAAAAAAATTTTTTGAATTAAATTAATTGACACAAAAAGAAGAATGTATGTAATTTATTTAATTCAAAATATCTTCTTCTTTAAGTGCCATCTCCGCGACGGAGATCGGCAATCATCATAGCTATTCGGATTTTAGAGACGGGAAAATATCTTCTACTGCTGTTATAAAACAGAAATAAAAGTTTATTGCACAAATAAACATTGCTTTTTGCTTAAATTCAATGTTCAAACTGCCAAGGGGCAGATGGGTGGCAGCTTGAACATTGAATTTAAGTAAAAAGTAATGTTTATTTGTGCAATATACATTTATTTCTGTTTTCTGACAGCAGTAGAATGTATTTTGAATTAAATCAATTACATGCATTCTTCTTTTTGCGTTAATTAATTTAATTAAAACAATTTTTTTGGACACCTTGGATAAATAATCATGTTAATGTTTATATTACTGAATAGGGAATTGAATAACCTTTCAAATGAGCTAGCACACGATCCCTCATTTAAAAAAATAGTCGATTACGTCATCTCGCCCAGATGGATGACGTCACTAGTATGATATATATGTCAAAAATTCATAATTTAAAAATCGAATAACTTTTGTATTTTACATTTTTTTCTAATTCTGTAAATAAAGCAGTTTACAGTGGGGTCAAAATATAGTGAATAACCCTGTACACTGTAGTACAGTACTGTTTTCTTTTCAGAATTTATGGGGTGTACATTACTATTCTATGAATCTGGTGTATCGTTGAGTGTTCTTTTCGAAAGCCAAATTGAAGGTTGGTAATCCATTCCTCCGTATTGAGGTCTGAGTTAATTATTTGTAGCAGTCACCTTTCAAGTATTTGGGATACGATTGGTAGTAGGCTTATTGGTCTATGTCTATATGATGAAACCACATTTGGATTTTTTCCTGCTTTTGGGATTAGTAATATGTCAGCTGTGTAATAAGAGCTTTGGCCAGTAGTTTGAGCGTAGAATGGGATGAGAGTAATCAGTACTTTCTTTATCTGGTAGTTCGTTTATCATCTTGGGTGTTATTTGTCCAGCCCAGAAGCTTTTCTGTTATTGAATTTTTTGTTGAATTTCGTTTTTGGTTAGTGGTCTGATAACTGGTATATTCGCTGGAATGTTATTTATGCCTCTTTCAATTTTAATGTGTGGAGCTTCGTTGTGGGGAGTATATACTTAAGCTAAGTGATTGGCAAATAATATTGTTTTTCCCCATCACTTCTGACCCACTGTAGTGTTGGTCCTTGTTCGTTTCTAATTGGAGGTTTAGGTTTTTTTGGAGTTTTTGATTTTTTGCGGTTTCCATATTGAGTTGTCATACCGGTTAAGGTTTGTTATGTAATCTGTAAATGACAGTTTTTGTACCTCTTTAAATTTGAATTTTAGTTGATTGCTTAGCCTGTTTAATGTAGTCTTGTGTGCGGGGCATGGGTTCGGTGCCATTTGGTATTAGCTTTCCTTTTTTGGGGTACAGTGGAACCTCGATAAGTCGGCCCCCGATAACCCGGAAGTCCGGCTAACCCGGACCGATTTTCATCAGACAAACATTTCAACAATAAAAATGTATGTATTATGTTAAAACATTTTATCTGTAGCCTCTTCTGGAATGTCTTAAAAATATTGAGTTTCATTGATAAAACTTCGCTTCGACCATAATATATTTGAGAGGTAATGGGTATTTGTGTAATTTGAACTATACGATAGTAAAAATGACTCATGGCACACGGCGGCGGCGGCAGACCGATGTTCATTATCTCGGGCTATCGCAAACAACAGGCACCTGTTTTTCCTTTATTTATTTCGAACTGTCTTTTAAAAAATTATTTTTTAAACAATGGTCTTTTAAACAATGAAAGAGCCACTGTTCTAAAATAACATAACATTGTTCCGATGGCAGACGAAATTGACACAACCGAAACCGACTGAATTATTTTACCTAGAAATGAACAATACTCTATCTATACTGTCTATCTATACTATACTATACTCTATACAACTATAGGTAAGTTAGATGTGTACTGTGCATATATATTTCATGTTATTTTAATTATAACGAACTTTATCTATAAGTATACCGTGTTTTATTAATTTTTACCATGCTCTCCGGCTAACCCGGATTTTGGATAACCCGGATCGGCCGCGGTTCCGATTAATCCGAGTTATCGAGGTTTTACTGTACTAACTTTTTTATTTAAGGTGTAAACAATTCTTAAAACGATTGTTTAAACTATTTTTTTGTTTTAGTGAATTAAAGAAGTTATCAGAGGAGAGTTTGACACGCCAGCCAGAAGAAGTGTTTGATATAATATGCAAACTAGGGGAAGGTTCTTATGGGAGTGTGTACAAGGCGCTTCACAAAGAGTCTGGCCAAGTGTTAGCAATAAAACAAGTACCTGTAGACACGGATCTTCAAGAAATTATTAAAGAAATCTCAATCATGCAGCAATGTGACAGTACCTATGTTGTAAAATACTATGGAAGTTATTTTAAGAACACTGATTTGTGGATTGTTATGGAGTATTGTGGTGCTGGATCAGTATCGGACATAATGAGATTAAGGAAAAAGACTTTAGATGAGGATGAGATTGCTACAATTTTGTCCGATACTCTTAAGGGTTTGGAATATTTACATTTAAGGAGAAAGATACACAGGGATATTAAAGCTGGAAATATTTTATTAAATTCTGAAGGGCATGCCAAATTAGCTGACTTTGGTGTGGCTGGACAATTGACTGACACTATGGCCAAAAGAAATACTGTGATTGGTAAGTTTTTTTATATATTTTATTTTTTATTTATATTTATTTTATATTTTATTTTATATATTTTTTATATATATTTTCAAAAAACCATGTTACCACATAGTGGTGTAGGGTGACAATACATTATAATACAATACAAAAACAACTTATATCTTAAATTTAACTAATAACTGCTATATTATATACAAATTTGACCCATTCCTTCTTATTTCTAGCCAGCGTCCTTGCTTCTATCCATGTTGTTCCCCTTTTTTCGAATATTTTGCCTAGTATTCTATCCCATGTTTGTCGTGGTCACCTTTTTTTTTGCCTGACAAATTTCCTTCACCGGTTTTGTATGATCCTTTCTCTGAAGATGACCCTACCAACTGAATTGGCTTCTTTCTATAAATTCTAAGGTTGACTCTATTTCCAAATTTTCTCTTATTTGAGTGTTCCGTAGTCTGACCAAGAGTCAAAAAAAAAGTATTTTAAGACAACTGATTCTTTAATTAAGTTAAGACAACTGATTCCCTATGCTTCCTCGAACACCGTACCGGCCATCTGCTACTGATACAGGTTGCGTTCATTACTGCGCAGCACACCTGTACAGGTAAATATATCGAATTTAAGATTATTTTAAGACGAAAAATTTTTTTGTTATTACTTTTTAACAATATTAGAAATATGAATTATAATTGCCAGACATTTCTGTGGTTTAAAAAGTAATGACAAAAAAAATTTTCGTCTTAAAATTATTTTACTATTACTTAATAATTTTTGAAATGACAAACTTAGTAGGGGCAGAATGAAAGGCAAATACGGGATGTTGAAGAAAAACAGGCAGTATTGCCTATATAAAAGAAGAAAATAATTTTAAATTCATTATACAGGGTGATTGATTAGTGTGATAAAGCTCAGTAGATCCGTTATAGTAATAGATAGCAATAAAAGTTAAAAACAAAAATTGTTGCCAACTTTAAGCTTCACATTACAAAATTAGTTAAAATGTTACAGGGTGTTCAATAACATAGTGGCAGACCAAACTTATGTTTTTTTAAATGGAACACCCTATATTTTATTTTATTTTCGAAATCCTCTTAACTTCCCCATCACAAAAATGTAAAGGTTTGTTATGTTATATAGGGCATTTACAAAGTTATAACCAATTTTCTATGAAAATCGTAACAAATTCAGCTCCCTGTATATATAAATAAAAATATTATACACTAAGCATCAAAATTAACGCACCACCTTAAAAATGGGACATTTTTAATGTCTCGTATTTCCTAAACCTGTTGTCCGATTTGAGTGCTTTTTTTTAGTATATTATAGCTTTATTCTTCAAGAATATCGATGTAACAATATTATTGCTAAAGAGGTAAGTGTCATTGTATACCGGGTGTAACAATGATAATGTGTTTTTTCCTTAATTTTTGGAACACCCTGTGGAATATTCTAGCGTATATAAAATATTGAAATTAAAACTCAACTGTAGCCTTAGGCTTTCTTAACATTTTGCTTTTTGATTCATTCGCTTTTGTGTGATAATAAAAAATTTAGGTACTTTAACAACTAGCCATGTTATTCATTAATACAGGGTGTTTCTAAATAAGTGCGACAAACTTTAAGGGGTAATTCTTTATTAAAAAAATATGACCGCTTGTTTTATAAACATAATGTCCAAAAATGCTTCGTTTCCGAGGTAAGGGATGTTGAATTTTTTCTTAAAAACATGATTTATTTATTGATCTAAAACCGGTTGAGATATGCAAATGAAATTTGGTAGGTTTTAAGAGGTAGACTCGCAAGAAATAAAATGTAGAATAGAGAAGGCTAGGAGTGCATTCAATAACATGGCCAAACTCCTTTAAAAGCCACAACTTTAATCTGGAGATAAAAATAAGGCTCCTACGATGTTATATCTTCTCAATATTGTATTCGGAGTTAAATCCTGGACACTCACTGAAGCAATGGAGAAAAAACTTGAAGCCTTCGAGATGTGGCTATACAGGCGAATTCTAAGGATATCATGGACGGACAAGATAACCAACGAGACCGTATTACGAAGAGTGGGCAAAGAAAGAAGGTGATGTATACCATTAAAAGGAGAAAGTTAGAATATCTCAGACACATAATGAGAAACGGCACTAAATACAGATTACTGAAGGTAATCCTTCAAGGTAAAGTATTCGGAAAGCGAGGAATTGGGAGAAGAAGAATATCATGGTTAAAGAACCTGAGGAAATGGGTCTCCACAACAACAACTAATCTATTTAAAGCATCAGTTAATAAAATAATTATAGCCAGAATGATCGCCAATATTCGAAACAAATAGGCACTAAACGAAGAAGAAGAAGAAGAGGTAGTTATTGCGCATTTTTTGACATATGTACAATTAAGAATTTTATATTCACCATTGGCGTGCATACGGGATGTATCTAAAATGTTTATACCCATATGCACGCCATTGGTGAATGTAAAATTCTTAATTCGCCGCCGCCTACGAAAGTGCCGTTAAGAGTAGAACTTTCAATTGAACGCCGCGAAAAATATTTTCGATTATATGATTGTGAAAATTATAATCCCTAATAAAGTGTTGCATATCTCAACCGGTTTTAGATCAATAAATAAATCGTCAGTTTTTAAGAAAAAATTCAACGCCCCGTATCTCGGAAACGAAGCATTTGCGGACATATGTTTATAAAGCAAACGCTCATTATTTTTTCGTGCAGAATTACCCCTTAAAGTTTGTCGCACTTATTTAGAAACACCCTGTATTGATGAATAACATTGCTAGTTGTTAAAGTCCTAACTTTTTTATTATCCAACATAAGCGAAGGAATCAAAAAGCAAAATGTTAAGAAAGCCTAAGGCTACAGTTGAGTCTTAATTTCAATATTTTATATACGCTAGAATATTCCACAGGGTGTTCCAAACTTTGAGGAAAAAACACACTATCATTGTTACACCCGGTATACAATGACACTTAAGCAATAATATTATTATACCGATATTCTTGAAGAATAAAGCTATAATATACTAAAAAAATCACTCAAATCGGACAATAGGTTTAGGAAATACGAGACATTAAAAATGTCCCATTTTTAATGTGGTGCGTTAATTTTGATGCTTAGTGTAAATAATTAGCAGAACCCAAAACAGGTGTCGCCTGGTCTACTATTTCATTCATGTTATTCAAATATGGCATGAAATTATATATTTCGTGAATCGGCCACATTCGCAGACGAAATGTGCGGAAAAAAATCAGTCTAGGTCAGCGGTCGGGGAACCGGGGTAAATTACCCCAAATGGGGTAAAAATGAAATTTTTGGGGAAAAAAATGAAACTTTTGTTAGTAAGTAAAAAGTATATATTTTTAATTTGATATTTTATAAACCTGTTAGTGTTTTTTCAAGCGAAGAAACTGAATTCAGTGCCCTTGTCTGCGAGAATTGTGAAAGAACAAATTTCTATATTAGCAGAAAATGTGAAGGAACAGGTTATTTTCGCATTAAAGCAGGCTAAATATTTTCCTATTCATCTTGATGAGACAACTGATTTTATTAGCAATTGACAACTAATGGTATATGTTCGCTACAAAGGTGCAGATAATTTTGAAGAGGAATTGCTGTTTTGTTCTCCTCTCGAGTTTAGATCTCGTGGAATTGATATCTACAATAAAGTAAATGGATACTTCAATGCGCAAAGTTTAAAATGGGAAAATAGTATATCTGTATCTTTGGATGGAGCTCCAGCTATACTGGGTCATATTAATGGTTTTTCATCATCATCATTGGCTCGACAGCCCTTTCTGGGTCTTGGCCTGTTCCAGGATTCTTCTCCACTCTGATCTGTTTCGTGCTTTTTTTCTCCAGTTTTTTATTTTTAAGGTTTTTATATCATTTTCTATTTGTTCTAAATATCTCAGCTTCGGTCTTCCTCTTGTTCTTTTTCCTACTGGCATCTGTTTGAATATTTTGTTTGGTATTTCGCCTTCTTCCGTTCTTTCTACATGTCCCATCCAACGCAGCCGTCCTATTTTAATGAATGTTATGATATCTGGATCCTGGTATATTTCGTATAGTTTAAAGTTGTACCTTCTTCGCCAAATTCCATTTTCTTTTGTGCCCTTATATATGTGTCGCAAGATTTTTCTTTCAAAGGTGGCTAGCAATGTTTCCTCTCTTTTAGTGAGTGTCCAGGTTTCTGAGCCGTATGTGAGTACCGGTCTTATTAGGGTTTTGTATATTTGGCATTTTGTTTCCTTGCGACGTTGTCTGATCTTAGTTGCCGAATTAAGCCATGATAACTTTTATTGGCAATAAATATTCGCCTCTTCACTTCCTCTGCTACGTTATTATCAGATGTGACTAGGGATCCCAAGTATGTAAAGTTTTTTACCCCCTCAATGTTGTATTCTCCTATTGTTATATTTTGTGGCTGCCTTATTTCTGTGTTTTTACTTACCTGCATATATTTTGTTTTGTTCTGGTTGATTTTCAGGCCACTATTTTGTGCAGCTCGTTCTATTTGATTGAATGCCTCTATCATTTCTCTTCTTGATCTTGCGATTATGTCAACATCATCTGCAAATGCTAGTATTTGCACGCTTTTATTAATTATTGTTCCTCGAGTATTGACTGTTGTGTCCCTCATTATTTTCTCGAGTACAATGTTGAACAAGATGCATGATAGAGCGTCTCCCTGGCGTAGTCCCTTTTTCACATCTATTGTTTCCGTTAGTTCGTTTTGTATCCGGATTTTACTTTCTACTTTTAGAGATTCTTTTATCAGTTCTATTAGTTGTGTTGGTATATTAAATTCTTTCATTGCTTTTATTAAGAATTCTCGGTTTATATTGTCATATGCGCTTTCGAAGTCTATGAAGAGATGATGTGTGTCGATGTTATGTTCACTTGTTTTTTCAAGGATCTGTCGCAGAACAAATATCTGGTCTATTGTTGACTTCTGTCTACAGAAGCCACTTTGGTACCTGCCAACTATTTTTTCAGCGTGTGGTCTAAGTCTTTCATAAATGACGTTGGACATTATTTTGTATGCTGCATTCAGCAGCGTGATTCCACGGTTAATGGTTTTTGGCTTTCGTAAAAAAAGTAACCCACATATTGAAGTTACTCACTGTATGATCCATCGCCAGGCCCTTATGGTCAAATATTTAGAACCTACACTGGCACTGGAAGCCTTCATGCATGATGTCATCAAGATTGTAAATTTTATCAAGCAACATGCACTAAACATGCGGCTATTTCGTGAATTATTATGTCAGGACGGTGAAGCTGAATATACGGACCTACTTTATTATACAGAAGTAAGGTGGCTGTCTCGCGGAAATGTACTAAATACTAAATCGAGTATGGACTCTCAAAACTGAAGTCAAAATTTTTATGGTTGATCAAAAAAATATTCTCGCAGATAACTTTAAAAACTCTACCTGGGTTGCATATCTCGCATATTTAGCGGACATTTTTTAAAGTATAAATATATTAAACAAAGAATTGCAGGGAAAGAATATTAATATCATTTCAGCGAGAGAAATAGTGTCA
The DNA here is from genome assembly GCF_917563875.1 of Diabrotica virgifera virgifera. Classification (NCBI taxonomy): domain Eukaryota; kingdom Metazoa; phylum Arthropoda; class Insecta; order Coleoptera; family Chrysomelidae; genus Diabrotica; species Diabrotica virgifera. The sequence goes on from NC_065452.1 coordinate 35,656,756, forward strand.
GCTTTTGGATTAAAGCTGCAATATTGGAGACAGAAAGTAGAACAGAACAAGTTATCTTCTTTTTCAAGGTTAGCTTTGTTTTACTTTTGCCGACATCAAGGATACAATTGTAAGACATCTTATCAAACTCAGAAAGCAGTTTTCAGATTACTTTCCAGATTTTGATACACGTACTGTCAGTTGGATTGTAGATCCTTTTAAATGTGAAATTGCTATGATACCAGAAGAACCTTCAGGTTTGGCAGAAACAATTCTTGAACTTCGATCTAATACTGAAGCACGTATTCAATTTGAGAGTAAACCAAACCTGGTAATCGTCTTTTTGTATGTCAAAAGCTGCAAAGGTTTTCAAAATTGCACATAAAGAGGCGGTTAAAACATTGCTGCCATTTGGAACAACATATTTGTGCGAACAAGGCTTTTCCATCTAATGAACATAAAAACGAAGAACAGGAATCGATTGAACGCCGAAGACTGTATTCAAATCGCTCTTACATCAAAAAGTCCCAATTTTGAAGCAATTGTATCGAACATGAAACAACATCATTTCTCCAAAACGTGAAGGAAGAATATTTTCAATTATTCTTTTTTTTTTTTTCTAATCTTTTGAATTCTTATTTTTGTTAGTACCATCATTATTATTTTTATTATACAGTAGAACCTCGTTTATCCGTCAGGACACCGGACCAAGGGTATGACGGCTAATCGAAAAGACGGTTAACAGAACATTAAAAAAATAAAAATGCATAGTACAACTCTCAAATTTCATTTGTATGGTTTGTTTGACAATATAAGAGGGATTTGTGTTCGTACAATCGAATCAATTTAAAATATTCTGAAATCTTTGTTTGTTTTACTGTTGCTTCACATTTTGCGACGGCTGCATTTCTTAATCGGCAACAGATCATGCAATCTGCTTTATTGGCTTTTTCTTGTTAAGAATACCACTCGATGAATTATTGCATATGCGATGCAGCTTCTCTAGATTATTTACGCAAATCTTTGTCAGTTACAATAGGTTCATCAACATAGCTATAGTCAAATTCCAAGACTGTGTCAGCTTCTGAATCTGTTTGGTCCGCCTTTGTTGTCATTTCAACGATTTCTTTATGTGTCAGCAATAGATAGCCGTTTGTGTCCTCATCACAAATCAAATTAACTTTTTTTTATTTTTTTTACATTAAAATTTTTGCTTTTGTAGTCAATACAACTTCTGTATGTACCCTGACGGTTAACAGAGGTGACGGTTAATGGAGAGACGGATAATCGAGGTTCCACTGTAATTTGTTACAGTACCCCAAATTGTCAACCCTCAATTGTATCGCAATGGGTTTCAATTTGTCATATATAAGTATTACTTATATTACTATTATTACCGTTAGGTATTACTAGGTTTTACATTGATAAATTGAATAAATAATGTTAAAATTAAATTTTTAGTTATTGCTTTCTTTTCAAAATTATCATAGTGGCTATAATATGAAAGATGCTAAAAAGAGGCGATTTTGTTTTTTTTTGATCTTCGCCATGAGGTAATATCAACTTACACAAAAATATTTTGGGGTAGTGATTAAAAAAGTTCCCCGACCGCTGGTCTAGGTATATCATGGTCTATAAATTCGCAAAACAATATCGCAGCTGTGAACAAATTTCAATTAAAATTCCTTAAACCCTATTTCACGTGCGTAATAAGAGTCCAATTCCACATACTACATTTTATTGTTTTGCAATTCGATATTTTATTGCCGTCTGCATACTAAAATAAGTTTTCGAATCCCAATACACCTTGACTTATAAATATAAGTTTGATAATTTCGTATTGAATCATGTTCCTAAAAAAACATCAACATTTTTTTACGATTTCAATAACTGGTCTTATAGAAAATTTTTTGTAGGAAAACAAATTAAACACATACTGGAACTATTTTTTCGGAGTGTGTGGCATAAGCGTAACCGGGGGGGTTTGGGGGTTATAACCCCCCCATTGGAATGTACTTTGAGCTCTATACGCTTAACACCATAGCCCTCAGAGACCTTCCAGTAGTTGTAACCCCCCCTTTCAGGTAGTTGTAACCCCCCCTTAGGATCATCCTGGTTACGCCTATGGTGTGTGGTCGATCCAATCCCGCGTTCTGAACTTTATTTCATTTTCTGCCCTCTTTTGTCCGGTCAGATCTAGTAGATCTTCGTTTCTGATGATGTTGGGCCAGAAAATATAAACAATTCTTCGTAGACATTTGTTAACAAAGACCTGTAGTTTGTCTGTAAGGGTGTTTGTCACTTTACAGGTTTCACATCCGTAGGGTAGAACAGACATGACATTTGACTGGAATATTCGGATCTTTGTCCTTGTAGTATAGGCCTACTCCCCAGACCTCCAAACAGGATTGAGCATACTGAGCTCTTTGAGCATATTGAGCTTGTTCAGCTTTTCGTATCTTCTTACGAATATCGTCTTCTGTACCTCCGCTGTATGACACTTCCAAAATACGTAAAGGTTTCCACCTTTTGAATCTGCATATTGTCGATAGTAAATAGCGTGTTGTTCCTTGCATTTATTCTCATGGACATGGTTTTACTAGTCTTTCACGATATTCGATAAAAATATCGATATTGTATTGATATTGTATCGAAAACCAATACGATACCGATACAATACATACCTTAGCAATATTAATGTCGATACGATACTCATTATCTGAAATCAATACAATACTCTTGTATTGTCGATACGCTTGCCTCGATATTATTGAAAATATCGATATTGAGAAAAAAAATAAAACGCCACAGTTGTTTGATTATATTTTGTGGAATAGGTATTTAGATCATAATTATTTATTACATAAAAGTATAAGTGATCTGCAACCCAAGCATCAGCTGTTATAATATTTTATACTTGAGTGCATGAACTTGAGATTCTTGAGAGCGAGTAAATGTCTGTTATGGTTACACTGTTTATATCATGTGGCATTTATGGCAATATTATGGAAGTAAGTGATAATGACTCAAAATAATTTTAAAAAAATACTGAATTGCGATTTATTCCGAATCTCCGGGGATTTCTCTATATTTTCAAATGTAGTTTTTAAACAATACAGAATTAGTATTTGTCGACGTCGACTTTCAAAGAAGCATTCAGCCATATTCAATCTTTATAAGAATATACATATAAGTTATAAGCAATATTCGTAATATTTTTAGAATAATGTCCATTTGCCAAGCATGCAAAAGTGGGCATATAGGGCCTACACTAGGGTGCATCGAAAAAATAAAAGTTGGAAATGTTATATCTAATAGCGTGAAAAAGTTGCTAGTGTTATTTTTCAGCATATTAGTATTTTTATTTTTTTTTCTGAGCGAATTTTCTGCCTCCCCAACGACCTTGAATTTTATTAAATATCTGATTTTTATGGAAATTTCAATTTATATTATTTGGAATAAAATATGAGCTAAGTCGATCTAAGATCAATTAAAGAAAACTAAAAATGTTGTCAATTACAAATTTAAACGATATTTAAAGTTTTATTTGTTTTTTCAGTCTCCCCAGCCCCTTTCAAATGTCCCGCTTCGTGAGTCCGTGCGTGTAATTTTCGCTTATGTTTGGTGCGGTGCGTTACGTTATTATTGTTGTTTGTAAATTAAAGATTTTTAAAATAGATAAACCAGGATCATGGGGAATAAAATCAAGATGTGCTCTGGACCGCCCCATTTTTGGGCAACCACCAAATATACCTGAAAATGTTTTACCGAAATACAAACAAGCGATGAAGTTTTATGGTTGCAAGAGGATAAAAAACTCAGCAAGAAAGAGCAAGAATTTTCTGGTATTGCCGAACACGTTGCAATTAAATCTGAGGAAATATGGAAAAGGGCTTTAATTCCAATAATTTAACATACAAGAATTATTCAGCTTTTAAAAGCCTATCATGACAAATATTAATATGAAACTTATGAAACCATTTAAGAACAAGCAAAACAGTGAATTTTACAAAAATAAAATTCAGTGCTTTAAGAACAAAAGTAAACTACACGTTTCGATCTTGCAGCATGCAAATGTGACACTCTGATTAATTGTTTTTGTAGCAAATCTCAAAAAGTGCCTCTGGATGAGCGCGAATTTCTATTAAATTAAAGAGGTCCCAGAAAAATGGTGATAAGCTCGATTGACAGGGAAAACAAAAACAAATATAATCAGAGAGAACAACGGTAAAAGAAGAAAGTTACCGACGCAAAGACAAAACTTTAGCTCAAGTAAAAAACAGTACCAAGTTTTATGGTCAACCGATCGTGGAAGAACACATAACACTTGTGCATGAGCCAGGGTGCAAATATTTCGGATATGGGTATCCGCTGTCTGGTATATCAGAAAGTATCAAAGCCAGCTATTGCATGTGACGAAACAGTCGTAAATACTGGCGTTAAGGGTGATGTAATACGGCTGTTAGGAGGACATCTTTAAAAACCGCTTCAGTGGTTTGTATGTCTGCGACATTCAAATGATCTACCCCTTGGACATCAAAAGAAGTTTGCCAATGACCAAATCAAAAAACGTGAGGGTCTTCAAACTTTCTCCTATAAAAATTTTGATTCAAACGACTACTTTGAGTTAATTAACTAAAAAGAATATCACCTTACAGAACCACCTATATTCATATTCTCTAGATTTTCGAGTGACAATCTGCGAGATTTTATTAAGAATCCTAACTTAGACCCTTTTAACATTGAGATTGAGAAATATCACTGCCACAAACAATAGAACGATGTGTCAAGCTTGTGACACAAGCTTCTCTATCAGTTTGTGGAGCGTATTCGAGGGATGGATTTATAAAAATTCGAATTGATTCCAGAAAAGCTATGCTGACTTTAACGCTAAATCGGAAAACATCTTCGAATAGAATGCTTTTACCATATTTTTTTGTAATATTTATATACCTAATTTTGTACTTTGGTTTATATTTAGTTTAGTATTAAAAAACTTGGGTGACGTCAGGGAGACGGATAAGTTAGGCTATTTTGTTATAAAAAGAATATTTTAGTATACTTTTCTTAAGTAAAATTTTTAATTGCCTTGTGAAACCAGAAAATATTTTCCAATTTAAACCGAATTTATTTATTTAAGTTCTATAACGTATTACATTTCCCTTACAAAAGAAATTCGCATATTAATGTATTTTTTCTAATTTTTAGTTGCCGTGGGGGGCAGAAAATATTTTTTTATTTCAACGCAATTTTACTAAAATACTAAAAATGGTGTGTTAGGCAACTTTTGTGAGCTATTACATTTTCGTTTCGAAATAAAATTTTTTTCGTCTGTTAACATTTTTTTAAAATTTTTAACCGTCTTGGGGGGGGGGGGCAGAAGATATTTTCCAATTTCGAAAAAATTTTACCAAAATACTTAACAGTTGATTGGGCAACTTTTGTGAGGTATTACTTTTCCATCGCAAAAAAAAAATTTTTTCGCCTTTTTCGATGCACCCTAGCCTACACAGCTCAGATGTATAATCCTTTTTATGTCGATATTTTATCGAGTATTGTATCGATATCGTATCGAAATCAATATCAATACGATATTTTTATAAGAAAGTATTGCCGATATCGATACTCGATACGATACTTCATTGGCATAACCAATACAATACTCAATACTTAAAAAGTATCGATATTGTATCGTATCGTGAAGCTCTATGTTTTACTAATATTGATTTTCAAACCTATTTTGTGGGCTTCAGTGGAAAGTGTTTCCAATTGGTCATCCACATCTTGGAACCTTTGTCCTAATAGACAAATATCGTCCGCGTATTCTAGATTTCTTAGGCGTCTGGTTAACGTCCATTGTATCCCTCTTGTGTCGGGAGTCTAGTTTGGAGAGAACATAGTCTATAGCTGTGTTAACAAGAAACGGAGAAAGTACGCATCCCTGTCTGACTCCAGTAAGTACGTCAAATTCGTCACTGTTGATCCCATTTTGTTTTACTCTGCATTTCGCCTCAGTGTACAGTGACTTTATAATACAAATTATTTTATGCGGGATATTTCCTAGCCCTAAAATTTTCCATATAGCAGCATGAGATAAGCTGTAAAAGGCACGTTCAAAATCAACAAAAACCATGTATAGGGGTGTGTTCCATTCAACCGATTGTTCCATTAGTTTTCGAATCCCAATCACCTTGACTTATAGTCTAAGAGCTAGTGAACCCTCCGACTAACGGTCGTCCTGTAAGGCTAGAAATTTTGTAGTGATAATTCATAGCACACGAAGGCTAAAAACTATGACCTGGCAGGCATCAGCGGTGCACGTGTATCTACCAAGTGAATCGAAAAGTGCAAATTTAGGGGATAAAATAAACTTTCTCCTGTAAGGTTTAAATTTAAGTATGTGTTTGAGTAAGTCATTTAAAAGAAATGTGTACAATGACAGTCGATTCTGAAGAGCATAAGACCTTGCCAGGCGAGGGGAAAGATTAGGGGTTTTTCCTAAAATTATTCTTTTTGCATCGAACAAATTTTTTTAGGTTTTTTGAATCATTCCAAACAGAAAAGGTCTTTAGTGATTTTTCTCTTAAGTTAATATTTTTTGTTATATAAGCGATTGAAAATTTTGAAAATTGCGAAATCGGCCATTTTTAACCCTAAATCGGACATTTATCTAAAAATATTTCAATGTTGCCAAGGTACGTAGATATTCTTTAAACATTGATTGATGAAATCCCAAAGAGTTTTTTGCAATAAAATATCGAAAACCCCTTTGTTTTTTTAATTGCTAATCAAGCGGACGCGACACTGTAATATAAGTGAGGACGTTTGAGTTTGCGTAAATTCATTATCTCGAGAGTGGGCAAATTTCAAGAGAAATCCTCAGACAGGTCGATTTTTATTTTTGAATTAGGACTTTTTGGCATATGTATAATACTAGTGACGTCTTCCATCTGGGCGTGATGACGTAATCGATGATTTTTTTAAATAAGAGTAGGGGTTGTGTGATAGCTCATTTGAAAGGTTATTTAATTCTCTATTCAGTAATATAAACATTAACATAATTATTTATACAGGGTGTACAAAAAAAAATTTCTTCTATTTGTCAAATTTAATCAAAGTTAATTTAATAAAAAAAAATGTTTTTGTACACCCTGTATAAATAATTATGTTGATGTTTATATTATTGAATAGAGAATTAAATAACCTTTCAAATGAGCTATCACACAACCCCTACTCTCCTTTAAAAAAATCATCGATTACGTCATCACGCTCAGATGGATGACGTCACTAGTATTAGATATATGCCAAAAAGTCCTAATTTAAAAATAAAAATCGACCTGTCTGAGGATTTCTCTTGAAATTTGCCCATTCTCGAGATAATGAATTTATGCCAACTCAAACGTCCTTACTTATACTACAGTGTCGCGCCCGCTTGATTAGCAATTAAAAAACAAAGGCGTTTCCGATATTGTATTGCAAAAAACTCTTTGGGATTTCATCAATCAATGTTTAAAGAATATCTACGTACCTTGGCAACATTGAAATATTTTTAGATAAATGTCCGATTTAGGGTTAAAAATGGCCGATTTCGCAATTTTCAAAATTTTCAATCGCTTATATAACAAAAACTATTAACTTAAGAGAAAAATCACTTCAGACCTTTTCTGTTTGGAATGATTCAAAAAACCTAAAAAAAATTGTTCGATGCAAAAAGAATCATTTTAGGAAAAACCCCTAATCTTTCCCCTCGCCTGGCAAGGTCTTATGCTCTTCAGAATCGCCTGTCATTGTACACATTTCTTCTTATCAAACACATACTTAAATTTAAACCTTACAGGAGAAAGTTTATTTTACCCCCTAAATTTGCACTTTTCGATTCACCTGGTAGATACACGTGCACCGCTGATGCCTGCCAGGTTATGGTTTTTAGCCTTGGTGTGCTATGAATTATCACTAGAAAAATTTCTAGCCTTACAGGACGACCGTTAGTCGGAGGGTTCACTAGCTCTTAGACTATTATAAATATAATATAAGTTTGATTATTTCGTATTGAATTATGTTTCTAAAAAACATCAACATTTTTTTACGATTTCAATAACTTGTCTTATAGGAAATTTGTTGTAAGAAAACGAATCAAATACATTTTTATCGCGGATTTTACACAAAAAAGCTGCAGACCTTATCATGAACATCTGGTGTTCGAAAATAGTGAAATAGATAGATGTGGAAAGCATAAAAGGTTTCAAGAAAAGTAAATATCCATACTAAAATCACAACAAAGATGCACTAGAAATAATCCAAGACACGTTGAAAGTTACGAGGAGCATTCCCGAATCATGATTTACAATGTGTCTTCTTCTTTAAGTGCCGTCTCCCAATCTACAGTTTTACAAAACTTTCATTTTTACAAACGCATTTCTTGATCTTTCTATCTTTGCCCTTATTTCTGTTGTTTGATCATTATTATGTGAAATCCATGTGTTCTTATTTATGTGTTCTTGCTTCAATGTCCAGCTTTCAAGTCCATATTGAATATTCTGAGAGCATTCTGCCATACCAAATGGGGAGCAGATCCAAATACAGCTTTACTGTTCTATAAAACAATGGTTAGGAGTATATTAGACTATAGCAGTCACCTATGTGGAACAGCAGCACATACTCACCGAAACAAAATAGAGACCCAGAAAAACACAAGTTTGAGAATATGTCTTGGTTATTTTAAATCTACCCCAATAAATATTATAGAAGTCGAATCTGTAGAACCTCCACTATCTTTCAGAAGGCAGCTAATTAGTCATAAATTTATGGCTAAAGTCATATCCAAAGAAGCCAACTATCTTCGTAGCCTTCATGACCTCACTGTCCTAGTACTCACCCATCCATATTGGCACTCAAAAGCAACTCCACTCCTAGTAAACAGCTACACCACAATGGCACAAATCTCTAACTCCCTGTCAATCAATAAAACTATACCTATCTGCACAGAACCTACCCATGTTTTCTTTTCAAAACATATAAAATAATTACTACCTGGACCCAAAAGAAAATTTTCTAAAAACCATTAATGGAAGATGGCCTGAACACCAATACATATATACTGACGGATCCAAGTTGAATGGAAAAGTAGGCTGTGCTTTTTATGACGCAAACTCTTCCCAATATTACAAGTTCAAGCTACCAGATGAGTGTTCCATATATACCGCTGAAACAATTGCCATAGCAAAAGCATTTAGATACGTCCAGTCCAGAAACACACAGAATCATGTTATATTCACTTACAGTAAAAGTGCCGTTGACCGAATAACAAACCTGAAATTATCGAAAAACCTTACTAGCATAGAGACAGAAATGTTAAAACTGAACTTTGAAGCAACAAAACAAAGGAAAACAATAACTGTAGTGTGGATTAAAGGACACTCGGGAATAAAAGGTAATGATTTAGTGGATACACTAGCCAAATCAGCCACTGACACAGGATACGATCTAACCACCAATATTGTTCCACCTACAGATCTTACCTCCAAGTTTACTTCACATTTAAAACAATTGTGGTATCAGGAATATAATTCATCAGTGACAGGGCTTAACTATGTCGGCCATCAAAATAACATACCGTCAAAAAGCTGATTTCATGGATTAGCAAAACGAAACTTCCTTGTTACAATAAACAGAACAAGATCTAATCATGCTATGACTCCTTTGTACAAATATAAAATATGACTGGATGAAAACCCATATTGTCTATGCGGAGAAGTTGGTGATATGAACCATGTATTCCTAGAATGTTCAAGAAATAAGAAGAGCATTGCATTATTTTTCGAAGATATGGCTCAAATTCTGTTTGCCCACCAATCTAAATTGTATAATTTTTAAACGCTTTTATTTAGTTCAATCGTTTGCGTCAAATTTTTAGACGTTAATTTGACTGCCTTTTCTTCAATGAAAATGAATGAAATTTTGTAGACATATGCATTCGCGGGAACAATACACGAATAGTCGATATTTTTTTTTGTGTTTATGAATTGTTTAAATAAAAAAAGGGTTTTAATGGAAAATGCTTAAATCCTCTTGTTTTTTACAATATAGAAACTTGAAACTTTTACAGATTGTAGCTAATTATATGAACTATACATATTTTGACTTTTTACGTTAATTGTTTACGTTATGCTTCATACATAAACAATAAAGTTTCAAATTCATCCAGTTTCTGTTCGATTTCTCTCCGGTTTTCAGCGAAAAAAAGTTATGGCACCGCAGAGAGACGAATGCTGCCCTTAGTATTATCGTGGGCTTCGACTGTCCATAAAACGCAAAGTTCGACTGTTGACTACGCTCTCGTGAACTTGGGCCCGAAAGTGTTTGCGTAAGTACAGGCTTAAAAGCCTGCATTGAGCCTACAAAGCTTACGTTTCATGGAGCCGAGTGCGATCGTTAAGGTACGTATCCATACAAGGGTGAACCCCGCTCGGTGTAGCTGCTCAAATGGATACGGCATGCGCTCCCCTACATATAATCCGCAAACCGGTTCAATCGAAGAGGGTAAGCGCCGAGCGGCGATCACCGACGTATCCACTATGTGGAGCTACTACACCGAGCGAGGTTTACTTTTGTATGGATACGTACCTTTAGACGGCTTGTGCATCGAAGAACTGCATTGCGAGAAATTAACAGGGTCTACACCAAGTAATAGTAAAGTATTAGAAGAGATGGAAAGACTGCGAAAACTGTAATAAGTAGGTGTAAATAATGATTTTGATTTAAGAAATGCATGAAGAAATTACAGACAATGTACAATCTATATATCAAAAGTTGAAATAAATGCAAAAAATATATGTGCCGTATACTTACATCCTTTTTTTAAACATGACGATATATTTTAATGTTTGAAAAGTGTAAGACTAAAAAGTAAAAAAATATGAAAAAAAATTTTTTAAGAAACGCTTTTCTTTAGTTATGAGTGACTAAAATTTAAAATATAAAAAAATCAACCAAAAAGCAAAAAATAAAAAAAATCAAACTCGAAGGATTATTCGAAAAAAAAACGTTCGTTAAAAAAATGAAAAAATCTAACACATTCGTTAAGGAAAAGCGTGGGGCGTGTCTTGATCGAATAAACGGTTTGAGGATAGCTCCCCACGCTTTTCTTTAACGAATGTGCTAGATTTTTTCATTTTTTAACGAACGTTTTTTTTTTCGAATAATCCTTTGAGTTTGATTTTTTTTTATTTTTTGCTTTTTGGTTGATTTTTTTATAATATTTTAAATTTTAGTCACTTATAACTAAAGAAAAGCGTTTCTTAAAAACATTTTTTTCATATTTTTTTATTAGTAATAATATTAACTTATATCAATGTTTGTATAATCATTTAATTCTTTGCAAAATGAAATTGTAAAAAACTAACACCATTGGAAGCAATTCTGCGATACAAAATATTATTTTAGGTGTGTTCACGAAAAAATTAACATAAAAAAAATAAATTAAATAAAAAAAAAGTTTAAAACAAATATGTTAAAAAAGTAAAATAATGATAAACAAATAAAAAACAATGAAAAAAAAGGAATTAAAACTAAACAAAAGACTATTTAAATAATGCATTAAAAGAACCAAAAAATAAAAATATATACATATAAAAAATGCACCAAACAGAAACACACAAATTTTACTAACATAATAGCATTTACCTAGGGTGTGAGAATTTGAACAATCAATTTATTTATATTGGATCATAAAAAATGCTCTTTTTATATTTTATAAATAAAAAATAAGTCTGGCTAATTGGTTTATGCCAAAGCCATTTACAAATAAAAAACAAAAAAATTAAATATTGCAGTATCGAGAACATGTAGTATCTCAAAGCTCTTACACTCAGTTCTAATCTAAGGTCTTTTGTTTCATTTTTACCAACGCATTTCTTGCTATTTCTATCCTGGCCCTTATGTCTGCTGTTTGATCATTATTGTCTCAAATTCAGGTTCCTAGGTATTTGTATTTATCAACCCTTCCTATCGGTACCTTTCCCAAATGTATGCTTGTTTATACAGGGTGTTTCATTGGGAAAGTAACATACGTTAACTGTAGAAAGAGGACACTTAGGCGGTCTCAAAAATACCATACTTAATGGGTCTTACTCCATTAATAACAGAGATACTGGGTGTTTTATCTATTTTGCCATTTTCTTATTTGGTTCATAACTTTTTAACCACACCGTATATTTATTTTATATTTGGCACGTAAATATACTTTAAGGTGTACAATAAATTTAATTATTTACAAATGTAAAAAATCCAGGCCCGGATTAAAATATATTAGAAAAATGTTCCGACCCAAAAACAACACCCTGTACATTAAATTTTTTTAAAATGGATTTTTTAGTTGAAAAGAGGATGAAAAACTAAATTTAGTGGTATACTTTGAATTTTCGGCAAAATGATTTTTCTGGTCAAATTTTGAATTTGAATTCTGAATTATGTGAATTGCGAGAGCCCTAAGTAGAAAAAAAAAATAAATACAACTTACAACTTGTTAACCGCACTGTATATTTATTTTATATTTAACACGCGAATATTCTTTTAGGTGTCCAATCAATTATTTTATTTACAATTATAAGAAATCCAGGTCTGGATTAAAAAATATTGTAAAAATGTTCCGACCCAAAAAACACCCTGTATATTAAATTTTATTAAAATGGATTTTGCATTTGAAAAGAGGATGAAAAACTAAATTTAGTGGTATACTTTGAATTTTCGGCGAAATGATTTTTCTGATAAAATTTTGAATTTGAATTCTGAAATTATGTCAATTGCGAGAGCTCTAGGCAGAAAAATTTAAAATGCGACTTAATTTTAATTAATACCAATATTTAATCTAAATTGGTAAAATGTTAAAACATTTCAGTGTTTTTTATTATCTGTGACAAATAGTTTATGGCGAATATTCATCTTTAAATAATGAATAAATAATAAAGAGTCAATAAAGAATGCATCACTTTAATCAACAAAGTATCTAAAAATTATAACAAAACAGAGAAAATGTGCAGCATAACTATTCAAAACTAAAGTACTTATTCAAAATTACCGCCATTGAAAATTATTGTTATGTGTCAAAATGTTAATATTTTACCAATTTAGATTAAATAATGGTATTAATTAAAATTAAATCATATTTTAATTTTTTTTACTTTGAGCTTCGCAATTCACATAATTTCAGAATTCAAATTCAAAATTTTACCAGAAAAATTATTTTGCCGAAAATTCAAAGTATACCATTAAATTTAGTTTTTCAGCCTCTTTTCAAATGCAAAATCCATTTCAATAAAATTTAATATACAGGGTGTTTCTTTTGGGTCTGAACATTTATACAATATTTTTTAATCCGGACCTGGATTTTTTTATTTGTAAATAAATTAATTGATTGGACACCTCAAAAGAATATTTGCGTGTTAAATATAAAATGAATATACAGTGCGGTTGACAAGTTGTAAGCTGTATTTCAATTTTTTTCTACTTAGAGCTCTCGAAATTCACATAATTTCAGAATTTAAATTCAAAATTTGACCAGAAAAATCATTTTGCCAAAAATTCAAAGTATACCACTAAATTTGGTTTTTCATCCTCTGTTCAACTGAAAAATCCATTTTAAAAAAATCTAATGTACAGGGTGTTGTTTTTGAGTTGGAATATTTCTCCAATTTTTTTAATCCGGATCTGGATTTTTTACAATTGTAAATAATTTAATTTATTGTACACCTTAAACGATATTTGCGTGCCAAATATAAAATAAATATACAGTGTGGTTAGAAAGTTATGAACCAATTAAGAAAATGGCAAAATAGATAAAACACTCAGTATCTTTTTTATTAATGGAGTAAGACCCATTGAGTATGGTATTTTTGAGACCGCCTAAGTGTCCTCTTTCTGCAGTTAACGTATGTTACTTTCCCAATGAAACACCCTGTATCTTGTTTTCTCAGTTATTATCATGCATTTGGTCTTTTTTAAATTTATGTTCAGTCTATATTCCTCACAGAAACTGTTTGTTTTGTTTAGTAGTAATTGAAGTTGTTCAGCAGAGTTTGCCATAATCATGGTGTCATCTGCATACAGGGTGGGGCATTAGTGTGACAAAGTCTAATTACTCGTTTGTCGTAAGAGATACGAAAAAAAGTTATTTCCATAAAAGTTGGGGCACGGATAGGACCATAATTTAAAAATATTTTCAGATATACAGGGTCACCCGTATTGACAGGGTGACACAAACTTGTTTTTTTAAATGGAACACCCTGTATCTTTTTACATTTTTGGATTCTCCTCGATGTCTTATTTCTCAAAATATAGGGTTTTGTGATATTATACGAGGTAGTTTAAAAGATAATTACTTTTTATTGTTAATTTCGTAGTAACATTCACATCCTGTAGAATTGTAATGATTTGACATCATAGTTTCTATTTACGGTCAAACGATTTTTAATATAGTCTACTATTGTTAAACATTAATAATATAGCGAAAAGTTTAATATTAATATACAGTGTTGGTCAAAACTCGTAATGAGTATTTTCTGAGTTTTCTTAATTGGAACACCCTGTATTTTAATATTGTAATGAAATGATATTTTATGGTACTTTTTTATTTCTTAAGCATTCCCTATACCTAATTGCTTTAATTTTTGAGTTATTCGTGATTCTTTAAACCAAACATTAATTGCAACAAAAATTACGTGAAATTTTATAGGTGGCTGTGCAAATATTCAATCAAAAATAATTTTTCGAAAAAAATTAGATAATAATGTAGACTGATCCTTAATTTATTAATTTTGGATGAGATATCCAAATACCTACGTAGTTAAGATTGTTGTAAGATTATATTATTTTTATAGTTCCAGTTTCTTTGTTACCATTACTAATATTAATTTTTTTAATGAGTAACTGATCAAAATGGTTTTTGTGCTAGGAGAGTATAACAAAAATGTGCTACTAGCAATAAAAAATTTTCATTAGCAATTGCCTGACAGACGAAAACCAAGAAGAGAAACTTTTGAAAGTACACTAAAACGATTTCAACAGTTTAGGTCTAGATCAGGGGGTCACCAATTAGCGGACCGCGGTCCGTATCCGGACCGTAAGCTAGTTTTGTGCGGACCGTCAATAAATTCAAAATATACCTAGTGTTTGGCAATTTTGAAAATGTTTGGTCATGAAATTGTGTACTATGTTTGGCTCAACTTATGTGTGCGAAGCCGCTTTATCAAGAATGAACTTTATTAAAAATCGGTAGATATCTCACTTAACAGATGAATATCTCAACTCCCTAATGAGACTTAGTTGCACTAAACTCACTCCAAACTTCAGACAGGTTGTACATAATAAAAAATGTCATTTTTCCCCTTTATTGTTATACTTACTAATCATTAATTTTGAAATTAAGTAAGCTGTAATATAAAATTGTCATGTGCATTTTTTTATATTCATTTCCTCTCTACTATATGTTAAGTAGGAGTACTTTTCAGCTGTGCATTTAATTAAAATAATTTTCAGATTTAATAAGTTTGCAATAAACACCTTGCATTGAAACTAATGTAGAAAAGATAACATGTTAATTAGCATTTTGTACCATGATTATTTATTTTAAATTCATCAGTTTCCTTTCTACAAAATTTATGATGTCTAAAAACTTCATTAGCATTCAAAATATAAATTCCTAATTTTTAAAATATTCTCAGTAACAATTTACAATACTCCTGTTTTCAAAATATACTGATAATAACATCAAAACAATACACAATGAATTTATATTTTTATTTATTGTACCAGGAAAACTTACAGAAAAGTATACAGTAACCAAAAAACAATCAGGTATTATTAGTTTTCCTTTTCATATTAGTCCATGTGTGAGGCCACTTTCGTATGAAAAATGTTTCTGACTCGATTTCTTTGCGGATTCCTGTTCAAAAATGTCCCCTTTAAACAAATCAGAAGGGTGTCGGGTGAAACAATTTTTTAAGCAAATTCAAAATTACTTTTTTGCCTCGAAAAATGTACGGTTTCTTGGGTAATTATAAACAATAAAGGTCTCTTGTCATATTTCTGAAAAGTTGATAGTTTTCGAGTTATAAGCGATTTAAAATCTGAAAAATGCGAAAATATGCATTTGCGATGCTTGAAAACTCTTAAGTTTTAATAAAATGACAGATCTTTTTTGTTTAAGATGACCCAAAAAATGCTAAAAACATATTTTCGAGGGCAAAAAGGTGATGTTTTAAATTTGTTAAAAAAAATGTTAAACAATTTCTGCCCAAAAAGTTTCGCCCGGCACCCTTCTGATTTGTTTATAGGGGATATTTTTTAACAAGAATCCGCAAAGAAACCGAATCAGAACAGCCAGACACAGGCAGTATAAATCCGGACCCCGGAAGTGTCATAGGTTTTCGAAACGGACCCTCAGGGAAACTAATTGGTGACCCCTGGTCTAGATAGTTAGATTATAATAACGTTCTTCCTAATATGCAGATTCTCAGTTACACTAAGGATTACATTTAATTCATTTTATTCATTTACAATAGTTTTATTCGATCAGGTTTCTCGTAATTTAAGTATCCAGTCCATTGAAACCGTTTTAGTATACTTTCAAAAGTTTCTCTTCTTGGTTTTCGTTTATCAGGGAATTGCTGATGAAAAATTCTTATTGCTAGTAGCACATTTTTGTTATACTCTCCTAGCACAAAAACCATTTTAATCAATTATTACTCATCAGTTACTTATTAAAAAAATTAATATTAGTAATGGTAACAAAGCAACTGGAACTATAAAAATAGTATAATGTCAAATGTTTTAGCAAATTTATTGTCATAGCCAACTAGGTAGAAAATTGTATGTTTTTATTCATATTTTACGCACCAACAATCTTAACTACGTATGTATTTGGATATCTCATCCAATATTAATAAATTAAGGATCAGTCTAGATTAATATCTACTTTTTTTTGAAAAATTAAATTTTGATTGAATATTTGCACAGCCACCTAATAAAATTTCACGTAATTTTTGTTGCAATTAATGTTTGGATTAAAGAATCACGAATAACACAAAAATTAAAGCAGTTAGGTATAGGGAATGCTTAAGAAATAAAAAAGTACCATAAAATATCATTTCATTAGAATACTAAAATACAGGGTGTTCCATTTAAGAAAACTCAGAAAATATTCATTCCGAGTTTTGACCAACCTTGTATATTAATATTAAACTTTTCGCTATACTATTAATGTTTAACAATAGTAGACTATATTAAAAATCGTTTGACCATAAATAGAAACTTTGATGTCAAATCACTACAATTCTACAGGGTGTGAATTTTGCTACGAAATTAACAATAAAACGTAATTATCTTTTAATCTACCTCATATAATATTACAAAACCCTATATTTTGAGAAAGAAGACATCGAGGAGAATCCAAAAATGTAAAAAAAATACAGGGTGTTCCATTTAAAAAAACATAAGTTTGTGTCACCCTGTCGATACCGGTGACCCTGTATATATGAAAATATTTTTAAATTATGATCCTATCCGTGCTTCAACTTTTACCAAAATAACTTTTTTTTGTATCTCTTACGAGAAACGAGTAATTGGACTTTGTCACACTAATGCCCCACCCTGTATCTAATGTTGTTAATAGATTTTCCGTTAATTATTAATCCTTCACTTTGAGATAGTAATGCTTCTTCAAGAATGGCTTCACTATATACATTAAATAGTAATGGAGACATAATACATCTCTGCCTAACACATCTCCTGATTTCAATTTCTAGACTGGGTTCGTTGTCTATTACAATTTGTGCTCTTTGATTCCAGTAAAGGTTTGTTATTATTCGTAGGTTCCTTTTATCTATGTTTTTTGGTCCTTAGAATTTGTACTAATTTTTCATGTCTTACTTTGTCAAATGTTTTTTTTTTTTCAAAATCAACGTACTTAACAAACATACACATCCACATTCATATCCATGCATCTTTGAGCTATCACATTAAAAGCAAATAACGCCTCTCTGGTTCCTAGTCCGTTTCTGAACCCAAACTGACTATCATCTATTCCGTCTTCTAGTTTTTTATTTATACGACCATGTATTATTTTCAAGAATAATTTGAGAGTGTGACTTATTAATGATATTGTTCTGTATTCACTGCAATCTTTAGCGTTTGTATTTTTAGGGATAGCACGAAAGGTGGAGAGTAACCAGTGTTTTGTTATGTTTCCTGTTTTGTACACTGTGCTAAACAAGTCTATTATAATGTCTAAGGTTTCATCATTTATGCATTTTAAGCTTTCTCCTGGGATTTGGTCTTAACCTACTGCTTTACCAGTTTTGCTGTTTCTTAATGCCGTTTTAATTTCCTCTTTTAATATCTTTAGAACCATATCATCTTCCAGTTCGACTTCCATCTGCTCTGTTCTATTATTGTCTTTTAACAATTTATTTATGTGTTCTGTCCATCTGTTTAATTTTTCGTTAGTACTCAACACAAGTTTCCCATTTGTATCTTTTAGTATTTCCGGTTTTCTTTTTCTGTTCGCTTTTTCTGTTGAGTTAATTCTTTAATGTTTTATGTGTTTTGTTTCTGCGCATTTTTCTTTTAACCATTGTTCGTTAGCCTGCTTAATTTTGTATTTTATCTGTTTTTCCACATTTTTGTACATCTGATTATCTTTGATTAAGTAGATCATCAACAGGAGCATGGGAAACATACGCAGAGTTAAAAACACAAACAAAAATGCTAGGTCTGGAAATTAACACAGAAAAAACAAAAATAATGACTCAGACGAGAAGAAATATAGCCCCACAAAACATTATACATGAAGATGACATTGAAACGGTTGAAAAGTTTACATACCTGGGAGTAGAAATATATGCCGACGGATCAGAAGATGGAGAAATACGGAAGAGAATAACGCAGGCAAACAGAGCTTATTTTGCCCTCTCCCATATATTTCGGTATAAAACTGTCCACCGAAATACAAAGATGAGAATCTATAAAACCCTAATTCGACCAATAACATGCTATGGCAGTGAAGCCTGGGTCCTGAAAGAAACATCCAAAAACAAAATCGACACATTCGAAAGGAAAGTACTGAGGAGAATACTGGTACCTGTGAGGGAAAACGGAATCTTCAGAAGCCGATACAACGAGCTTTATCAACTCTATAAGGAAACACCTCTGTCAGACTTCATTAGAATACAAAGATTGCAATGGGCCGGGCATGTGATAAGAATGGGAGAGGATAGGCTACCAAAGGGAGCACTGAATGCTAGAATGCAGGGAAAGAGACCGGTTGGAAAGCCAAGAAAGCGCTGGGAAGACACAGTAAACAGCGACGCACAAGCCCTTTTAGGAGTCCGTGTATGGAGAAGAGTAGCCACAGACAAGCAAGGGTGGAGGCAAAAAATAAAGGAGGCCAAGGCTCAATTTGGGCTGTAGTGCCGTAGAAGAAGAAGATGATTATCTTTGTTTTTATATTGACGTCTTTCTTCCATTAAATCTAAGATTTCCTCCGTCATCCATTGTTTCTTTTTGTATCTGGTTGGTGTCAGAATGTCTTTTTGAGTTTTATCGATTTCTGTCTATATTAGCCATTTTCTCTCCGTTTCAGTAATTTGCAGAATGTGTTCTTTAACATTCATTATTCGGTTATTGATTTTATCGGTATAAAAATTGATTTACAATAAAACATTTTTTTTACAATTTCAATAACTCGTCTTATAGGAAATTTGTTGTAAGAAAATGAATTAAACACATTTTTATCACGGATTTTACATAAAAATGTTATCGTTAATTCCTTTGGCAGATGACCTTAGTAAACAGACTGATAAATTGTGGTATACAGGATGTACCTAACTAGATAAGTCTAATAAACTTCCATTTGTGATTGTAATATATAAAAAATGGGTTATATTATTTTCTCCTATATACACTATACACTTCTCCAAGAAATTAACGCAACATCTTAAAAATTAATCATTTTTGATGTCTCGAATTTCCGAAACCTGTTCTATTTAAGTGATTTTTTAATGTGTTACAGCCTTATTCTTTAACAATATCGCTATAGTAATATTGTTGCTAGACAGGTAAATTGACATTGTATACCGTGTGTACCAATCAAACTGTGATTTTTTCTCAAAGTTCGCGTGACCCTGTGGAATACCCTATCATTTATAAAATACTGAAATTAAAACCAAACTATAGCCTCATGTTTTCTTAACATTCTGTTATTTGATTCATTCGCTTATGTCGGATAATAAAAAAGTTAGGTACTTTAACAACTAGCCTTATTTTTCGTCAATACCGAGTATCTTTAAATAAATATGGCAAATTTTAAGGGGCAATTCTGAATGAAAAAGTAATGACAGTTTGCTTTATAAATGTATGTCCGCAAATGCTTCGTTTCCGAGATAGGGGGTGTTAAAATTTTTCTTACAAACTGACGATTTATTTATTGCTTTAAAACCGGTTGAGATATGCAAATGAAATTAGGTGGGTTTTAAGGAGTAGTTATTCCGCATATTTTGATAGGTACTTATACAATTAGGAATTTAATATTCACCATTGGCGCGCATACAGGTAATATGACCCTTATGTGCGGCAATGGTGAACACAAAATTCTTAATTGTATGTTAAAAAATGTGCAATAACTACCTCTTAAAACCCACCAAATTTCATTTGAATATCTTAACCTGTTTTAGAGCAATAAATAAATCGTCAGTTTGTATTGTATTTAAATTTAAAGGAATTTCTGATGGCACACATTTTTTATTCGGTTGAAGAATTTCTTCAATTTTAAATGTATTTTCATTGTTAGTTTGTGTAGTGAAATTGTTTATTTGTTTGTTATATTTACTTAATGTATTACTTTTGACTAATTCTCTACAGACCCTGTCTGTCTAAAAGAAAATAAAGTATTTATTTATTTATAGTTATTTCATCATTTCAGTAATTTGAGTATTTTATAAATGATAGAATATTCCACAAGGCGACGAACTTTGAGAAAAAATCACAATTTGATTGATACACCCGGTATACAATGACAATTTACCTGTCTAGCAGCAATATTATTACAGCGATATTGTTAACGAATAAAAAATGACCCATTTTTAAAGTGGTGCTAATTTCTTGGGGAAGTGTATACAGGGTGAGGCAAATAAAGGGCCTATTAGAAATATCTCGAGAACTAAAGGCAACAGAATCATGAAAATTTGAATTAGGGGGTTTTGAAGAGTCATCTATTTAATGAAAATATTTTCATCTATTTGCTACCTCCGGTTACACCGGAAGTTGCTTATAACTTGGATTTTTTAAATGGGACATGGGTATATTTTTACATTTATGGATTCTCTTCGATGTCTTCTTTCTTAAAATATGAGGTTTTGTAATGTTATACAGGGTATTTTAAAAGATAATTACGTTTTTTTTTATTAATTTCGTAGCAACATTCATACCCTGTAGAATTGTAGTAATTTGGCATCTACAACTGTACTTACGTTCAAATGACTTTTAATATAGTCTACTATTGTTAAGAATCATTAGTGTAGATAAATTTTTAATTTTAGTATACAGGGTTGGTCGAAACTCGGAATGAGTATTTTCTCAGTTTTCTTAAATGGAACACCCTGTATTTTAGTATTGTAATGAAATGATATTTTATGGTACTTTTTTATTTCTTAAGCATTCCCTATACCTAACTGCTTTAATTTCTGCTTAATTGTTAATCGCACCAACAATCTTAACTACGTAGGTATTTTGATAGCTAAACCATTATTGGTAATTTTAAGGATCAGTCTGGATTAATATGTATTTATTTCTGAAAAATTATTTGTGATTGAATTTTTTCACGGCCAACCTAATAAAATTTTACGTATTTTTTGTTGCAATTAATGTTTAGCTTGAATCACCAATAACTCACAAATTAAAGCAATTAGGTATAGGGAATACTTATAAAATAAAAAAGTACCATGAAATATCATTTCATTACAATACTAAAATACAGGGTGTTCCATTTAAGAAAACTCAGAAAAGAAGTTTTTGTTAGTGAAGTGCAAAACAACACATCTATTAATCATTGGGTGATGATAGATTTTGTTATCATTGGATGATAACAAATTTAGTGAGTACCTATTTAATTTACCTACTTCATAATATTTAACATGTCACATAACGTCAATAACCCTACTAAGTCGTATTCAGCGGCGTTAGCCCAGAACTCGAATCTACTACCAAACAGAGATCAAGCCGTAGTTTTTACATCAATAGATGGTTTTAAAATACAAGACTATCTCCTACAGATTGGACCAATAGTGAACCCATATAATATAATATACTGTTCACGCATCTCTAACAATCGAGTATGCATATACTTGAGAGATAAAAACATTGTCGACGATTTTCTAAAAAATTATGGAAGTATCACAATTAATAACACTCGTATAGTTGCTCGAAGATTAATTACCCCATCAGATAGATTGCTAATATCTAATGCAAGCCCCACAATTTCTAATGAAAAAATCACAGGATGTTTACAAAATCTAGGCTTAACATTATTATCGCCAATGATACAACTGAGAATTGGAGCTACTGACCCAGCTTACAGCCATATACTTAGTTTTAGAAGACAAATTTACATCTCGCCTCCAGAAAATGCATCTTTACCGGAATACATTGATATAGAACAAGATGGAATAGTAAATAGGTTATATTTAACACTAGACAGCCACAACTGTTTCAAATGCAAGCAGGCAGGACACAATGCTTTACAATGCACTGCCTCATTTCCACCACCTATGAGTATAATACCTACAGGAAGCAATATTCAATCAGACAACATAACTCAGGCCCAGAATTCAGCATTTTCTATTTCTGACACCACTACCACTTCTTCTTCCAATAATACACAACCCATCAAAGACCATAGTTCACTAATAAAACAAAATGTACCCCTAGATATGTCTAAGCTATCTACGCCACAAAATCCAGAACTATCAAACTCACCCCTCTCTCAATCTTTCAATACCCCTATGAATCTCGAGATAAACAAAAATATTTTGGTGGACAATACAAAGTCCGATCATCCCTCAACACAAAATAACTCACAAAAACGTACCGCTTCTGCTGTTTCTTCTCCTACTTCTGAGGATGTCCAATTCGCAACTCCAACTATAACACAAAATAAGAAAAAGACCAAAACAGAAAAAAAACCTGAACAAAACATAAAGTTTTCAGACAATACTAAAACATATATAGATAATCACTCGCCTCCTTTTTGCCTCAGCAGTCAGCAAGTTGAAAGTCTACTAGAAAATTGCTACGGCTGTTCTGATGTAGTAACGGTGGCGAAGGATTATAACTCTGACATCGTAGCTATTATCACTATGTTGGATGAAATTCACCCACATTTAGAAGACAGAACAACAAAATATCGCTGCACTAAATTGAGGAAAAAATTAGCTCTACAAATTAATTTAACGAATTTGGATTCTGAAAGTGATTCATCCACTTTTTAATTTTTGTGCTCATTAATAAAATATAATCATTTATGTATAACAAAATTTTACAGTGGAATTTAAATAGCTTTAAAACTCGTTTACCTATGTTACAGTTGTTAATCAATCAATACACACCACAAATTATTTGTCTTCAAGAAACTAATTTTAAAGATTCCACCTGCATGAATCTAAAAATCTTTTAATTCATATTTTAAAAATAGGGATAATGCTGGTCACGCTTCAGGTGGCGTTGCCATTTATGTAAAAGAACAAATAATATCCAAAGAAATTCCTCTAAGCACAAATCTGGAAGCTGTAGCTGTACAAATTGGTACAACACAAAAAGTTAACATATGTAATATATATATACCTCCAAATTATAACCTAGAAGAACAATATCTTGTAAACCTAATAAATCAGGTACCTAATCCAAAATTTATATTGGGAGATCTAAATGGACATAACACTAACTGGGGTTCCTTTAAAACTACATCTACCGGAAAGAAGATTGAAAATATAGTGAACACGTTAAATCTTGCAATACTAAACGATGGTAGTAGCACCCACTTAAACTTATCGACAGGGACATTTTCTTCTATAGATATCTCACTTTGTACACCCACTCTTCAAATAAATCACAATTGGTACGTAGAAAAAGACTTATATGGGAGTGATCACTACCCGATTTTAATAGAAAAACACTTGATTAAATCTACGCCAGTTAAGCCTGATCCGAAATGGAGGTTAGACAAAGCTGACTGGGGCCTTTTTCAAGAAATTATCCGTAGTGAATCTTCAATGATTTGTTTAGATAATACAATAGACGAAATAATTCTACAATTCAATAAAATCATAACCGAAGCAGCTATAAAAGCAATAGGAAAAACAAAGTTCATTGAAAGGGATAAAGTTACTCCCTGGTGGAATGAAGAATGTAAAGAAGCTATTAAACTAAGTAAAAAAGCTCTTCAAAAGTACAAAAGACACAAAAATCTAGAAAATTTAATCGAACTTAAAAGGAATAGGGCTATAGCCAAACTGGTTACCACAAGATCTAAAAGACAATCCTGGATAAAATATGTAGAAACGATAAATAATTACACACCTGTATCAAAAGTTTGGAGGAAAATAAAGAAGATAACAGGCTCGAGTTCATATCAAGGAATAGATTCATTAGAATTGGACAATAAATCATCTACAACAGACCATACAGAAATCGTAGAAAAAATAGCCGAAACATTCCAGTTAACATCCTCAAATTCTATTTATGATAAAGATTTCCTAACATATAAAGAACAAAAAGAAAGTATTCCCATCAACATAGTAAACAATAATGAACCTATAAATGTACTTATCACAATCAGAGAAATAAGAGAGATGTTAGATTCTTTAAAGGACACATCTCCAGGTCCGGATGACATTCCAGCTTCTTTTCTGAAACACCTACCTGAAGAAGCTTTAGAAATTTTATTAAAAATATACAATCGTATATGGACTAAACATGAATTTCCCAGATTATGGAAATCCTCCATAACTATTCCCATTTTAAAACCTAATAAACCACGAAACAAAGCAGATTCTTATCGTCCTGTCTCTCTAACTTGTGTCATGTGTAAGCTTTTAGAAAAAATTATAAATAAATGTTTATTGTGGTGTCTGAAAGAAAATAACCATCTGATTAATGAACAATCTGGATTTCGTCCTTTAAAATCGGCCACCGACAACTTAGTAGATCTAGAAACGCATATTAATAACGCCTTCTGTAACAACCAGAAATGTATTGCAATTTATTTTGATTTGCATAAAGCATTTGATATGGCCTGGAATCACAAAATAATATCATCACTGAAATCATGGGGTTATCAAGGAAATATACTCGCTTTTGTTAAAAATTTTCTCCTAAATAGAAATTTCAAGCTAAAAGTAAACGGTCTTCTATCTAATGTGAAATATCAAGAAAATGGCACACCTCAGGGATCAGTGATCAGTCCGACGCTTTTTCTTGTAGCTATTAATGATATAATCAAATCAATGAATAAACCCATTCAAGCCAGATTATATGCTGATGATCTCATAATATTCTTAAAGGGAAACAATATACAGAGTATGGCCAAATTACTACAAGATCAACTCGATAAATTTATATCTTGGTCTAAAAAGAGTGGTTTTCAATTTGCTTCATCCAAAACTCGCTGTATCCTATTTTCAAAGAGACCAAAGCATATAAAGGAGATACCTACTTTAAAATTTGGAGGTCAGAGACTCGAATATGTAGAAACAATTAAATATCTAGGTCTAATATTTGATCAAGCTTTAACCTGGAAAGAACATATTAAATATATTTCAGCAGCATGTCAAAAAAGACTAAACCTCTTGAAATGTCTTTCTGGTACAAACTGGGGAGCGGACGGTAGGACTCTACTCACATTATATAAAAATCTGATCCGTTCCAAGATTGACTATGGATGTCAAGCTTACTCATCTGCTTCAAAAACAACTCTAAAAGTTTTAGATATGGTACAAAACAACGCTCTTAGAATAACATGTGGTGCATTTAGAACAACTCCTATTATAAGTCTTCAGGCCGAACTCGGCGAACTACCTTTAGATTTAAGAAGACAGGAATTAATACTCTCATATGCAGTGAAGCGGTACTCTTCACAATGTCACCAAACTATTTGCTATTCAAGTACTCAGCATACAAAAACTCACATTCCCTTTCAAGAAAAATGCAAACGAATCATAAATGAACTACACCTTAAAGTTCCTAAAATCTATCCTAGCAAAATACCAACTCCCCCTCCTTGGCTAATATCTTCTCCTCATTTAATAATGGATCTAGCGTTAGAAAATAAGAAAGAAACCAATCGTCATATAATTATTTCTAAATATCAAACCTTAATTTCTCAATTTTCCTCATTCGAACAGTTATTCACTGATGGATCAAAGACTAAATATTGTGTAGCATCTGCCTTTGTAACACATAATGAAATAAAGAAATATAAACTAGAGGGGACTAACACTATTTTAACAGGAGAACTCTTTGCGATATATAAAGCCCTAAGTCATGTTAGGAAAAGTTCTCAAATTAACTTTCTCATAATTACGGACTCTTTCAATTCTTTAGAAATCATCTCTAAAATCTATTCTCCCCACCCTGTGGCCAAACTCATAAGACAAGAATTGCACAATCTAAATCACAAAAATGTTGCTTTCCTGTGGGTTCCATCTCATATTGGAATCGCTGGAAATGAACTGGCAGATAAACATGCTCGAGAAGCCTTAGAGGACGCAACCATAGAGATCTATCCAACAACTCCAGCGTCAGATCTCAAATCATATTTCCACAGCAAAATAGTTGATATATGGAATAGCAGATGGCATGAAAACCAGAAGCAGTTATTTGAGGTAAAACCAACATTTCAACGATGGTCTGATAATTCCACAAATCGATTTTCCCAAGTGATCATCTCGCGATTGCGGCTTGGTCATAGCCGCCTCACGCATGGTCATCTGATGACACGAGATCCTCAACCGGAGTGTTATGCTTGTGAGACCCCTCTGACAATAAAACACCTTCTAGTGGAGTGCCCGTTATACAGTGCGGAAAGAGTTCAATTCGGAATCCCGGACGATTTGAAAATACTATTCTCAAAGTGCGGTTCCAAAGTGATCCTTCAATACTTAAAAGCAATAAACTGTTTATATAAAATTTAATTGTAGTATTCTATAGTTATTATTATTGTTAACAAAACTATCATTTTCGCTAATAGCCGTACAGGCTGATGCGAGTTTGTAAATAAAAAAAAAACTCAGAAAATATTCATTCCGAGTTTCGACTAACCCTGTATACTAAAATTTTGAAAATTAGCTATACTAATGACTCTTAACAATGATAGACTATATTAAAAATCACTTGAACTTAAGCAGAGTTTTTAATGTCAAACTATTACAATTCTACAGGGTGTGAATATTGCTACGAAATTAATAAAAAAAAACGTAAATATATTTTAAAATACCCTGTATAATATTGCAAAACCTCATATTTTAAGAAAGAAGATATTGAGGAGAATCCAAAAATGTAAAAATATACAGGGTGTCCCATTTAAAAAAACGAAGTTATAAGCAACTTCCGGTTATACCGGAGATGAAAAGAGATATAAGAGATGAAAATATTTTCATTTAATAGATCATCCTTCAAAACCCCTTCAGTCCAATTTTCATGATTATGTTGCCTTTAGTTCTCGAGATATTTCTAATAGGTCAGTTATCTGCCTCACCCTATATATGTTCCGGGTAACGTTTGGTAAACGGGTAATCCTAGGAGAACCCGGGTAAAGTCCGAAGTATCCGCGAGGTATTGGTAAAATAAATGCAAATGTAAAGCTGCTGGAAATATTTGTAACTTCAAATGTCACAGCAGCTTGCCTTGTTTTAATAAATAAATTATAAGTTTTAAACGCTTTTATTTAGTTCAATAGTTTGCGTCAAATCTTTAGACGTTAATTTGAGTGCCTTTTCTCCAATGCAAATGAATGAAAATTTGCAGACATATGCATTCGCGGGAACAATACACGAATAACCAATAAAAAAAATTTTTATGTTTATTAATTGTTTAAATAAAAAAAAAACGATTTTAATGGAAAATGCTTAAATTCTCTTGTTTTTTACAATGTAAAAGTTTCAAATTTTTTGCCGATTCCGACCACTTTTCATGTGTACATCATATGTTTTATACATATTTTAAGAAACATGAAGATATATTTTAATGTTTGAAAAGCGTAAGACTAAAAAGTAAAAAATAAAAAAATATGAAAAAACTTTTTTTAAGAAACGCTTTTCTTTAGTTACGAGTGACTAAAATTAAAAATATTAAAAAAAAATCAACTAAAAAGCAAAAAATAAAAAAAATTGAAAAATCTAACACATTCGTAAAAGAAAAGCGTGGGGCGAAAACCGTTTATTCGATGAAGACGCGCCACGCTTTTCTTTGACGATAGATTTTTTCAATTTTTTTTATTTTTTGCTTTTTAGTTGATTTTTCTTTAATATTTTTAATTTTAGTCACTTGTAACTAAAGAAAAGCGTTTCTTAAAAAAAGTTTTTTCATATTTTTTTATTATTTCTGCAGTATTTATAGTTTTACTTTCCTTACTTTTGTAAAATGCGGGTTTTTCTTAAATTTAAGAAATCTTTCAAACGGTTATGGCGTTGCCATTACTAGTATAACTAATTATACATAGTATATTGTGTAACAAGTGCAGAAAGGTACTAATTTCTCACGAGTTTGAAAAGTTGCGGTACGAGCGCAAGCGAGTGCTGCAATTCAAACGAGTGAGAAATTACCTTTCTGTACGTGTTACACACTATACTTTTTCTACAACCACATATTTTGCTAAAACTAAAAATCACAATTTCCAATCGAAGATTTATTGTAACAATAAATTATAAATTTTAAACTGTGTTTAATTAATACTAATCAATTTAAATTCCTTATACCTAAACAAATTACACAGAAATCAGTTAAAAAATTAATGCACTACATTAATTTGTTTGAATTTATACTATTTTAAATAATTATGACAAAATAATGTCACATTTGACGTTATATTTACGCAGTCACGGATTTACACCAAACCTACTTCATTCGACGTATCTTGCTAAGGTTGCTAAATCCTTATTAGTTAATTGATAATTATAAAATATTTATTAAGAATAAAATTGTAAAATAAAACAGTTGTAACATCCATAATTTAATTTCTATTCGATAATTAAGTATAATAATTGTCTTACAGGTTATATTTGTCTACACTTTAACCACAGATGTAAACAGAATAATACAGGGTGTTTCAGTAATAATTGTCCATATAGTAACTGGAGAAACCTTAGCAGAAAATACGAAGATTTAACCTAAAACAGTTAAATAAAATGTGGTTCCTTACTGAGTTACAGGGTGTTTTATCTAAAAATTTAAAAACCATTTTTGTTTAGCATTTTAAAACCATTCCACATATCCTTTTCATACTTGGCAGGAGGTATAGGTACTGAACAAACTACTAAATTATGTTAAAACATAATTACTATTATGGCTATTACCAGAGGCGTAGGACGGGGGAAAGTGGATGGTTGACTCTTTCCAATTTCTACACCACTGGCGGAATTGCTATTTTAGTTCAATTTTTGGATTCTCTAATACTTTCTATGAAAATAATATACTCTTTATTCGTAACGATAAAGTCATTAGTTTTCGAGATCTTTGAAGTTAAAAATGAAACGACGCGGTTATTTTGATTAATGTATTGTGTCGCTTCATTTTTAATTTCAAATATCTCGAAAACTAATCATTTTATCCTTACGAATGAAGAGTGTATTATTTACATAAAAAGTATTGGAAAATCAAAAAATTATACTAAAATAGCAATTTCGTCAGCGGCGTAGCATTTGGGAAGGGTCAACCAGCCACTATCCCCTGTCGTACGCCTCTGGTAGTAGCTAGAAACGTTTATTTAAATTAAATTAGGTAGGGTGTACAATACCTACACTTTCTGCCATGTATGCTAAGAATACCCCAAACAGTTTTAAAGTACTGGGTACAAATAATTTTTAAATTTTAATCATATGAATCATATCATAAATTGATCAAAATAACTGTGCCGTTTCATATTTAACTTCAAATATCTCGAAAACTAATGACTTTATCGTTAACAATGAAGAGTATATTATTTACGTAGGAAGTATTGGAGAATCTAAAAATGGCACTAAAATAGTAATTCCTCCAGTAGCGTAGAATTTGAGAAGGGTCAACCATTCACTATCCCCTGTCGTACGCCTCTGGTAGTAGCTAGAGACGATTGTTTATTACAATTTAGTAGGGTGTATAGTAGTCGCACTTTTTGCCAAGTATGAAAAGATTACGTTGAATAGTTTTAAAATGATGAGCAAAAATAATTTTTAAATTTTTAGATAAAACACCCTGTAACTCAGTAAGGAACCACATTTTATTTAAGTGTTTTAGGTTAAATCTTCGTATTTTGTGCTAAGGTTTCTCCAGTTACTATATGGACAATTATTAATGAAACACCCTGTATATAACGTTACTCAGAATGAGGTAGTCTACTGTGCAGAAAAGAACTTTTTCTACAACCACTATTCAAAGTGCACTTTTCTGCACGGTTTTATGTTAGCAAACTTGATATTTTCTCACAGTATAAGATATTTGGCATTAGTGTGCAGAAAAGTGACGTTTCTGTGCCGCAAAGTGACGTTTCTGTGCCGCAAAGTTCTTTTCTGCACAGTTGACTACCTCATTCTGAGTAACGTTATATTCTGTTTACATCCGTGGACTACCGCATTCTGAGTAACGTTATATTCTGTTTACATCCGTGGTTAAACTTTAGACAAATATATAACCTATAAGACAATTATTATATTTAACTATAGCATAGAAACTAAATTATGGATGTTACAACTGTTTTATTTTACAATTTTATTCTTATTAAACATTTTATAATTATCAAATAACCAATAAGGATTTAGCAACCTGTGCAAGAGACGTCGAATGAAGTAGGTTTTGTGTAAATCCGTGACTGCATTAATATAATGTCAATAATGTGTAATAATTGTTTAAATTTAAACAAATTAAGGCAGTGCATTAATTTTTTAACTGATTTCTGTGCAATTTATTTGGGTATAAGGAATTTAAATTGATTAGTAGGTATTAATTAAATACAGTTTAAAATTTATCACATAGGTACCTATTATAATTAATCGTCGTTTGGAAATTGTGATTTTTATTTTTAGGAAAAACTGTGCTTGTAGAAAAAGTATAGTGTGAAACACGTGCAGAAAGGTAATTTCTCACTCGTTTGAATTGCGGCACTCGCTTGCGCTCGTACCGCAACTTTTCAAACTCGTGATAAATTAGTACCTTTCTGCACTTGTTGCACAATATACTATTTTCTACAACCACTATTCAAAATCCACTTTTCTGCATAGTTTCATGTTAACAAACTTGATATTTTCTCACAATATAAGATATATGCCATTAGTGTGCAGAAAAGTGACGTTTCTGTGCCGGAATAGTATATTGTGCAACAAGTGCAGAAAGGTACTAGTTTCTCACGAGTTTGAAAAGTTGCGGTACGAGCGCAAGCAAGTGCCGCAATTCAAACGAGTGAGAAATTACCTTTCGGCACGTGTTACACACTATACTTTTTCTACAACCACAGTTTTTGCTGAAAATAAAAATCACAATTTCCAAACGAAGATTTATTATAATAATAAATTATAAATTTTAAACTGTATTTAATTAATACTAATCAATTTAAATTCATTATACCTAAACAAATTACACAGAAATCAGTTAAAATATTATTGCACTGCCTTAATTTGTTTGAATTTAAACTATTTTAAATCATTATTACAAAACAATGTCATATTTGACGTTATATTTATGCAGTCACGGAGTTTCACCAAACCTACTTCATTCGACGTATATTGTTGAGGTTGCTAAATCCTTATTGGTTAATAGATAATTATAAAATGTTTAAAAAGATGAAGTTTTCGATCCTAATAGCGTTATTAATAATATTTAGAAAATATTAAAATATTACTAAAAGATTTTTAAATCAAAAACTTATTGGTCCATTTCCTTGGTAATACCTCCAAGGCTTCTAAAATTTGCAAGCCAAATGGATGCTGAAGCGAAGAAGACAAGAGGGAATTCAAAAAACTTACAATTCACGACCCCTTCTGTTCAGCTGGTAAATTCCAACAGAAAATGGACCTAGTTACTCGAAGGAGTAAAGACCAATATAAAAATAAAATAAAAATTTTATTTTTAATTCAATTGCAATGCGAAGGCAAAACAATCTTACTTTTCAATTAGAATACGGAACGCAGTCCAGTCCCTTGAATCGCGATTTTCGGCTCTTATTGGAGCCTCATCGGAAAGAACGTAGGCTTGTTCTCCATACCCCAATTGATCAGCACTGAGAGGTTTTCCCACCCATTGCAACTGAAGTGAAAATATTAGGTGACTAGCGTCATCTGGCAATTAAAAGATGAAGTTTTCGATCCTAATAGCATTACAGTAGACTCCCGTAAGTTCGGCCTCGGTTAGTTCGGTCTCCGCTTAGTCCGGCCGGCTCCCTGAGCATTAGTCACACACTTTGCACATCAAAAATCATTAGAAAAGAAGACTCAGAAAAAAATTACTGACCTTTTTGAAGTGTTTAAGAAGCCATACCACCAATGTGCAATAATATTTTTAAATTTTATTAGGCCTATAGTTCTGTTAGTATTGTTTTATAGTATTTTTGTAACGGTCTCTCTTTTCATATAGGTTAAATATTATGTCATAGTATTCCTCTGTGTTGTCTTCTACTTAATGTACAAGTGTTTTGTTTTTGCTAGATCCATACAAACAATAAATAGGCATTTTTTAGATAAGCATCGGTTAGTTCGGCCACTTTTAAGTTCGGCCTAGGGTCCGGTCCCGAGGTGGCCGAACTTACGGGAGTCTACTGTATTAATAATATTTAGAAAATATTAAAATATTACTAAAAGATTTTTAAATCGAAAACTTATTGGTCCATTTCCTTGGTAACACCTCCAAGGCTTCTAAAATTAGCAAGCCAAATGGATGCTGAAGCGAAGAAGACAAGAGGGAATTCAAAAAACTTACAATTCACGACCCCGTCTGTTCAGCTGGTAAATTCCAACAGAAAATGGACCTAGTTACTCGAAGGAGTAAAGACCAATATAAAAATAAAATAAAAATTTTATCTTTCTGTTGGAATTTTTGTTTTTGTTTTTTCTGTTGGAATAATTTTCTGTTGGAATTTACCAGCTGAACAGACGGGGTCGTGAATTGTAAGTTTTTTGAATTCCCTCTTGTCTTCTTCGCTTCAGCATCCATTTGGCTTGCAAATTTTAGAAGCCTTGGAGGTGTTACCAAGGAAATGGACCAATAAGTTTTCGATTTAAAAATCTTTTAGTAATATTTTAATATTTTCTATATATTATTAATAATGCTATTAGGATCTAAAACTTCATCTTTTAATTTGCCAGATGACGCTAGTCACCTAATATTTTCACTTCAGTTGCAATGGGTGGGAAAGCCTCTCAGTGCTGATCAATTGGGGTATGGAGAACAAGCCTACGTTCTTTCCGATGAGGCTCCAATAAGAGCCGAAAATCGCGATTCAAGGGACTGGACTGCGCTCCGTATTCTAATTGAAAAGTAAGATTGTTTTGCCTTCGCATTGCAACTGAATTAAAAATAAAAATTTTATTTTATTTTTATATAAAATGTTTATTAAGAATAAAATTGTAAAATAAAACAGTTGTAACATCCATAATTTAATTTCTATTCGATAATTAAATATAATAATACAGGTTATATTTGTCTACACTTTAATCACAGATGTAAACAGAATATGTAACATTACTCAGAATGAGGTAGTCTACTGTGCAGAAAAGAACTTTATGGAACAGACACGTCACTTTCTGCATACTAATGCCATACACACACCCAAACTTATATGGAATCACCATGTATTTCAAAGTAATATTTATTTCTTTTGAAAGAACTTATTATTGTTGCGAAGACTAAAGGTTTTTATTGAAAATAAACAAATATATAAGACAATCGAATAGTACAGCCCAGTACGGTATAGATTATTTGCTTGAGTTGCAAGTTTAACGAAAATAAATAAACTAACTTTAGCGTCCAAAAACGAAAATATGCCTCATGTGGGGTTATAAAACTTACAACGAGGAAAAGCTATTGGTATTGTGGAGAAAGTAATGTTCTCAGATGGACATAGCTGCAGAGCTAGGCGTAATACAGGGCGTTCTGTTCAAAACATATGCTAGGTAACAGGAACTAGGAAAGCTCAAAAATAAAGCAAAGGAAAGTCGCCAAAAGTAATAACGGCTCTCCACGATCGTTTAATTGTCCAATCAGCTGGAAGACACCCAACCATTTCTCACCTGCAGCTTCAAAGGCAGCTTTTGGAAGCTACAAGTGTAACTGTTTCAGTTGAAACGATAAGAAGAAGAGTTCGTACCAACAAGTATACAGCAGGAGACAGTTGTGGATTCCCGAGTTATCCAGGTAGCACAAGATTGATGGATTAAATTGGTGTCTTCACCACTAAAACTGGAACATTGGGAATTGACAAAATGTGCTATTTTCAAAAACAGTCAGGATTTAAAGTAATCAGATGGAAAATCAGATGACCCACGAAATCGTGTACTCAGAGGTCGAGGAAGACAAGCAAGAACGAAACCTGTCAGATCTGTTCACAAATATACAAGGGGAAGTGTAATGTTCTGGAGAGGAATTGTGATCCGTAAAAAAACTCCTTTAATTTTCATCCAATCAACTTTAACTGCTCACAGGTATGTTGAGAACCTGTAGTCAGGCTCTGAAGAGGTGCAACAGGAGAAAATTTAATTTTATTGCATGATAATGGACCTCTCCATACCATTAGAGTGGCTACCGACATCATTGAAGCAGAAGATATCCCTTGTTTGGAGTGGCCTGCTTGCTCACCCGAGCTTAATCCTATAGAGTATTTGTGGGATATGCTTTAAAGAAAAATTAGAGCTCGCCGGGATAATCCATAAAACACCGCACGGCTAGTACAAGCTGCTTTTAAAGGATGGAGCAACCTACCACAACAAAATGTTGATAATTTGATTAGGAGCGTGCCCACGCAAACTGAATCTTGCATAAGGACTAGAGGTGATAACACTGACTACCATAAAATACAAAAAAAATAAATAGAAACAAGTTAAACATTATTCGTTTTACATTGAAATTTTGTATGCTATTGACTTTAAAACAACTACTTTCAATTTGTTTGTTAAATACTTTATTGTTTTGTTTAATTGTTATGTATCTGTTATTAAATTGCTTTAAAATAAATATTGTTTGACTTCGTGTGTTCGTTTTTTTAAATTCGCATGGAATAGTAAGAAATATCAGATGATTCCATGTAAGTTTGGGTGTGTGTATATATCTTATACTGTGAGAAAATATCAACTTTGTTAACATAAAACTATGCAGAAAAGTGCATTTTGAATAGTGGTTGTAGAAAAAGTATTCAACCAAATGGCAGCAGGTAGAATGTGTTTTACCCGAGTAAAGCCCGAAATTTGACCTATTTAAATTATATTTCGCACTTACTATCGGATATTACCGATACCTCGCGGGTACTTCGGACTTTACCCGTAACATATATACATACTAGTAGGTCTAGCTGAATTTCTAATGTATTCTAACTACACTTTTATTCGTTTACAGGGACCCCATTCTGGATGGCACCAGAAGTGATTCAGGAAATAGGTTATGATTGTGTGGCAGACATATGGAGTCTCGGAATAACTGCCTTAGAAATGGCCGAAGGCAAACCTCCTTATGGTGATATTCATCCTATGAGAGCTATATTTATGATACCTACGAAACCTCCTCCCTCGTTTCGAGAACCTGATAAGTGGAGTACCGAATTTATAGATTTTGTTAGCATTTGTTTGGTTAAGAACCCCGAGGAACGTGCTTCAGCCAGTGATCTTCTTACCCATGAATTTGTTAGTAAGTAAACCATAAAATCACACACTTATTTCATTATTGCTCATGCTCGCACATTAGAATTTATGTCATGGTTCTTATACATACATATCGAGGGCTGAGAACCATAAGGTTCCAAGCATCATTTCACAATTTTTTCAGGAAACATTTCTAATTTTAAACTGTCATAACTTCTTCGTTATTTGAAGGACTGTAAATATTAATAGTTATTTATGTACCAAGTCAGTAAAGTGACTCTTTACCGAACGAGTCTTGATATTACGTGAAGAGCGAGCGAGGCGAGTAACAAACGAATTTGATAAAGAGTTTTTACTGACGTTATGCAGGTTCTCCACCCTCGGGAACATCTTAGGGTAGTTTGGGGGTAGTTACCCCCTACCAATAGGGGTTGATGAATTAAACACTATTGATAACTACTTGTTTAT
This sequence comes from Diabrotica virgifera virgifera, assembly GCF_917563875.1. Lineage (NCBI taxonomy): Eukaryota > Metazoa > Arthropoda > Insecta > Coleoptera > Chrysomelidae > Diabrotica > Diabrotica virgifera. The sequence goes on from NC_065452.1 coordinate 35,693,274, forward strand.
TACCAACTATAAAGACCACAGTAAATAGTTGATAATCTAATAAAGATAGCTTAAGGCTTTTATTTTGAATATGAAGAATTTGAAACTGTTCATTAAAAGAATGATTATGATCTAGACTAGAAGATCAAGTTCGTACGTAGAATCTGTTTATCTATTATTGAAAGTCCTGTTATAATATAATAAAAAAAAACAGATGCACTCCACCTTCTAGATCATAATAATTATTTTAATAAACAATTTCAAATTCTTCTTATCCAAAATAAAGGCCCATCTTTATTAGAATCTATGGAAATTGATGAATTAAAAAATACACATATAATTCTGAATGACCAATTTAAGACAAACAGCTCTCTTCTCCTCAATCTATTCAGTTAAAGATTTTTTAAAGTGCAGCCAATAGTAAAATACATCACTTTTGAGAAAGGCACTGCCGAAACAGCTGTAATGACTTTAACTTATAATACATTTTGTGCAAGTGTTGAAAACAAAAGTTTTTCCTTGTTTTATTGTTAGAATATGAAAGCATTTATGGAATGACCTAGTCTTTATCAAAATATGTTCTCATTGTGTTTGAGTTTTATTGTTATTACTCTAAGCCAAGCCGCACACCAAAGAAACATGAAACGAAAAACATGTTTCATGAAACTAAAACACTGCTAAACAAATCTCAAAGTCCGCCTACCAATGAAACGAGTGTGATTCATGCTCATGGCACATTTTTATTTTCGGAGAGTTTCATAAATGGCTGGACGTATAGCAGTGGTTTATTTCCATGAAACGTAATTTACGTTTCATGTTTCTTTGATGTGCGCCTTATGATTCAGTGATACCAAGAACTTAAAACTAACTAGTAACAAATAGTTTATCATATTTTATCCTACTTTAATTGTTTACTTGAAATCATGCTACTGTTAACAAAATTAATATGTATCAGTAATTTGACTGATCTAACCAAATTCAACCTTCTCAGAAAGTTTACATAATCATTTGGCAATCAAAAAGTTAAAATAATTTTTCGTTAACAAAGAACAAAATTGCAAAAAGCATACCGTTTATTTAATGTATATGTTACAGTTCAAGTTGATTATACAGTTGGAGTTGACTTTTACTAGTTCGAGTCAACTCTAACGGCTGGTTTCAGTAAATGTTGATTATAAATATAAAATGAAGATTTATATTCAACATTACTAGTAAAAGTAGACTCCAACTAGGAAAAGTATACTCTTCCCAATGCCATTTAGTAAAAGTTGATTCTGATTCACACAAACAGCCGATTCTAGAAATTAAATGTTACTGAATATGTTCAAATTAGTCTAGGCTGTATCGTCGCCCCCCGTTAGGTAAATTACTCCGATTCGAATTTTTTCCACAAATTTACTTAAAAAGAGGTCCTTATAACAAATCTACTGGGTGCCAGGCAGTACCTTGATCGATAAATTGTTTAAACAATTTTTTTAGACAAATTCACAAAAATAATTTTTTCACTTCGAATAATTTTTTAGATCATTTGGGTTATTCTGAGCAAAAAAAGGTATTTTGTGATTTTCTCTAAAATTAATTGTTGTCGAGTTATACGCGATTAAAAATTTTAAAAATGCGAAAATAGCCATTTTCAAGGCTTAATAACTCGGTTAAAATCCATTATGAAAGTCAGAAAGTGACCAAATCAAAGTTTATAGCCCCCTCTACAAGATCCAGCAGACATTTTTGTCACTACTTTATTACTAAGCTGTTATCTTTAATTATTAACAATGAGCGCTAAGTGCGTATTAGGCGGCCGTCAATGGTGAGTGCTAAAGAGATGCACCATTCCGGCCGTCCAATGGTGAATCTCACTCGCACTCACATTGACGGCCGCCTCAATAAACGCTTAGCGCTCATTGTTGATAATTAAAAATAATATCTTATTAATGAAATAATGACAAAAATTTCTTCAGGATCTTATAGAGGTAGCTTTAATCTTTGATTTTTTTTAGTTTCTGACTTTCATAATATATAATATCGTATGGCATTTTTGCCGTTCGGACAGTTCCGGCGCCATTTACATCTTTAACCCTGTTTCAAGTAACTAGTGTCGATGTACACTAGCCCAGGGGGACCGACGGCTTAACGTGCTCTCCGAGGCACGGTGAGACAGCTCGTGTCATTATTGGAAATGAAAATGGTTTGTCTTTGGCAGGACTCGAACCCACGTGCACTGGCGTATGAGGCCAGCGATTATGCCGTTACTCCACGGCCGCTCGCTCGACTTTCACAATAATTATCTTTAACCGAGTTATTAAACCTTGAAAATGGTTATTTTGGCGTTTTTCAAATTTGAAGTCGCTAATAACTCGACAACAGTCAATTTTAGAGAAAAAAAGGCCCAAAGGATCTAAAAAAAATTTGTACGAAGTGAAAAAATTATTTTTGCGAATTTGTTTAAAATCATTGTTTATCGCCAAACGTCACTAAAATCATTCATTATTGTACTCATTTGCCCTCATTTTCGGCAGTAAAGTAACACTTTGTTGTATTGAAAGAAGAATGTTACTTTACCTGCCGCGATTATTAATCAAATTAACCGAGATTGAATGTAAGTGGTCAATGGTAGCAATCGATTATTTATTTGAGTGAAATTAAAATTTATTTACTTTAATTATTAAAAATATTATACAAAATTTATCTTATTATTAATAAAATTTACGTCAAGAAGTAAAATTCTGTAGTGTTTCGCAATTATATTCATATAAAATAAATCAAAACTTTACAGATTTAGTAATTAGGTAGGTATACAATATTGATAACTATCGATTAAACATCAAAACCGGCCATCATGCAAAAGTCATCTGTCATTACTGTCATACGAATTTTTTATTTCGTCTACAATTAAAAAAAATTCCTCAAAGTTGTAAGTAAGTGTTAAATGTTTTTTATGATTGACGATACAATTTTGTACGCACCACCTCAATACTCTTTATCGAACGCGTCTGTTGCTCGCTTCGCTTCCTCTGCTCGTAATATCAGACTCGTTCGATAAAGAGCCACTTTACTGACTTGGTACATAAATAACTATTAAACAATTTTTTGACCGCGGTACCGCGTGACGCCCTGTGTATTTGTTATAAGGATTGTTATACGGATGTATTTCTTTGAGTAAGTTTGTGAAAAAAATCGAATCAGAATAATTTACCTAACGGGGGCGACGTTACAGACTATACTAATAAGTAGTTGAAACGGTCAAAACAAAGAAACACACACTCATCAAAAATGCACTTGAGATTCTTCATTTACTGAATCGATCCAGGTAGAGTCAACTCCAACTAGTAAAAGTTGATTTAAATTTTTAAAATCAACTTTTACTGTTCGTTTCAGTTGGAGTTGACTCCAACTAGTTTAAGTCAACTCTAACTGAGAATCAACTTGAACTGTAACATATATAATTTTACAACTTATTTGTAAAGGAATAGATTTGCTTATTATTCTAACGAAGGTTGGCGATCACTTCTTTAAACACTTCCCAATCTTTTGCAACGTGAAATATATGTTCAACACTTAGATTAGTCCAATCTTTGGTATTCCTCAGCCAAGATTTCTTCCCAAGTCCCTTTTCTTCCCTCTATCCTTCCTTGTATGATGACGTGTAGCAGAGAGTATTTATCGTTTCGAAGTATGTAGCCTAAATACGATGTGTTTCTTATTTTAATTGTGTTCATAACCTTTGTGCAATGTCCAATTCGTCGTAACACTTCTTCGTTTGAGACTTTTGCAGTCCAAGTTATTTTCAGAATACGCCTATACAGGGTGTTTCATTAATAATTGTCCATATAGTAACTGGTGAAACCTTAGCACAAAATACGAAGATTTAACCTAAAACACTTAAATAAAATGTGGTTCCTTACTGAGGTACAGGGTGTTTTATCTAAAAATTTAAAAATTATTTTTGCTCAGCATTTTAAAACTATTCGACGTATCATTTTCATACTTGGCAAAAAGTGCGACTACTATACACCCTACTAAATTACCCTACTAAAATACACCCTACTATACACCCTACTGATAAACAAACGTTTCTAGCTACTACCAGAGGCGTACGACAGGGGAGAGTGGATGGTTGACCCTTCTCAAATTCTACGCCACTGGAGGAATTACTATTTTAGTGCCATTTTTAGATTATCCAATACTTTCTACGTAAATAATATACTCTTTATTGGTAACGATAAAGTTAATTTTCGAGATATTTGAAGTTAAATATGAAACGGCACAGTTATTTTGATTAATTTATGATATGATTCATATGATTAAAATGTAAACATTATTTGTACCCAGCACTTTAAAACTATTTGGCGTATCCTTATCATACTTGGCAGAAAGTGTAAATACTGTACATTCTACTAAATAAAGATAAGTAAACGTTTCTAGTTACTACCAGAGGCGTACGACAGAGGATAGTGGCTGGTTGACCCTTTTCAAATGTTACGCCACTGACGAAATTGCTATTTTAGTGTAATTTTTTGATTTTCCAATACTTTTTATGTAAATAATATACTCCTCATTCGTAACGATAAAATGATTAGTTTTCGAGATATTTGAAATTAAAAATGAAGCGACACAATACATTAATCAAAATAACCGTGTCCTTTAATTTTTAACTTCAAAGATCTCGAAAACTAATGACTATCGTTACGAATGAAGAGTATATTATTTTCATAGAAAGTATTGGAGAATCCAAAAATTGAACTAAAATAGCAATTCCGCCAGTGGCGTAGAATTTGGAAAGGGTCAACCTTCACTTCTCCCCGTCGTACGCCTCTGGTAAAAGCCAGAAACGTTTGTTTAACATAATTTAGTAGTTTGTATAATACCTATACTTCCTGCCAAGTATGAAAAGGATACGTCGAATAGTTTTAAAATTCTGAGCAAAAATAATTTTTAAATGTTTAGATAAAACACCCTGTAACTTAGTAAGGAACCACATTTCATTTAAGTGTTTTAGGTTAAATCTATGTATTTTGTGCTAAGGTTTCTCCAGTTACTGTATGGACAATTATTAATGAAACACCCTGTATAGCCACATTTCGAATGCCTTCAATTTTTTTACGGATTGGGTTTTCAGAATCCAAGCTTGTATCCCATACAATCCCATATAAACATTCGACAAACCTCAATCTGATCGCCATATTCAATTTCTTATTTGTAACATTGGCTTATATTTAATAAATTTTTTTCGTGCTATTTCTATTCTAACCTTTTTTTCCTCATCTTGATCTAACTGTGAATTTATAATTGCTCCGAGGTATAATTTATACAGGGTGTAACGAAAATACAGGTCATAAATTTAATCACATATTCTGGGACCAAAAATAGTTTGATTGAACCTAACTTACCTTAGTACAAATGTGCATATAAAAAAAGTTACATCCCTTTGAAGTTACAAAATGAAAATCGGTTTTTTCCAATATATCAAAAACTATTAAAGATTTTTTATTGAAAATGGACATGTGGCATTCTTATGACAGTAGCATCTTAAGAAAAAATTATATTAAAATTTGGAAACCCTATAAAAATTTTATGGGGGTTTAGTTCCTTTAAATCCCCGCAAACTTTTGTGTACGTTCCAATTAAATTATTATTGTAGTACCACTACTTAAACACAATGTTTTTAAAACTTTTTTGGCTCTTAGTACTTTTTCGAAAAGTCAGTTTTTCTCGAGATATTTTCAATATTTGTCAAATCCACCACATATTTGTATATGGTTAAGTACGATTATGGAGACTTGGTAATAATATGAAAATTTATGTATGATTTACATTTTTAGGTATATTTTGAACGGTATTAAAAAAGAAGCCATATCTCGATAAAAGTTGCCTTCTCGAAAAAATACAAAGAGGTAAAAAAGTTTTTAAAACATTTTGTTTAACTAATGGTATCGCAGTAATAGTTTAATTGGAGCGTACACAAACATTTGGGGGGTTTAAAGGAACAAAACCCCCATAAAATTTTTATGTAAACATATTAAAAAAGAAGCCGCAACTCGATAAAAACTGCCTTATCGAAAAAATACCTAGAGCCAAAAAAGTTTTAAAAATATTGAATTTAACTAATGGTCCCACAATAATAATTTAATTGGAACGTACAGAAAAGTTTGGGGGGGTTTAAGAGAACAAGACCCCCATACAATTTTTATGGGGAGCACAAATTTCACTATAATTTTTCTTTAAGATGCTCCTGTCATAAGAATGCCACATATCCATTTTCAATAAAAAATCTTTAATAGTTTTCGATATATTCGAAAAAATCGATTTTCATTTTGTAACTTCAAAGGGCTATAACTTTTTGAATGTGCATATTTGTACTAAGGTAAGTTAGGTTCATTCGAACTATTTTTGGTCCCAGAATATGCGATTTAATTTATGACCTGTATTTTTGTTACACCCTGTACTTGTCGACACTCTCTAACGGTTTACCCTCTAATGTCAGAGGTATGTCGTAGGGTTTTTCAAGATCACCATGTATTTCGTTTTTTCATATGCGTTGTTAATCCCATCTTTTTGCTTTCTCTGTTAATGATTTCTAGGAGAATTTGTAAATCGTCTGTATTTTCTCCCATGATTGCGGTATCATCTGCCAATCTCGTTATTATATATATTATCGGTTTACAACGTTCTCCGTCTTCCGATACCCGTTCGCCATTCCTCTCTGTCCGCACATTGATCTACTTGCAGACCTCTTTCATCCATGGCTTTGTTTATTCCTGCCTGCCAACTTTTCCTCGGTCTACCTCTTCTTCTTCTACCTTGCGGTTTCCAGTTTTGTATTTGTTTTGGAATTCTGTCTTCGTGCATTCTTTGTACGTGACCAAACCATCGCAGTTGTATTTCATTGATTTCGTCATTTATTGTATGTGTGACCTTCATTATTTCTCGTATTCGTTCATTGGTGACATGTTCGTTGGTGACAAGAAGAGAACATGTCAATCTCGTTATTAATAATTAATAATTATCTCATTGTTTCTCATATTAATAATTATTAAATCAATTATTGATGCTCCCTCCAATCTTTACACCTTCAGTTCTTTCCCATAGTACCTCGTGAAATATTAGTTAGGAGTACACATTCAATAATTATGGCGACAACACGAATACCTGTCTCACTGCTCTTTGAATTTCTAATGATTTGTCTCACTATCTTTCACCCATACGACTTCCGACACGTTAATATCCTTGGGATCTAGGTGTATGTGCTTCAATGCATGATGAGTTTACCATGTTGGACTCTTACTGCTGACAGTACTGTATCATTTCTGACCTTATTTCCTGTCATCCAGCCTAAAATGTTTTCACTTGTAGTTGAATTTTTTTCTTTTATTCGTTTAGCATGTTATGTACAGAGTGGCCCAAAGAAAACAGCACCCCTATATTTGGCAGTATTTATTAGATTTTAAGGAAATGACTAAACAGGTCGATTTTTGATCTAAGGGGGACACATTTTACGGTACATACATCACGTACGTCATTTGTCAACCCCCACCCTTCCACTTCCCTTATCCCTTATTTTTAAATAGGGAATAGGAGCCGTGTACTACCTCATTTGAAAGGTTATTCAATTCTCTATTCAGTAATATAAACATTAACATAATTATTTAGTCCAAGAAAAAGAATTTTTAATTAAATTAATTGACACAAAAAGAAGAATATATGTAATTTATTTAATTCAAAATACATTCTACTGCTGTCACAAAACGGAAAACAATGTTTTTTGATAAATAAACATTGCTTTTCGCTTAATTTCAATGTTCAATCTGCCACCAATCTGCCTCTTGGTAGGTTGAATATTGAATTTAACCGCTTAACGCACACATTTATTTGCAAAAATACGTCAAAAAATTACCTATTTATTTTATTACAGTAAAATAAACTACGAACAAGACTATTGTCACTAGATATAATCTAAAGTAAAAAAGCGCATATTTTTTTAGAAAAATATAAAATATCAAATACCCTCATGCGCTCACCCGAGTTAACTCGGTCGTAACTTTTTACATACAAAATACTACAAGTAAGAGAAGAAAATCGCAATTATTTAAGTATAATAATGTTAAATATTGCTAACAGTGTGATACACCCTAAAACAAGGGGTTACACACAGAGGTACGTTACAGTCAGGGCAGAACGTGACGTCAGCAAAATAGAATTCTACTCATCGTGATCCCACCCCAGTCTGCAGTCGATCGTAGAAAGTTTAAAATTAGAAACGAAAAAACAAGTGGGCACGGGCGCCCATATAAAAATTTTTAGGGGGGGGGGCCTGACGTGAAGATGTTGCAGATTACATTTCGTATACTTTGGATAACCATATATAGTTTAAAGCACCCGAAAAGCTAGGTGGGCCACGGCCCCTCCTTCCCATAGGTATGGCCGCCCATGCAAGTGGGGATACCGTTATTTAGCGCTAGAGGAGTTAAAACACGTAGGCGCCTTATATATCGTAGAAATATTTTAAACACGAGTTAACTCGGTTAAGCGAAAATAGAAACGTAGTTTATAACCGAGTTAACTCAAGTAAGCACGTTAAGCGGTTAAGCAACAATGTTTATTTATCAAATAAATATGTTTTCTGTTTTCTGTCAGCAATAGAATGTATTTTGAGTTAAATAAATTACATACATTCTTCTTTTTGTTTCAATTTATTTAATTCAAATTATTTTTTCTTGGGTACCCTGTATAAATAATTATGTCAATGTTAATATTACTGAATAGAGAATTGAATAACCTTTCAAATGAGCTAGCACACGACCCCTATTCCCTATTTAAAAATAAGGGGTGGGGGAAGTGGAAGGGAGGGGTTAACAAAAGACAGATGTATGTACCATAAAAATGTGTCCCCCCTGGATCAAAAATGGACCTGTTTCGTCATTTCCTTAAAATCTAATAAATACTGCCAAATATCGAGGTGGACTCTTTTCTTTGGCCCACTCTGTATATATGTAGCTTTTTTTACAGGCCTTTTAGGCCCAGAACTTTGTTGTTCTTTTCCATAGCTTTCTGTTATTTGTCAACTTCTTCCAGTCTGTTATTCCATCGCTTTCGTGGTCTTCCTCTCTTTCTTTTATAATCTGGTACTCATCATTGTCTTTGCCTTATCCCTATGCGGGGTCGGCTTCCCTAATTGCATTTCTCCACACAATTCTATCTTGGGTCATATCAATGTTAATCTCCTTTACCAACATGTCCTGCCTTATCGCCTCCCCCCAGGTCTTCTTTGGTCTTCCTCTCCTACTCCTTCCAGGAATCTGCACTTCAGCTATTCTTCGTATTGGGTGATTAACGTCTCGACGTTGAACATGACCAAACCATCTCAACCTATACTCTCTCATTTTGGCATCAATTGGTGCCACACCTAGACTTCCCCTAATATACTCATTTCTAATTTTATCCTTCTTTGTCACTCCACTCATCCATCTAAGCATTCTCATTTCCGCCACATGCATTCGTTGTTCCTCTTTCTTTTTCACTGCCCAACATTCAGGTCCGTACATCATAGCCGGTCTTATGGCTGTTTTATAGAATTTTCCCTTCAGCTTCATTGGAATTTTTCTGTCACACAACACACCACTCGCTTATTTCCACTTCATCCATCCAGCCCTAATTCTACTGCATGCATCTCCATCTATTTCTCTATTACTTTGTAATACCGATCCTAGGAACTTAAAACTATTGCTTTTCACAATCATTTCACCATCCAAAGATACCATTTTATTTGTAGTAGCTTCGTCTTTAAATGAACATTCCAAATACTCTGTTTTTGTCCTACTAAGTTTTAAACCTTTTTCCTCCAGACTTGTCTCCACTGTTCCAGTTTTTGTTCTAAGTCTCTTTCACTATTTCCTACTAACACGACATCATCAGCATACATTAAGCACCATGGAATGTTACCCTGTAGTTTCGCTGTTATCTGGTCCAAAACTAATGAGAATAAATACGGACTAAGCACAGAGCCTTGGTGCAATCCTACTTTCACATGAAATTTATCAGTCTCTCCCACACCTGTCCTAACACTAGTCGTTACTCCCTCATACATATCCCTCACAATATTTACATATTCACCAGGGACTCCTTTCTTATTGAGTGCCCACCACAGAATCTCTTGAGGAACTCTATCATATGCTTTCTCAAGATCAATGAATACCATATGAGCGTTTGTTTCTTTACTCCTGTATTTTTACATCAACTGTCTTATAATGAAAATTGCATCTGTTGTTGATCTACCCTGCATAAAGCCAAATTAATTCTCGGATATTTCGGTCTCTTCACGTATCCGTCTATCAATTACTCTTTCCTATATTTTCATGGTGTGGCTAAGCAGTTTTACAGCGCTGTAGTTTGTACATTGTTGTATATCTCCCTTGTTTTTGTAAACAGGTACCAGTATACTGCTTCTACATTCGTCTGGCATTTGTCCGACTTCCATAATTCCATTAAATAGACCTGCTAGCCACCTTGTTCCTGTCTCTCCCAATGCTCTCCATACTTCCCCAGAAATATCATCTGGTCCTACCGCTTTTCCTTTCTTTATTTTTTGAAGCGCTTGAGCCACTTCCTCGTTGGTTATTTTGGTGACCATTGCTGCTACTGTCTCCGTTGACTCTACAGGCTGTCTGTCAAATTCTTCATTTAATAAGCTGTAAAAGTACTTTCTCCATCTCTTTTTGACATCCCTTTCGTGAACTAGTATTTTATTATTTTCATCTCGGATACATCTAATCTGATTAAAATCTTTTGCTTTCTTTGCTCTCTGTTTGGCTATTTTATATATCTTCGTTTCGCCTTCCCTGGTATCAAGTTGATCGTATAGGTTTGAATACGCTTCTGCTTTGGCTTTTGCTACTGCTACTTTCGCTTCCTTTTTCGCCACCATATAGTTTTGAAGATCTGTGTCGGATCTGGTTTCTTGCCACTTTTTATATAATTTTCTCTTCTCTTTTATTTTTCCTTGTACTTCGTTTGACCACCACCAAGTCTCTTTATCCTCAAACTTTTTTCCTGACGTTTTCCCAAGTATTTCAATAGCAGTCTCTCTAATACTACGGGCCATTTTTCTCCAAATTGTATTAGGGCTTCCTTTCATGTTCCAACATATTTTTTCTCCTATTCTTCTCCTGAATAGACCTTCTTTCTCATCTTTCAGCAGCCACCACTTGATTTTTTGTGGTCCTCTCCGATATTTTTGTTTAGTTTCGCTTTTTACTTCGATGTCCAGAACAAGCAGCTTATGTTGTTGGCTTACTGTCTCACTAACTATTACCTTGCAGTCCTTGCATTCACGTATGTCTTCTTTCCTTATCATGAAGTAGTCTATTTGGGATTGATGTTGTCCACTTTTGTAGGTAATAAGTTGAGTTTCTCTCTTTTATAATCTGGTACTAATCATGCTATTTTCTTGACCATTCTGTCATCGTTCATTCTTTCTATGTGGCCCATCTACTGCAACTTTGAATTTATTACGTTATCTATTTGTGGTTCTTTGTAAATATTATAAGCTTCCTCATTTGTCCGTCTTATATACTTTTCCTCTGTTCTCTTCCCTCCCAATATTCTTCCGAGTATTTTCCTTTTCCATCTTCTTACTTTTTCTTTTGTTGTTTGGTCAAGTATCCTTGTCTCACATCCGTATATCGCTGTTGGTCTTATTACAGTCTTGTAAATCCAGAATTTCGTATTCCATGACAGCTGCTTTGATCTTATTAAATAATTCATGTCTCCCGCAGGTTAGCATGTTATTAAACTTTTATTATTTTTTGCAGAAAACGCCAAATCATCAAGTATTCTAAACACGATGATACAAGAAGCTCATGAGATCAGAGAAAATCAAAGCTACAAGAATATTCACACGATAGCGAATATCCAAGGACTGAATAAAAGTGTCAACGAAGAATCTGTAAGTACATATTTTGACTTTGTCCAATTGTTTGTTTTTACAATTTACAATATCGCTTCCTTGTTATTTTTAGGATGAAGACGGCGTTTTAGCGAATCAGACGATGGTTTCATGTGCTGACGAAGGTACTTTAGTTCCTAGTAAGGGTGGTACGCTGATACCTCTGTCACCCAGTGGCACTTTGGTAGAAATAGAGTCTGAGTTAGGTACTATGGTGATAAACAGTGATGTGGATGATCAAACAATGAAACGTAAGTTTTATTTTATATATTTTTTAGAATGTGTAAGTCCTATACAAATGTTTATTAATAGACCAGGCGCAACTGTAAAAATATGAGTACATTTGGACGTTGAGAGGTGACTCATATTTTTTTCAGAAATTGCTTGAAAATAACTCAGGTAATAATATTTGAGTTATCCTCCCACTCAAAAAGGTCCGGAACATTGTTTAAATAATTAAAATGTCAAAAATGAAGGAAAAATTCGATTTTTTTCTTTGTTTTTTGATTATAACTTTAAAAGTATTCATTTTCGAGAAAAGTTGTACTAACATAAAGTTGGGTAATTAAATTTCCAACAATATAGCATTGGTTATAAATTTAAAAAATTGTCACCCTTGTTGCAAAATAGCAATAATTGCAAAAAACCATAAAAAAACAAGTATTTGCATTTTACGTTTTTCAACTATTTATGCTATAGTTAGGACCTTCATATTTCACCCAAAAAAACTTTATGATATAATAAAACAATACTGTAAATTTCATTAAGATCGGTTTAATAGATTTTGCAAAATAAATTTTGCAATCCAGCTTTCGCAAAAAAAATGCATTTATTCAAAATGTTGCAGGACTGAAAATAAAGCAGGCAGCAAGTTGAAATTTTGTTTACATATAGAAGAATACTGTACCTTTTATGTGCAATTTGCAAAATTAAAATCGGTTAACTATCACGGCGTCAGGAATTTTTTTAAATAAACATTAAGTTTTGGTGCTACGCGCAGGACAGCGGATACGTTTGGTTTGATTGGGCATTCCAATGACCTTTGATAATGATTGATAGATTTTAATTTTTAGTAAATTTCGATATAAATAAATAAATTTGTTTATTGCAAAATAAAAACACATATTTAGTCCTGTGAAATAATACTTTTTTTAGCAAAAATTTTCTTTGTTCATATATTTTAACTTAGAAAATAAAAGTTTATTATTTTTAAACATATGCAATTGTTTAAACAATATTTCACAAACAATCAAATTAGTTTGATTTTTGTGGAATTAAAATAAAACAAAATATGGAAAATAATATATTAGATAAACACATTTGTTTGTCCCCAGCCGCAATATTTGATAATTTTTGACAGGTCATTGGAATGCCCAATCAGAGCAAACGTATCCGCTGTCCTGCGCGTAGCATCAAAAATTAACGTTTGTTTAAAAAATTCCTGACGCCGTGGTAGTTAACCGATTTTAATTTTGTAAATTGCAAATGAAAGGGATAGTGTCCTTCTATAATAAAAAAAATTTCAGCTTGCTATCTGCTTTATTTTCAGTCCTGCAATATTTTGAAAAAATATTTTCTTTTTTGCGAAAGCTGGATTGCAAAATCTATTCAATCGATCTCAACGAAATGTACAGTATTGTTCTATTATATAATAAAGTTTTTCTGGTTGAAATATGAAGGTCCTAAGTGTAATGGTTGAAAAACGTAAAATTCAAATACTTGTTTTTTATGGTTTTTTTCGCAATTATTGCTAAATATTTAACCAATCCTATATTGTAGGAAATTTAATTACGCAACTTTTATGTCAGTACAACTTTTGTCGGAAATGAATACTTTTAAAGTTAATCAAAATTAAAGTTCTTTTAAAGTTAAATAATCAAAAAGCGAAAAAAAAAATCGAATTTTACCTTCATTTTTTAACATTTTAAAGTCAAAAAAGTTTAACAAATATTAAAGTCAAAATCATCAATTATTTGGTTTCTTTCTTATCATTTATCTATTGACAAAGCTCAGCAGGTCTTGAAGGGCTAGGGCTAAAATACAATTTAGATATATAATAGTTATACAGGGTGTAACACAAATAGTGGTCATAAATTAAATCACATATTCTGGGACCCAAAATAGATTGATTGAACCTAACTTACCTTAGTACAAATGTGCACATAAAAAAGCTACTACTATTTGAAGTTATAAAATAAAAATCGATTTCTTCCAATATATCGAAAACTATTAGAGATGTTTTATTGAAAATGGACATGTGGCATTCTTATGGCAGGAACATCATACAAAAAAATTATAGTGAAATTTGTGCACCCCATAAAAATTTTATGGGGGTTTTGTTCCCTTAAACCCCCCAAACTTCTGTGTACGTTCCAATTAAATTATTTTTGTTTTACCGTTAGTTAAACACACTGTTTTTAAAACTTTTTTGACTCCTAGTACTTTTTTGATAAGCCAGTTTTGATAATCCATATTTGTACAGATACATACATATCATAGTTAAGTACGATTATGGAGACCAGGTAATACATTAATTATAATTTACATTTTTAGGTATATTTTAAGATACATTAAAAAAAGCCACATCTCGATAAATGGTGGCTTATCGAAAAAATACTAGGAGGCAAAAAAGTTTTAAAAACACTGTGTTTAACTAATGGTACCACAATAATAGTTTAAATGGGAACGTATTTGGGGGGTTTAAAGAACAAAACCCCCATAAAATTTTTATGTGAAGATATTAAAAATGAAGACACGAAATTTGAACCACCTGAATTCTTCTCTTGTCATCTGCACTAAGACAAGGCCCGTACACAACATCACCATAGTTGGTGAATGTCATGATGGCAAATGTCACATCATCATCCAATTTCTCAGTATTTGCTTTTTTCATTGTCCATACTTCGCTACCATACGTCACTGTGGGCCTTATTACCATTTTATACAGGGACGCGACAAAGAATGGAAAGACGGTAATTTCTCGAAAACGGCTAAAAAGATTTTAATAGATGTTGCTGGGTAAGGGTCTTCTAATGAGGCCGATATTATAGTGGTAATTACATTATCAAATCTTTCGTTTTTCTGGAAATTTAATGAACTTTCTTATTTCAAATGGAACACCCTGTATATTTTTTGCGTTTTGAAGTCCATGAGAAATGCTGAATATTTTTCATGCTATATTCCCTATACCTAAATGCCACAATTTTGGAGTTATTGCTACATTCATTAAAAAAAAATTTTGAACAAATTATAAAAATCAATTTTTTCGGCCCGGGTAGACATTATTTTAGGTTTTTTGGATTATTGGGAATAAAAAAAGTCTTTTGTAATTTTCCTCTAAAGTTAACCGTTTCCGAGTTATAAACAATTGAAAACTAAAAAAAATCGAAAAATGACGATTTTCTAGGTTCAAAAACACAAGTAAACAATATTATTTTTGCCCATACCTTATTTTAATTATTACCGGTAAGTAATTTGGTCTTATTTAATTTTGAAATATTGTTTTTAGTTGTTAATGGAGCCCGATCGCTTGTCCTCTCATATGCGCTTCATTAACAATTAAAAATACAACCTTTTAGAATAAAAAGTGCAAAAAATTCTTATAGGGAGCTGATAGGTTTGGGCTTGAATTTAGGTGTTTCGTAATTTCACAAATTATTTTTTTTTACTTGTGTTTTTGAACCTTAAAAATCCCCATTTTTCGATTTTTTTCAGTTTTCAGTTGTTTATAACTCGGAAACGGTTAAATTTAGAGGAAAATTACAAGACTTTTTTTATTCCCAATGATCCAAAAAACCTAAAATAATATCTACCCGGGCCGAAAAAATTGATTTTTATAATTTGTTCAAATTTTTCTTTAATAAATGTAGCAATAACGCAGAAATTATGGCATTTAGGTATAGGGAATATAACATGAAAAATAATCAGTATTTCTCATGGACTCAAAACACAAAAAATATACAGGGTCTTTCATTTGAAATAAGAAAGTTCATTAGATTTCCAGAAAAACGGAAGATTTGACAACAATGTAATTATCACTATAATATTGGCCGCATTGAAGACCCTTAAATACCAAAATCTATAAAAATTGTTTTAGCGGTTTACGAGAAGTTACCGTGTTTCCATACTTTGTCGCTACCCTGTATATCTGGATTTGGATTTTATCAGTGGTCTTAGGCTTCCCATCTTTTTATTTTCCTATACCAATCTGGCATTCAGTTCCCATTCTTCCTGGTCTTTCTCTTCTATAATAACCCCCAGATTAGTAAAATGGACCGCTCTCTCGAAATTATATTCCCTTGATTCCATCTTCCACCGTGTTTTTGCCTCCATATATAGCTCTGAGCATTTTCCTTTCCCATCCTTACAATTTCTCCGTATTCTGTCGCTTTTTTCATTGTCCATACTTAGCTACCATACGTCACTGTGGGCCTTATTACCGTTTTATATATATCCTTAACTTAATTATTCTCGATACATATACCTCGTCCAATTTACTTACCGTTGCACGTCATCCGCGCCATAGCCTGTGACACGATACCAACACGAAATATTTAGGCGGTGGGTGTGTTCTTTTTTAGAATCAAAATGATTCTAAAGGGGAACACACCTACCGCCTAGATATTTCGTGTTGGTATCGTGTCACAGGCTATAGCGCGGATGACGTGCAACGGTAAGTAAATTGGACGAGGTATATGTGAATTTCATCAGTGGTCGTAGACTTCCCATTTTTTTTTTTTTTGTTTTCTATGACAATCTGGCATTCAGTTCTCATTCTTACTGCCTTTCTCTTCTGTAACAACCACCAGATTAGTAAAATGGACCACTCTCTCGAAATTATATTCTCTTGATTCCAATGACAACAATACTCAAAATTTATTCATTTCATCTAATCTAATCCATTCGATGCTCGTGTGGAAAAAAATACTGTAAAATTGCTGGGCATGATAATTGACAACACACTGACTTGGTATAACCATATTGACCATCTCAAAGGTAAACTTGATGAGTGAAAGAGTTGATGAATGAAAGAAGAAAAAACAAAACCATTAATAAGACCCGCTATAACAGCTTCAAAACCAAATAAGAAGAAAAATTAGGCTAAAGAAACCTACTTCTCTGAAAAATGTAAAGAAATAGAAGAACTGCAAAACACATATGACAACTTCAACCTACATAAAAAAGTCAAAGAACTAGCCGGAATAGGAAATAGAAGAACCTCAAATATATTGCTCGACAAAAATGGAAATATTATAATGGAGACAAAACGAAAACTACGACGATGGAAAGAGTATATCGAGGAACTATTTCATGACCAGAGAGAAGCTAGTACATCCGTAGATAGCCAAACGGGAGATGTAGGCCCAGAGATAACCAAATCAGAGGTTAGTCAGGCAATAAACTCTATGAAAACCAATAAATCTGCTGGTCCAGATGAATTGCCTAGCGAGCTGATAAAGTTGGTCAACGAGAAAAACCTGGACATAATAGTAGAACTGTTCAACGCTATCTAGACTACAGGAATCATCCCTAGAGAAATGTTGACATCAGCCTTTGTGTGTTTGCCAAAGAAGGTGAATGCAAAAGAATGCAGTGACTACCGAACCATAAGCTTAATGTCACATACCTTGAAAATTCTATTGAAAATTATCCACGCCAGAATACACTCTAAATTGGAGCTAGATATTAGTGACACTCAATATGGGTTCCGCAATGGTATGGGTACCAGAGAGGCATTGTTCTCCTTCAACGTGCTGACACAGAGATGTTTGGATGTTAACCATCCTCTTTACGTTTACGTATAGTATAAAGCCTACAATAAAGCGTTTGATAAAGTAAAACATGATAGACTCATGGAAATTCTAAAAAATAAAAACCTAGATGAAAGAGATTTAAGACTAATAACACACCTCTATTACAATCAGCGAGCAATAGTAAGAATTGAAAAAGAAACATCTGAAGAAATGGAAATAAAGAGAGGAGTCAGGCAAGGCTGCATACTATCACCTCTATTATTTAACGCTTATTCTGAAGAGGTAATGCGAGAAACTCTGGAAGATGAAACAGTCGGCATAAGAGTAAATGGAGTCTTAGTTAACAACATCAGATATGCAGATGATACAGTAACAATAGCCGATAGTTTACAAGACCTGCAAAGACTCATGAGTAAAATAGTAAGGTGTAGTAGGGAGTACGGACTCTCTCAATATCAAAAAGACGAAGTTTATGAAAATTAGTAAAAACAACCATAATACTAACGAAATCTTGATAGTAGAGGGCCAGCAGATCGAAAGAGTAAAAAAGTACATTTACCTAGGAACACTTATAACAGAAAATAATGACTACACTGCAGAAATAAAAGTCAGAATCGAAAAAGCACGTTCTAATTTTATAAAAATGAAAAAGGTCATATGTAGCAAAGATTTAAAGTACGCCTAACAAAATGTTACGTCTACAGTGTTCTATACTATGGAGTGGAATCATGGACGTTAAATGTAGAGACAATGAGACGACTTAACGCCTTTGAAATGTGGTCCTATAGAAGAATTATGAGGGTTTCCTGGGTAGATAGAGTTACAAACAATGAAGTACTGAAAAGAATAGGTAAAGAGAAGGAAGTTGAAGTTACAATTAAAGAAAAGAAGCTACAGTATCTCGGACATGTGATGCGGGGCGAGAAGTATGGCATCCTACGACTCATAATGCAGGGAAAGATAGATGGCAGAAGAAGCATCGGAAGAAGACGAATTTCATGGTTGAAAAACCTGAGAGAATGGTTTGGATGCAGCTCAAAACAACTATTTAGAGCTACTGCCTCAAAAATTAAAATAGCTATGATGATTGCCAACCTCCGTAGCGGAGATGGCACCTGAAGAAGAAGGTAAACTTTCAAGTACTTTATTTTTACTTAGACAACTAAAACTTGTTACAAGTGTTGATACCTTAAGAACAATTTACTTTTCTCTTTTCCATTCGTTTTTAAGCTATGGCGTTATTTTGTGGGGAAACTCTTACAATGCACTAACAATATTTAAATTGCAAAAAAAAGCAATTAGAATAATTGCAAAAGTTGGTTACTTGGAATCCATTATTTATTTAATATAAAATAATGCCCTTGCCAACACTATAGCTATACAATGTTCTCGTGGAAACACACAAAACTGCAGATACTTTAGTTAAACAGTCTGACTTGCATAATTACAGCACAAGAGGTGCCAATAATATCAGAACAGTCAAATATCGTTTGAGTAAATCACAAAAAGAACTCAATTGACTTTAACATATATTATGATGTCCTACCTAAGGATTTTAAAAACCTTACAATCAATAAATTTAAAGTCATTTTGAAAAAATATCTTCTGAGATTTGCTTTTTACTCTGTTAGGGAATATTTTGATCATTTTAAAGCAGTATCATGGACATGAATATTACTCACTATGTTTTCCGATGTCTTATTTTGTGAATGTGCGTGAATGTATTCATATTTCTATATATGTTATTTGTATATATACATTATCTTATATATCTTATAAATTTTATATATATCAAATTGACTTGCCACAATTCAATTTTTTTTTTTTTTGTAAACGTAGTTAATAAATTTTTGAATCAAATTCTGTGGCAAATAGACATGCTCTAATGCCATCCACTCTCATCACACACACACACAAATTTTTGAATCTTGAATCTTTGAATCCTTCCACCATGTTTTTGCCTTCATAGCTCATGCCTCGGAACATTTTCCTTCCCCATCTTTCCAATTTCTCTGTATTTACTTTTTTCATTGTCCATACTTCGCTACCATACGTCACTGTGGGCCTTTTGACCGTTTGATATATCCTTAACTTTCTTTTTCTCGATACATATTTTTGGATTTCATCAGTGGTCTTTTTTTTCGTGGAATTTATGGCTTTGGTGAGAACCAATTAGCCAGACTATGTTAGATTGAATAATTAATTTGTGTAAAATGTTTCATAGTATCAAACTTGAGCTGATGTATTCATTTGTTTTGTTGGTAATAACGAGCGATCCACAATTATTGGGATCAAAGCTAGCCGTGCAAAAATTACGTATGTCTTGTTTTAATCAGAATTTATATCATTGGTTTATCAATTAATTTTGATTAACATTATAAAACATAAAAAATCAGTCAAAACCTTTAACACAGAACTTTAATCAAAAATAAAAAGAATTAACAAAATTATGAGTAACAATAATAAATAAAATCAAACAAGATGCTGTATATGTCCACCACCAACATCTCTACATAACCTAACTTTTCTTGTTAAGTTGACGTACACTGCAAAGTTAACGTCAACTGGAAAGTATATCTGAATTAAGAATAGACATGCACTGTATAGCTATCTCTGTCGTTCAGAGCCACCTATGGTGACAATAATTTTGGATCACACGTTATGTAGCATTAGTTAATTTTTTTTCACATCAAACCGGTTCAACACCTCGGAGGTTTCAGCCGTCTTTGTGTGTGTGTGTGTGTGTGTGTGTGTGTGTGTGTGTGTGTGTGTGTGTGTGTGTGTGTTTTTATTTCTTTTTTTTATTATTTTATTTATTTCTTAATTATTTTTTTTGTAATCACCTTTTTCTTTCCTATAATGCTTTACATTTAGTTTCTTTCGCAGAATTGCTTACAAAATTGGTTAGTAATTTTACAATTTTAGTTTACAGTTTATGATGTATTGATGAAGTACATAAAGGATATCATTATTTCCTAAAAAAATAATACAATTTAGGTCTATTGGAAGGTTTATCTTGTAGTGAATTAAGTTTTTATATAGTTTATTAATGTTTACATTATTTATTGGCCATTCAAGTAAGACATGTACCACAACTACAAAGTGGATCGACTGTAATTTTCATTTTGTGCTTATAATAAGGTGTTAGTGCATGGTTAGCACGTATCCAATGTATTGTGGCGACAAAGTTTCTGTTTGGTATTTTGTGAAACCATGGTTTTCTGGGGATTCTTTGCTGGTGTTTACAAAAGTTTGTTCCGGTTGTTGATGCACTGTATAGGTTTTGCCACATATCATTTATTTTGTGTCTTTGATTTAAGAATAAATCGGACGGGGGTAGTTTAAGATTTAGTTCTTCTCCTGATGTTGGGTGTGGGGCTGTTTTTGCTAAGGCATCTACCATTTCATTACCTGCGTGTCCCTTTACCCATAGATATATGACGACTTTATTCTTGATGTGTATCTCATTGTGTAAATACAGGATGTTTGCTTCAATATGATTAACTGATCTATTTATTTTTACATTTTTAAGTTTATCTACTGCACTTTTGCTGTCCGTACATATTATGAATTTGTCGTGGTTAGAGCTGAGTATGTATTTCATAGCTTGCACTATTGCTGTTAATTCTGCAGTGTATATGGAAGCTTCCTTCTATATACACTATATGGAACTAGTATCCCGTTATATGGAACTAGTATCCCGAATAAAGTACGTGCCTAGTAGTGGCAGGATACGGGCAACAATACATTGGCTTATAGGGCAGTCCTTACAGTAGGGATCCTGGCCTATACAGAAAAATGAGGCGGATGTGGGGTAATACTGCACTTTGGTTACATTGGTGGTGTATTGGCTAAACGTGCAGGGCAGGGTATGGTGCTGATAGAAAAGGCATTCAGGCATCAAATATCCAAAAATCTTTTCAGGCCATAATAATGAAAAGACCTTCTCCAAACGCACTAAAAACTTATACTGAAATGATGGCATCTCCTGAGGTAAAATGTTCCGGAAGTAAAATGAGCCTCCGTTCGGATCTCCGGGTGAGGACTATCTCAGGGGGAACACCATTACAGGTTAGAAAAATCAGGATAGGGTCTTGGAATCTTGGTAGTCTTACAGGTAAGAGTCTGGAGTTAGTGGATGCGCTCAAACGAAGAAGATTTCAAATTGCTTGTATTCAAGAAATTGGGTGGAAAGGACAAAGGGCGAAAGAACTAGGTGATGGATATAAATTGTGGTATGTAGGGAGTAGTAAGACCAGAAATGGAGTTGGTATAATTGCTGATAGTGAAATGAAAGATAACGTAGTAGAAGTTGTAAGAACGAGTGATAGAATGATGTCAGTGAAATTTATAATTGATAAAGAGGTATTGAATGTTGTGTGTGTGTGTGTGTGTGTGTGTGTGTGTGTGTGTGTGTGTGTGTGTGTGTGTGTGTGTGTGTGTGTGTGTGTGTGTGTGTGTGTGTGTGTGTGTGTGTGTGTGTGTGTGTGTGTGTGTGTGTGTGTGTGTGTGTGTGTGTGTGTGTGTGTGTGTGTGTGTGTGTGTGTGTGTGTGTGTGTGTGTGTGTGTGTGTGTGTGTGTGTGTGTGTGTGTGTGTGTGTGTGTGTGTGTGTGTGTGTGTGTGTGTGTGTGTGTGTGTGTGTGTGTGTGTGTGTGTGTGTGTGTGTGTGTGTGTGTGTGTGTGTGTGTGTGTGTGTGTGTGTGTGTGTGTGTGTGTGTGTGTGTGTGTGTGTGTGTGTGTGTGTGTGTGTGTGTGTGTGTGTGTGTGTGTGTGTGTGTGTGTGTGTGTGTGTGTGTGTGTGTGTGTGTGTGTGTGTGTGTGTGTGTGTGTGTGTGTGTGTGTGTGTGTGTGTGTGTGTGTGTGTGTGTGTGTGTGTGTGTGTGTGTGTGTGTGTGTGTGTGTGTGTGTGTGTGTGTGTGTGTGTGTGTGTGTGTGTGTGTGTGTGTGTGTGTGTGTGTGTGTGTGTGTGTGTGTGTGTGTGTGTGTGTGTGTGTGTGTGTGTGTGTGTGTGTGTGTGTGTGTGTGTGTGTGTGTGTGTGTGTGTGTGTGTGTGTGTGTGTGTGTGTGTGTGTGTGTGTGTGTGTGTGTGTGTGTGTGTGTGTGTGTGTGTGTGTGTGTGTGTGTGTGTGTGTGTGTGTGTGTGTGTGTGTGTGTGTGTGTGTGTGTGTGTGTGTGTGTGTGTGTGTGTGTGTGTGTGTGTGTGTGTGTGTGTGTGTGTGTGTGTGTGTGTGTGTGTGTGTGTGTGTGTGTGTGTGTGTGTGTGTGTGTGTGTGTGTGTGTGTGTGTGTGTGTGTGTGTGTGTGTGTGTGCGTGGGTGTGCGTGGGTGTGTGTGTGTGTGTGTGTGTGTGTGTGTGTGTGTGTGTGTGTGTGTGTGTGTGTGTGTGTGTGTGTGTGTGTGTGTGTGTGTGTGTGTGTGTGTGTGTGTGTGTGTGTGTGTGTGTGTGTGTGTGTGTGTGTGTGTGTGTGTGTGTGTGTGTGTGTGTGTGTGTGTGTGTGTGTGTGTGTGTGTGTGTGTGTGTGTGTGTGTGTGTGTGTGTGTGTGTGTGTGTGTGTGTGTGTGTGTGTGTGTGTGTGTGTGTGTGTGTGTGTGTGTGTGTGTGTGTGTGTGTGTGTGTGTGTGTGTGTGTGTGTGTGTGTGTGTGTGTGTGTGTGTGTGTGTGTGTGTGTGTGTGTGTGTGTGTGTGTGTGTGTGTGTGTGTGTGTGTGTGTGTGTGTGTGTGTGTGTGTGTGTGTGTGTGTGTGTGTGTGTGTGTGTGTGTGTGTGTGTGTGTGTGTGTGTGTGTGTGTGTGTGTGTGTGTGTGTGTGTGTGTGTGTGTGTGTGTGTGTGTGTGTGTGTGTGTGTGTGTGTGTGTGTGTGTGTGTGTGTGTGTGTGTGTGTGGTTGGTGTGTGTGTGTGTGTGTGTGTGTGTGTGTGTGTGTGTGTGTGTATGCTCCTCAAACAGGTCTGGGTGAGAATGAAAGAAGAGCTTTCTATGACTAATTAGGAGACGTACTGAGTGATATTCCAGCAGAGGAGAAAGTTATAATAGGAGGTGATTTCAATGCACATGTGGGCCAAGCCAAGACAGGATTTGAAACAATACATGGGGGATTAAGCTTTGGAATTAGTAATGAAGCTGGAGATGACATGCTACAATTAGCAACAGCATTGGATATGGCGATTGTTAACACATTCTTTAAAAAGAGAAAAACTCAACTCATTACCTACAAAAGTGGACAACATCAATCCCAAATAGACTACTTTATGATAAGGAAGGAAGACATACATGAATGCAAGGACTGCAAGGTAATAGTTAGTGAGACAGTAAGCCAACAGCATAAGCTGCTTGTTCTGGACATCGAAGTAAAAAGTGAAACTAAACAAAAATATTGGAGAGGACCACAAAAAATCAAGTGGTGGATGCTAAAAGATGAGAAGGAAGGTCTATTCAGGGAAAGAATAGTAGAAAAAATATGTTGGAACATGAAAGGAAGCCCTAACACAATTTGGAGAAAAATGGCCAATATTATTAGAGAGGCTATTGAAATACTTGGGAAAACGTCAGGAAAGAAGTTTGAGGATAAAGAGACTTGGTGGTGGTCAAATGAAGTACAAGGAAAAATAAAAGAGAAGGGAAAATTATATAAAAAAGTGGCAAGAAACCAGATCGGACATAGATCTTCAAAACTATATGGTCGCCAAAAAGGAAGCGAAAGTAGCAGTAGCAAAGCTGTAGCAGTAGCAAAGCTAAAGCAGAAGCGTATTCAAACCTATACGATCAACTTGATACCAGGGAAGGCGAAGCAAAGATATATAAAATAGCCAAACAGAGAGCAAAGAATGCAAGAGATTTTAATCAGATTAGATGTATCCGAGATGAAAATAATAAAATACTAATTCACGAAAAGGATGTCAAAAAGAGATGGAGAAATTATTTTGACAGTCTATTAAATGAAGAATTTGACAGACAGCCTGTGGAGTTAACGGAGACAGTAACAGCAATGGTTACCAGAATAACAAACGAGGAAGTGGCTCAACGCTTCAAAAAATAAAGAAAGGAAAAGCAGTCGGACCAGATGATATTCCTGGGGAAGTATGGAGAGCATTGGGAGAGACAGGAACAAGTTGGCTAGCAGGTCTATTTAATAGAATTATGGAAGTTGGACAAATGCCAGACGAATGGAGAAGCAGTATATTAGTACCTGTCTACAAAAACAAGGGAGACATACAACAATGCACAAACTACAGGGCTATAAAACTACTTAGCCACTCCATGAAAATATGGGAGAGAGTAATTGATAGACGGATACGTGAAGAAACCGAAATATCCGATAATCAATTTGGCTTTATGCAGGGCAGATCAACAACAGATGCAATTTTCATTGTAAGGCAACTAATGGAAAAATACAGGAATAAAGAGACCAACGCTCATATGGTATTCATTGATCTTGAGAAAGCATATGATAGAGTTCCTCGAGAGGTTCTGTGGTGGGCACTCAATAAGAAAGGAGTCCCTGGCGAGTATGTAAAGATTGTAAGAGATATGTATGAGGGAGTAACAACTAGTGTTAGGACAGGTGTGGGAGAGACTGATAAATTTCAGGTGAAAGTAGGATTGCACCAAGGCTCGGTGCTTAGTCCTTATTTATTCTCATTAGTTTTGGACCAGATAACAGCGAAACTACAGGCTAGTATTCCATGGTGCCTAATGTATGCTGATGATGTAGTGTTAATAGTAAATAGTGAAAGAGATTTAGAACAAAAACTGGAGCAGTGGAGACAAGCTCTGGAGGAAAAAGGTTTAAAACTTAGTAGGACAAAAACAGAGTATTTGGAATGTTCATTTAAAGATGGAGTTACTACAAATAAAATGGTATCTTTGGATGGTGAAATGATTGTGAAAAGTAATAGTTTTAAGTACCTAGGATCGGTATTACAGAGTAATGGAGAAATAGATGGAGATGCATGCAGTAGAGTTAGGGCTGGATGGATGAAGTGGAAAGAAGTGAGTTGTGTGTTGTGTGACAGAAAAATTCCAATGAAGCTGAAGGGAAAATTCTATAAAACAGCCATAAGACCGGCTATGATGCACGGAACTGAATGTTGGGAAGTGAAAAAGAAAGAGGAACAACGAATGCATGTGGCGGAAATGAGAATGCTTAGATGGATGAGTGGAATGACAAAGAAGGATAAAATTAGAAATGAATATATTAGGGGAAGTCTAGGTGTGGCACCAATTGATGCCAAAATGAGAGAGCATAGGTTAAGATGGTTTGGTCATGTTCAACGTCGAGACGTGAATCACCCAATACGAAGAATAGCTGAAGTGCAGATTCCTGGAAGGAGTAGGAGAGGAAGACCAAAGAAGACCTGGGGGGAGACGATAAGGCAGGACATGTTGGTAAAGGGGATTAACATTGATATGACCCAAGATAGAATTGTGTGGAGAAATGCAATTAGGGAAGCCGACCCCGCATAGGGATAAGGCAAAGAGAATGATGATGATGTGGAAGCTTCCTTTGGTAAAATAATTTTTTTGTCAGTATTTTTCTCAAAGTGGTAAAAGGCACAACTGGTGTACTCTTTTGATTTTGATCCATCAGTGAATATAGAATCATAGTTTGGCCAGTATTAGTTTTTTTGTTTCGTTGAACTTTGTTTGATTGATACTTGCTACTTCTTGACTTTCAAAATAGTAGGTTCTAATTTCATGTGATAAAAATTTGTTCTGGTCAGTAAATTAAAACCGGGGGGAGTTGGTTGGAATAAAGTATATCTGTAATGTCATCTATTCCTCAGAAAGTTTCTACTATGGGTGGGGGGGGGGGGGGTTTCTTGAAGTGCCAGTATCTATGGGTCAAAACTTGAACTGTTAGTGACTGTATACTATTGAGGTAAGAAGTTTTTTTGGAAATGGTTTTTATCATGAATTTTCTGGACAATAGTTGTCTTCTTAGTTTAAGAGGGGGTTCCACGGCTTCAGATTGTATAATGTTTATGGGCGTTGACTTAAGATATCCCAGGCAACCTCTTAAGCATTTATTTTGTTGTATCTCGATTTTATTTAGATGTGTATCTGCTGCTGTTCCATAGAGTTGACTTCCATAATCCATTATTGATCGTACCATTGTTTTTTAGATTTAAAGCCGTATTTGGGTCTGCTCCCCACTTTGCTCTACAAAACGCTCTTAAAATATTTAAATAATTACTTGTTTTGATAATTTGGTGGATACCCAATACGTCCAAACGTGGATACGTTTCCATAATAGTTTTCTATCTAGATTCAGACCGAGATATTTTACAGAGTTACTAATACAGAGTTTATATTTTCCTATTCTTAATTGTCTTTGATAGTAGTTTCTGTTTCTAGAGAAAATACATATATTGATTTTGGACTCGGATATGGAAAATCAGTGGTCTTAGACTCCTCCATTCTCACCCTTAATCTGACGCATGTGCCAATTTCTTTGATGACTTGTCACTTGCTTTAGCAAGGCTGTTCTCCCTTGGGGAAGAAACTTTCCAACTCTTCATACAGCTTTGCAGACCATCTTTTCTTAGCACTAGGTTAAGTGTGCTTTGATTCACTCTTTGCTACCTTTTATGTAAACTTCCTCTGCTTTAGACCACTCATATCTCTTTCCAACCTATTTCTTCTCCCTAATCTTCTGTTGCACATTATCTCTAGGATGCTCTTTACTATACAGCTTTGAATGATTGAATAAGGCCTAATATAAAAGAAGATGCAGTCTGGTACTCCAGTCTGTGACTCAGGCTCCTCGTTGCACGGTACAATACACTTTTACCCTCTGTCTTGTTGCTCTCTTAGTTCTCTTGCAGCGGTCTACCAGGATGGAGCCCCATCAAGATGTATACACTGTAGGTGTAGAATAAGAATACAGTGTAGAAATATCACAAGAAAATAGTTTCAGCTCCATTCTTTTAAAATATCAGTTAAAATCGAATGTTATTTAATTATAAATTGAAATAATACTTATTTTTACAGGTCATGACACCAATTCACAGGGTGGAAAGAAGTACAGGCCAATGTTCTTAGAACATTTTGATCGAAAGGAAGCTGAAGTTAAGGTAACTATTTTATCATTTACATTTTCTTTCTTAAAATGACCCAATTTTCATAATACAACACATTCTGAGCAGAACTGAAGAGGTTTAATGGTGATACCCACTACGTATCATACAGTACATTGACAAGGTGAGATCCCTTGAAAAACAAGGTGAGATTCCTAATTTGAGACAGCAAGATGGCTTTTCTTCAACTTGGTACTGAAAAATGTAAACCAAGTAAAAGTACCGAAGTTACTACAATGATTTGTTTTGCCAATACCATTTGCATTATTGCAAATACAAAATTCGAATTCAAAACGCACTAACAGATACAATCCATGTTAGAAAGGGCCTACGATAGGGCCCTATCCTGTATTCTGTTCAACGTCACATTAGAGAAAATAATTAGAGTCAAAAGTCAACACCAGAGGAACAATAATAACAAAAAGTGTACAAATATTGGCATTTGCAGATGATATTGATATCATAGCTAGAAGCGAAAGAGAGATGATGTTACGTTTGAACGAAAAATCTTTAAGACACATACATGGTGATTGATTAGTAGGGTAAAGCTCAATATATCCGCTATAGTAATAGATAGCAATAAAAGTTAATAACACAAATTTTAGCCACCTTTGAGCTTCACATTACAAAATTAGTTAGAACGATACAGGGTGCTCGATAACACAGTGGCAAACCAAACTTATGTTTTTTTAAATGGAACACCCTATATTTTATTTTATATTCGAAATCCTGTTAACTTCTTCATCACAAAAATATAAAGGTTTGTTATGTTATACAGGGTATTTACAAAGTTATAAACAAAACAGCAATGGTTTATTAATGCCATATTTTTTACGTATTGTCAAAATTTTCAAGAATTATTGATATTGCTAATTTTCTTTATATCAAATACAGGGTGAGTCAAAACGCAAGTACATTATTTTCTCAGTAATTTTAAATGGAACACCCTGTATTTAATATCACTATTGAAAAGTACCATTACCGTACTTTAATTTTTAGATAACATTCCATATGTCTATATTTATTAGTTTTCGAGATATTTTGTTTTAATGTTAAATAAAAATTAAAGTACGGTAATATTACTTTTCAATAATGATATAAAATACAGGGTGTTCCATTTAACATTACTGAGAAAATAATGTACTTGCGTTTTGACTCAACCTGTATTTGATATAACGAAAATTAGCAATGTCAATAATTCTTGAAAATTTTGACAATAAATAAAAAAATATGGCATTAATAAACCATTGCTGTTGTGCTTATTTTTATTTATACAGGGAGTTGAACTTGTTACGATTTTCATACAAAATTGGTTATAACTTTGTAAATACCCTGTATAACATAACAAACCTTTATATTTTTGTGATGGAGAAGTTGACAGGATTTCGAATATAAAATCAAATATAGGATGTTCCGTTTAAAAAAACATAAGTTTGGTCTGCCACTGTGTTATCGAACGACCTGTAATATTCTAACTAATTTTGTAATATGAAGCACAAAGTTGGCTACAATATTTGTTATTAACTTTGATTGCTATCTATTACTATAGCGGATCTATTGAGCTTTACCCCACTAATCAATCACCCTGTATATAAGGGGGTGAAAGAAATTGACGTATGGCGCAGAAGATATAATTTTGAATTATGCGCAGCATACAACCAACCCGACGTCATAACATCTATAAAGATGGGACGTCTGCGCTGGATGGGCCATGTTGAACGGATGTTGGAGACTGAAACACCAAAACATATAATGAGGTAGAGCTGCTGATGATGATGATTTGCATTATTGCTGAATAAACACTTTTTTATTGAAGATAAGGATATTTGCAGCATTAATAAACATTTTCTATTAGTATCACGCTTAGTACATTTTTGTCAATTCACTAACAATACAAACAAAGTGCAGTATAATCTCACTCTTACAGTTTACAATTTTGTATACAAGTTAGAATTCTTAATTTAGATCTGCTGTTTGTCCATGTATTTGCTGTATCCCATCATTGATCTGCACATACCTTTGAATTCAAAAGGACGATTGTTTATCTTATATTAAATATTAAAAGTCTGTATTGTTTTAGGGAAATGGAGTGGCTAGTCCTATCACACTAGACACAATTGACACTTCAACCGAACAACAAAATTTTCAAAGTAACGTTCAGGTGAAGCTCGCAGAACCGCCTTCCCCGCTGCAGCAGGCTCAACCTATAGAACAAAAACCCCATTACCATCAGCCTTTTAACGATGGAGATTTCGAATTTGTAAGTACCAGAATTTAATATACACTCACGGACAAAAATATTGCATATTTTGAAATTATCGTGTGAAATAAAATTTGTGTGCTTCCCCCAGTGCCATAAAAATTTCTTTTCCGAGTGTTATGTTTTAATGTATCATATAAATGGTATAATCGGATTTAAATTTAATATTGGCTATATGGTGGCCAATATAATTTTTAAATTGAATTTCATCAAAGTAAGTATTCACTATTCTACCGACATGGTGCATTAACACGAATTTGTTATCCAATATGGCTGGCAAATGGCAAAACATGATTTTCTAAAATGTTTTAATGTACATATCAGCTATCATTCACCCAGTCACCTCCACAAGTTCGGTCTCTCCTTTCCAAGAAATACCACTCCATAGTAGTATGCCGCCACCACCAAAATTAACACTCTGTGTGAGGTTACATCTGGCATACCGTTCACCATATGGAAGCAAGATTTACAAAACTTTGTCTACAGAAGAGTTGGCGAACAGTATGTCAGTTGTAACCTCATTCAGTGAGGGCGGCATAGTACTATGGAGCGATATTGCTTTGAAAGAATATACCACACACGTGAAGGTGATTAGGCTAATGCCAGCTGATATGTACCGGGTGTCCCAATAAGAATGGCTCTCGGCCATATCTCAGGAACCGTTTATACTACAGTTTTGGGAAAAAAATTTATAACAAAAGTTGCCCCGAGAAAATCCTGGAAATTATTTTCGTAATTGTAAGTCCACCCCTAGAGGGCGTAATTGAATATCAAAAATTAAAAAATCGAAATTTTACAAAATTTGCCTAATGAATGGGCACTGGAAATCCAATCATCGTATTCTTCATACAATTCTGTGCATATTTTATTTCACAAGTTTAAGTCTACCTGTGCAAATAAGAGGTGGGGGTGAGTGGGAACGTTGTTATGAAAAAATCGCTGTAAGTCCGGTTCTGCTTAATCGATTTTTATAAACTTGGTCTTGTTGAAAACAGCTCTTTTTCGTCAATGTAATAGTTATAATTTGGAAACAGCCTATTACGTAATATGCCGGCTAGAAGGCGCTATTTATTGTTTTTTAGAAATCTAGTTTTCTTTGGAAAATATTAAATACAAGTATGTATGTTTTTCCCTGTATTACAAAATTAGACTAAATTAGCAACATAATACCGAAAACCGCATGTCGATACCTTTTTTCTATCTCGAGATATCTTAAGAAACGTGTAAATTTTAAAAATAACTGCTGCTGTCATATAAGTGGAAATATATAGAAGCACGTAGTCTTCTTCTTCTTCTTGTAATAGGACTATGTCCTGTTTCTTCTGTTACAGTCTTTGCTGCGATCCGGAGCTCCAACTCTCGTACCATCGTTTTTTGGGTCTTCCTATGGGTCGCTACGTTCAGGGTCCATCCGATCTACGTGGTCTCTCCACATGCGTCGTCGCGCTCTTGTCCATCTCACTATGTCTTGAACGCCTAGCTCTCTCAATGTGTCTTCGTTTCGTATTCTATCTCTGAGTGTGATACCTCTTATGGATCTTAGGGTTTTCATCTCTGTTGTTCTCATTATTTGTTTGGTCTTTGTTGTCTCGGCCCTTGTCTCAGCTGCGTATGTCAGTACGGGTCTAACACATGTCTTATAAATGCGGACTTTGCTTTCGGTGCTCATATATTTATTCCGCCAGATTATATCCCTCAGGAAACCAGATATTCTCGCTGCTTTCGTTGCCTGCTGTTTTGATTCTTGCCACAGATGCCTGTCGCTAGATATTTCCACACCTAAGTATCTGCAATCCATTACCTGGTCGATTATATGGTCGTCCACTACTAATTTACATCTAATTGGGTTCCTGGATATTACTATCGATTGGGTTTTCTCTTTGGATAGTGTCAGGTTATACTTTTCGGCGGTTATTTTGAATTTTTGTAGTAGGCGTTGTAAGTCATCTTCGTTTTCGGCTATTAAGATTGCATCATCTGCGTAGCAAAGTATTCTCATGGTTCGGTTACCCATTTTGTATCCCTGATTCATTAGAAGCACGTAGAAGCACGTAGTGTGCTATGAAAAAAAAACAAAGGAACATTGTCCAGATGTCACCGTGTATAATGAATCAAAACAACAATAAGACAAATAACACTATAAAATATAACAAAAAAAGAGTGTGTGTACTTTGTACGCGAGTAAGAAGTTATACTTCTACTATTATGATTTTAACGAAATAAATATATTTTAAACAGTTTAATTGTATTTTTGTTTAAATATTGCACTAATTTTAATACCTAAAATAATACCAAAAAAATAGCGTTAATATGTAAATTTTTATGAATTGTTGCCTCCGCGCATTTGCTTTTCTCTCGATGAATCGTAGAAAATATAAAAACGTCAGATTTTCTACAAAAATTTTTAATTTTTATTTCATTATATTTTAATATCAATTATCCTATTCCCAACTAAGATAAATACATAACTGTTATTGTCACCGGTAAACTAAGTTAAGGAAGTCAACGTGGAAACAAGTAGTGTGCTATGGAAAAAATAGAACTATTAGAAGTATTAACTTCAAAAAGTCATCATGTGTCAAATTATGTGTCAAATCAGTAAAACATAAAGATTTGTTCATTGATGGTTTGTTGCGGTTTGTTTCTATTAAAATTTATATAAAATTTATACAGAGTGAAATTCAAGATGATTCTTACAAACTAAGAAGCATTTGACATGATAGCCACATTCTTTGAACGCATAAGAAATGCAACTGTTGCGGCTAGAATATATGCAATGAAATATCCCCAAAGACGTCACCCCAGTAGTAGAGTTTTTCATATTTTGTTTTGATTTATTATATACGGTGACATCTGGAAAATGTTTCTTTGTTTTTTTCCAAAGCACACTACTTGCTTCTATATATTTCCACTTATATGACAGCAACAGTTATGTTTAAAATTTACACGTTTCTTAAGATATCTCGAGATAGAAAAAAGGTATAGACATGAGGTTTTCGGTATTCTGTTGCTAATTTGGTCTAATTTTGTAATACAGGAAAAAAAATACATACTTGTATTTAATATTTTCCAAAGAAAACTAGATTTCTAAAAAGAAAATGAATAGCGCCTCCTATCCGGCATATTACGTAATAGGCTGTTTCAAAATTATAACTAATACATTGACGAAAAAGAGCTGTTTTCAACAAGACCAAGTTTGCAAAAATCGATTAAGCAGAACCGGACTTACAGCGATTTTTTCATAACAATGTTCCCACTCACCCCCACCTCTAATATGCGCAGAATTTTATGAAGAATACGATAATCGGATTTCCAGTGTCCTTTCATTAGGCAAATTTTGTAAAATTTCGATTTTTTAATTTTTGATATTTAATTACGCCCTCCAGCGGTGGACTTACAATGATGAAAATAATTTCCAGGCTTTTCCCGAGACAACTTTTAATATAATTTTTTTTTTCTCAAAGCTGTACTATTATATACATTACAAACCTTACAGCAAATGATCAGACGCTATGGAAGGCGACTAAGAAACTCAAAAAACCATACACAACTATTCCTCCCCTCCATAAACCAAATGGCGAATGGGCTCGTTCCAACAAAGAAAAAGCGGACGTCTTTGCTGAACATCTTACGAGTGTATTTCAAACCGAGCCACCAGACCTTGATGAAGAAGTGGAAGAACTAATTAGCGCAGCATGTCAAATGTCCCTTCCAATCAAAAGTTTTACTCCTATAGAAGTCAAGAAAGAAATAATCAAACTCAACTCACGAAAAGCTCCAGGTTATGACTTAATCTCGGCACAAGTACTAAAACAACTTCCTCGTAAGGCCATTATTATGCTAACAGTAATATTTAATCCCATGCTAAGTTTATCATACCTTCCAAAAATATGGAAATTTGCAGAAATTATAATGATCCTTAAGCCAGGCAAAGCTCCTAATGAAGTAACATCTTATCGACCCATCAGCCTACTCCCAATCGTAAGCAAAGTTTTTGAAAGATTGCTGCTACAAAGAATATACGCAGATCATGAATTCCTAACATTACTACCAGAACATCAGTTTGGTTTTCGGGAAAATCACTCTACTACACAACAAGTCCATCGAATAGTAAATGAAATATCAAAAACTCTCGAAGAAAAGAAATACTGCAACGCTGTATTCCTAGATATCTCACAAGCGTTTGACAAAGTTTGGCACAGAGGACTGCTTTACAAAGTAAAATTAGCACTATCTAGTAACTATTTCCTCCTAATCAAATCCTACTTATCAAATAGATATTTCTCAGTAAAATTCAAAGACCAACAATCCAGCCTCTGTCCTATTAACTCCGGAGTTCCGCAAGGTAGTGTTCTCGGACCTCTGCTTTTCTCACTCTACACAGCCGATATACCAGAGTCTCCTAATACTACGATCGCTTCCTTTGCTGATGACGTAGCAATACTAGCAGTAAATGAAGATCACATACAAGCCTCACAAGACCTGCAACACCATCTGGACATACTCAGTGAATGGTACACAAAAGGGCGAACTAAAGTAAATAAAACAAAATCATCTCAAATAACGTTTACAAACCGCCACAACACATGCCCACCTGTAAGAATGGAAAATGTACGAATACCAACAGTAACAGAAGCTAAATACCTTGGCCTCCATCTTGACCAACGTCTTACTTGGAAAAAACATATACAGACTAAAAGAAGACAACTAGACTTGAAATTTCGGCAAATGTATTGGCTCCTTGGACGCAGATCAAAACTCAACATCCAAAACAAAATTCTTCTGTATAAAGCAATAATCAAACCTATTTGGTACTACAAACTACACCTCTGGGGCTGTGCAAAGTCAACATCACTGAATATCATTCAAAGATTTCAGTCGAAAGTTCTAAGATCAATAGTGGATGCACCCTGGTATGTAACTAATCAAACACTTCACGAAGACTTAAATATACCTTTCATTAGAGAAGAAATCTATCGAGCCTCGGAATCACAAAACGAGCGTACCATTCACCATGACAACGAATTAGTAAGGGAATTATTTCATAATGGCCCTGTCACAAGGAGACTAGATAGAACCTGGCCTCAGGACCTATTTTAAAACTTTAAACATAAATAGAATAAGATGAGACATCATTGGAAGTCTCTTCTTCATGACCAAAAACATAGAAAAAATTTACTTAATACTCTTTTAATGATGTAGATTGTAAATAAACATAATTAATTAAAAAAAAAAAAAAAGCTGTACTATAAACGGTTCCTGAGATATGGCCGAGCGCCATTCTTATTGGGACACCCGGTACATTGAAAACATTTTAGAAGATCATATTTTGCCATTTGAAAGCCATATTGGATATGACATATTGATGCTAATGCACGTCTTCATGTCGCTAGCGTAGTGAATACTTTTGTCGATGAGGTTCAATTTAAAAAATATACTAGCCAGTATATAGCCCAGATCAGATTTAAATCCGATTATAGCATTTATGTGATACTTTAAGACATCGCAGTCGGAGAAGAAATCCTATTCCTATGATACAGGAGGGCTAAGGAAGAGAAATCCTATTCCACAAGCATATGCAATATTTCGAGACGTTAATCACCCAATACGAAGAATAGCTGAAGTGCAGATTCCTGGAAGGAGTAGGAGAGGAAGACCAAAGAAGACCTGGGGGGAGACGATAAGGCGGGACATGTTGGTAAGGGGGATTAACATTGATATGACCCAAGATAGAATTGTGTGGAGAAATGCAATTAGGGAAGCCGACCCCGCATAGGGATAAGGCAAAGAGAATGATGATGAAGCATATGCAATATTTGTGTCTGTGAGTACATATTTATAGAATCGCTGTAATATATATTATTAGGGCAATTAGTTAAATTGATTAGCTGCAACTTCAACAATTTAGATACAATAATCCAACACTTTCTTAAGGCGGGCTCAAACGACTCGTGTATTTGGCGAATAATCGTTACTTGCATATACTTGCCATGTCATGTGAGTGAGTTACTAGTAAAATTATTGTACTAACTGTCAAATACTAATCATAATAATAATAATACTAATTTACATTTAATAATAATATAAACGAACTCCAAACGGACCATCTCCCATATTATCAATTCGTCCCTGAGAGGATGCTTGAGAATGACAACTACAAGCTATACTGGGACTGGGACCGCACTGTACTCACAGATCAAACAATGGCACATAATAGACCAGAGGTGGGATTACGAACACTCGATACGAATCGTATCCGCCATGTTTTACCATAAGGCGCTATGGTAAAACATGGCGGATACGATTCGTATCGAGTGTTCGTAATCCCACTGCAGATCTCGTACTAGTTAATAAATTATCAAGACGAACAAGATTAATGGATGTGGCGATACCTAACAACAATAATCTACGTACTAAATTTACTGAAAAGATCGCCAAGTACAGAGATCTGGAAATTAAAATACGAAGACAATGGAGAATGCAAAGTACCCAGACGATACCTATTATTATGTCTACTACTGGAGTCATCCCGAAGAACCTCCTCGAAAACATTAAAAAGCTTGGTCTAAGTGAACATCTTTATAAGACCATGCAGAAAGCTGTACTACTCTCGACGGCCAGATATGTACGAAAATTGGGAGATACTCCAGTAGTATACCAAGTCAGCTAGGGCTCGATAATACGGAAAGAGTCCCACCAGAGCTCAATCCTTTTGATACCGTAGGTATCTGGGATGGGTCAATTTTCCCCTTAGAGGGAGTGTGAGCCGTATGGCTAGATCTGAATACTAATTTCCATAAACGAAAATTCCTCTTATGACGAATTACAACAAGTAGTAGATCAAGTTAGAGGGAAGGTGATAGTACTGGGGGATTTTAACGCTCGAATAGGTAACCAAGTAATACCCGGAATTAAGCAAAAACACAATGAAAATGTTAAAAACGAAAATGGAGAACTGATGATAAACTTCTGCACAAATAACGAACTTAGAATAAACAACACATTGTTTGACCACAAAGACCAACACAAATATACATTCAATAACACCCGTGGACAAAGATCTATGATAGATTATGTCGTAACCAACAAAGATATACATCCGTCAAAAATAATCGACGTAAGATGCCTCAACTCAGCAGATGTAGGTAGCGACCGTAGCCTAGTATTATGTAAAATAGGAATCATTATGAAATATTTCACACCTAAGAGGGCAGCACCAACACAAACAAAAATCAAAGTCAAAATAGGTATCTGGGATGAGTGAATTTTCTCCTTACGAAGGAGTGTGGGCCGTATGGCTAAATCTGGATATTAATTTACAAATAATTGTACTAGTAATCCACTCACACGACATGGCAAGTAACGATTATTTACCAAGTACACGAGTCGTTTGAGTCCGGCTTTAATAAGTGACAAAGAAGTAGTTTGTGGGGAATGGTAGAATCCACAACCACAGATATACCCTAAGGATATTAGAAGATAAATTCTTCTTCGCTTTTTCCAGGGGCCTAACAGAGGCCCCCCCCCCCGCAGCATGAAGCTTGCGGGGGGCCCCAATATGTCAGGGGCCCCATCTTGTCGTTTAATATTTTTATGTAAAAATGTGTTATTGTTATATTATTTTACGCATACATACGCAACGTTTTTTAAGTAATTCAATATTGAAAATGAAGTTGCCCATCAGATAGATATGTATTAATAAAATTGTAGATATATTCGCTGATAGTAGTGCACGAAGAAAGTTGTGCATCTTATAGAATAATACTATGTAATACTTAATGTAATTGTTGATTAATTTTCGTTCTATTTTATTCTATACCAATACAGACAAGAAATGTAAGTTGTCATAAACAGTGCATGAATACACTAATAACCCAGTAAATGACCGTTTTGGAGTGTAATTATCAGTAGTAATTTCACGAGAGCTCTAAATTATCGATTTTTCCCGAGTGACACTTTGACAGTTTTAATTTCACGGCCCGAAGGGGAGTAAAATTATGTCAAAGTAGCACGAGAAAAACGTCAAACACGACGAGAAGTCGCTTCATTTTTGGTTTTTTCATGTTGACATATTTGATTTGGAATTTGACGAATAAGAACAATTTTTCAAGAGCTGCAACTTTGTTTTTAGTGGGTCGATAGACTTTTATTTTTTATAAGCTGTATTTTTGCTAAGAATATTTTCTTCGATCAAATACTTACTTTTTGAGTAATTTGCGAAAAACCGCCTTAAAACGTTTTTTTTTTTTTGTTGAACAATAAACATTTTCACTCGTAAATAACTCGAAAAGTATTGACTTGACCACTTTAGTGGTGATACTGAAAATTACACGGTATCGCCGTATTTCACGTTCATTTACTGGACTATATCACATATAAGCACATATAATGATAGCTTTAGTAAATTTGTGAGCCTGTTAAAGCCAATTTTGATATAAATTTTTCAATGTGATATATTGTGATATATTGTAATAACGTGTAATCAATGATTTTGAGAAACTCTGGAAGATGAAACAGTCGGCATAAGAGTAAATGGAGTCTTAGTTAACAACATCAGATATGCAGATGATACAGTAATAATAGCCGATAATTTACAAGACCTGCAAAGACTCATGAGTAAAATAGTAAGGTGTAGTAGGGAGTACGGACTCTCTCTCAATATCAAAAAGACGAAATTTATGAAAATTAGTAAAAACAACCATAATACTAACGAAATCTTGATAGTAGAGGGCCAGCAGATCGAAAGAGTAAAAAAGTACACTTACCTAGGGACACTTCTAACCGAAAATAATGACTACACTGCAGAAATCAAAGTCAGAATCGAGAAAGCACGTTCTAATTTTATGAAAATGAAAAACGTCCTATGTAGCAAAGATTTAACATTAGCTCTTAAAGTACGCCTAACAAAATGTTACGTATATAGTGTACTATACTATGGACTGGAATCATGGACGTTAAATGTAGAGACAATGAGACCACTTAACGCCTTTGAAATGTGGACGTATAGAAGAATTATGAGGGTTTCCTGGGTAGATAGAGTTACGAACAATGAAGTACTGAGAAGAATAGGTAAAGAGAAGGAAGTTGAACTTACAATTAAAGAAAGAAAACTACAGTACCTCGGACATGTAATGCGGGGCGGGAAGTATGGCATCCTGCGACTCATAATGCAGGGAAAGATAGATGGCAGAAGAAGCATCGGCAGAAGACGAATTTCATGGCTGAAGAACCTGAGAGAATGGTTTGGATGCAGCTCAAAACAACTATTTAGAGCTACTGCCTCAAAAATTAAAATAGCTATGATGATTGCCAACCTCCGTAGCGGAGATGGCACCTGAAGAAGAAGAATGATTTTGTACCTGTCAGTTTTATATGTTGTATTGTTTTTGCACTTTTTGGACTGTATTTAGCTTGTTTTTATATTTGACTTTATTAGATTTTATTATTTGACTAATTCTATTGAGGTTTTTAAACTGTAAATTATTGTACTAAAAGTGGGCAAGGCCCGTTAATAAATAAATAAATAAATAAGTGTTTTTACACATGTCCCATTTAGTAATTTTTTAAAGGGTACCCCATTTCCAATTCTGCGGGGGGATCCCGACGGATTTTGTTACGCCACTGTTTTTTCCCGTTATGATTTCGCCATTTTCGTCCTCCACAGCACTCTATATTCCCTGTCAGCTTCTCTAAGGTGTCTATCATAGCATTTCTTATGTAAGTTTTCCATCTCATAAAAGGTTTTCCTCTCGGTCTTCTTCCCGTGGCATTTTTGATAATTTCAACATACAATTATTGCAAAGTTTTATAATTTTCTTCCTGTCGTATCTTGTTTTCTGAGTTTCATGATCAGTAGGTTTTTGTTAGTCATGATGATTAACTAGGGATGCTCTTTGAGCCTTTAATGCATTAGTTTTCCGTTGCTTTATGCATCTCCATGCCGTTGACCCGTTAGTCTGCCTTTGGAAATGATTTTTCATTTCTAGGGTAAGATGGTGCCCTTTCTTTCGCTTACCACCTCTTCTACCCCAAGCTGTTGGTCAGTGAGTAGGAGAGTTGTTTATATCAGTAATCACTCGAACGCCAGGACCTCGTTTGTTATCTAGGATGACCAGGATCGAGATGATCTCACTGGCAAGGGAGAATTTTTATCATCTCATCTCAAGGATAAGTATGTACATTGCGCCTCACTATCCCTTAAATCCCCGCATATATACGCATAGTGACGTTCAAATAGTGAAGCTACCGGTTCTTCTTATTCTTGTGCCAAGTTCACTAATGAAGATTGGATATAACCATTGCAAGTTCGTTTCTACCTTCTCCTTTTCAACCAGGATATTTGTCGTCTGTCCAGCATTATTTGCTTTATATTCCGTAACTGTGGGTTTTTTTACGGGGTTGGGTACTTAACCCAATGCCTAACCCCCTTTTCGGAGGGCCATTTCACCCGCTCTCGTCAGTTCCCGACCCAACTTTCCACCCGGAGTTGGATACCGGATCTCCAGATTGGGTTGCTCGGTTAACAGGGGACACCAGCGTGAAGGTGAGAGTCGGATTTGAGTAGAAGAGGCTAATTGGAGTAAACTGGAATCAACTCCATGTTTTCGCATTCTACCCCTTTATCCCCAGCCAGAGATGCCCGAATAGACAACAGAAGAAATATTTTTAATAAATCATAATTTTGGCATATGCAGATGACGTGGACCTAGTTGCCCGCACAACACGCAAGCTAGAAGAAATGTATACCACCTTCTCAAATGCCTCAAAAAATATGGGCCTACAAGTAAACGAGGAGAAAACTTAGATGATGGCATCAACACCCAACAATAGAGCCAGAAACATCGGTCACCAATTCACGGTTGATAACTCTACCTTTGAAGTGGTGGACAAATTCACATACTTGGGCTCCCTGATCACCAAGGAGAACGTCATGACGGAAGAAATCAAGCGAAGGATAATCCTAGCAAACAAATGCTATTTTGGACTGAGTACTACTGAGTAGACATATGAGAAGCAGAAACTTAAGCCAAAAAACAAAAATAGCCATATACAAAACCCTTATACAACCAGTGTTGACATATGGATCAGAGGCATGGACCATCTCCAAGGCAGATAAAAACCTTCTGCTTATATTTGAACGAAGGATCCTGAGAGGAATATTCGGTGGTATCTGTGAAAATGGTGTTTCGAGGAGGAGGTACAACTACGAGGTATACCACAGATATAAACAAAAATTTGGTGGTAAAGACGTAGTATCTCTTATAAGAATAGGAAGACTAAGATAGGCAGGACATCTAGCAAGCTCACAGCAGAAAAACCCTCCTAGAATATTCCTTATGTCACAACCTGTGGGAAGTAGAAATAGGGGTAGGCCAAAACTCAGATGGAAGGATGGTGTAGATGAGGATGGGAGAAAAATAGGTGCAGCAAACTGGCAACGGTTGGCAATGGATAGGACTGACTAGCGTAATAGACTTAGGAAGGTCGAGGCTCTTTCATAGGGCTATAGCATCATTGATGATAATGATGATGATGATATTTGTCGTCTACCAGGAAGCCTTTTTCCTTCGATTTTATTTTTTATAATCAGCTGCAACAACTCGTACTTATCATGTCTATGTGCCCCAAATATGCTATCTTTTAGCTTTTAACAGTGGTCAAAAGTTCTCTGATCTTCCCTTTCTGTACAACACCATTTCGTTCGTAATATGATTGGTCCATGGTATTTTAAAAATTCTCCTAAAAAGCCACCTCTAAAAAACTTCCAGCTTTCTCATTAAGTCAACATTAACAGT
Organism: Diabrotica virgifera virgifera; assembly: GCF_917563875.1. NCBI lineage: Eukaryota > Metazoa > Arthropoda > Insecta > Coleoptera > Chrysomelidae > Diabrotica > Diabrotica virgifera. The sequence goes on from NC_065452.1 coordinate 35,735,074, forward strand.
CCAGGCTTCGACAACATAAAAAGGAATAGAGTGAATATAACATTTTACCATCCGATATCGGATTTACAGATTTAGTCTTTGGTTACTCAGAAATTTCCTCATCTTCAAAAAGGCTGCTCTTGATTGTTCGATTCTTGATCGAATTTCTGTTTTCGGATTTATATCTTCCGTACTATGCCTTATTATATACATATAAATTATAATATTTTACCTTCCACCGTTACTATGCCTTATATACTTATAATATTTTACTTTCCACTGTTATGAAATCGATTATGAAAGCAGTTTTATTGTGTTCGTTATAAATTTAAATTTTTCACTCCCACTGTTGTGAAATCGACTATAATAGTAGTTTTGTTATTTCAGTTGAAGTATTTAAGTTTCGAAGAACTGCAACAAAGAATGAACACTTTAGATTTAGACATGGAGAGAGAGATTGATGAACTTCGCAAAAGGTATCAAATAAAAAGACAACCAATTCTGGACGCCATGGACACAAAACGCAAGAGATCACCGAACTTCTGAAGAATATTCTTCTATCGATTGTTTTAGGGTGCTCAAAAAAGTTATTTTATACCTATTTTGATTGTACAGGGTGAAGCAAAGTTTTATACACATTATCATTGAGAACTCATCATAAGAGAGATATTTTAAGAAGGTTTATATTAAAAAAGAATAAGGTACTAAAGTTTTTATTATTATTTTTAAGGTAGTTTTAAAGAATTTTCGACGAGTTCTTCAAAATTTTGTTTAGTGTTTTAAAAAGTTTTTTATGGTCAGTTTTTAGAATCTGTTTTTTGTTAAATGTATAAGTATTATAAATAACATGTGAATATGTAAATTAATTTCATTGTTTGAGTAATGGAACACTAAGGTGAGTTAAATTAACTAACTAGCTTTTTTATGTGTTTAGCCTATTTTTTCACATACCAATTATTTTAATGATTTTGACTCACCCTTTATATACTAAAATCAAGAATATTGTAGGAACATTTGCTGTTTAGAATCGACCAAAATGCGTTGTTAAAGCGTCAGTCGATTAATAATGACACTGATAGCTGTCAAAATAGCTGTCTTTGAAAACAGTGTTGTCATTTTTAAGTATCCTCTAAGACTGATACCCTATTTGCTTTATTTTGTATTCTAATTTTGGTCTGCCGTACTAATAAAAAAAGGAACTGTTAAAAAAACTTTTTTCTAAATTTAAACAAGTCTTGATCTTTTCTTTTTCTGTTTTTAAATCAGATGTGGCTCTTTAATATTTTTAAACTATGAAAAAAGCAGTAATAACATGGTAGTTTCATGAACAGGGCCATAATTTTCTAAATAATTCTGCAAGGTTATCAGACGTCAGTCTTTTAATAATGACACTGACAGCTGTCAAAAGTTTCGTTGACAGGTTGTTCTTCCTGCATTTATTGCTACCACATTCTTGATTTTACCTGTATTTACTCTGCCATTTATAATAATTTTATTGTTCAGTGAATGTCTCAGCAAAATATGACAAATTTTTGTAGAGTTCACGTTTGATAGTTTTGTTGATCTCAATTGTTAAGTTTTGTTATTTAAATTACGCTCTAATCCATAATGACTTATCGTCGGCCTAATATGAAAAGTGCATATGTCCAAAATATTCAATTTTAGGCTTTTCATGGCATCTGTTAGCATCATCCAAAAGCTAAACTTACGTGCATATAAATCGTCCCACTTAAAAATTTGGTCATTTTTGATGTCTCATATTTCCTAAACCTGTTGGCCGATTTAAGTGATTTTTTGAACATGTTACAGTCTGATTCTTTAACAATACCACTGTAATAATATTGTTGCTAAACAGGTAAATTTCCATTGTATACCGGGTGTACCAATCAAACTGTGTCTTTTCTCAAAGTTCGCATCACCCTGGGGAATATTTTAGCATTTATAAAATGCTGAAATTAAAACCCAACTATATCCACAGGTTTTCTTAACATTCTGTTTTTTTATTCATTCGATTATGTTGGATAATAAAAAAGTTAGGTACTTTAACAACTAGACATGTTCTTCATCAATACACGGTGTTTCTAAATAAGTGCGACAAGCTTTAAGTGGTAATTCTGCATGAAAAAATAATGACAGTTGGCTTGATAAACGTATGTCCGCAAATGTTTCGTTTCCGAGATACGGGATGTTGACTTTTTTCTCTTACAAACTGACGATTTATTTTATTGCTTTAAAACCGGTTGCGATATGCCAATGAACGTTGGTGGGTTTTAAGACGTATTTATTGCACATTTTTTGACATACAATTAAGAATGTAATATTCACCATTATAATAATACGTGTAATATGACCGATCATATTACCCGTATGCACGCTAATGGTAAATGTAAAGTTCTTAATTTTATGTCAAAAAATCCGCAATAACTATCTCTTAAAACCTACCAAATTTCATTTGCATATCTCAACTAGTTTTAAAGCAATAAATAAATCGTCAGTTTGTAAGAAAAAATTCAACATCCCGTATCTCGGAAACGAGACATTTGCGGACATACGTTTATAAAGCCAACTGTCATTATTTTTTCATGCAGATTTACCCCTTAAAGTTTGTCGCACTTGTTTAAAAACACCGTGTATTGATGAAGAACATGTCTGGTTGTTAAAATACCTAACTTTTTTATTATCCAACATAAACGAATAAATCAAAAAACAGAATGTTATGAAAACCTGAGGCTATAGTTGGGTTTTAATTTCAGTATTTTATAAATGCTAGAATATTCCACAGGGTGATGCGAACTTTGAGAAAAAAACAGAGTTTGATTAGTGCACCCGGTATACAATGAAAATTTACCTGTTTAGCAACAATATTATTACAGTGGTATTGTTAAAGAATCGGGCTATAACATGTTGAAAAAATCACTTAATTCGGCCAACAAGTTTAGGAGATATGAGACATCAAAAATGACCAAATTTTTAAGTGTTCCGATTTCTATACACGTAAGTTTATGTGCGGCTCTGTTTTCTTCTAATATAGTTTACTAGATTTTGTGAAAATGAAACCTGCATAAGTCCATTAATGTTGAAAACTATATGAAAAGGCGTTCAAACGTATCAGCGCTTTTCTGATTTTTATGGAATAAAAAGTATTTTCATTGTAAACGAGTGAGTACCTACAGAGTACAGCTTAAAATGTCACAACATATTTATTGTTTTAACAAATTGATTACCAAAAACGTGAATTTAAATTGTTTGGGGACTTGTGCAATTTTCACATTATAATATTTAGTTGTGTACAAGTGGAGTTATGCACAGTTAGTTTTTTGTATCTCCTGTAAAATCAGGTATTTTGGACTTATGCATTTTTCACATTGGGCCGACGTTATTCTAGTCAAGAGCGCGGTTAATCAATAGGATTCTTTAATACTGAATAGTCGTCACATATAAGAAACAGGTAAGATAGCAGTATTTTCTAGTTTTTAAAAGTATTAATGCACGACAATTTCAATAAATAAGAGCAGAACTACTCTGACAATTTTTACTGGCATCGTATTATTCGCAAATACAGGCTGCGCCACGTTTTATGTAAATATACAGGGTGTAACAACAATACAGGTCATAAATTTAATCACATATTCTGGGACCAAAAATAGTTCGATTGAACCTAACTTACCTTAGTGCACATAAAAAAAGTTACAGCCCTTTGAAGTTACAAAATGAAAATCGATTTTTTCCAATATATCGAAAACTATTAGAGATTTGTTATTGAAAATGGACGTGTAGCATTGTTATGGCAGTAGTAAGAAAAAATTATAGTGAAATTTGGACACCCCTTAAAAATTTTATCTGGGTTGTGTTCCTTTAAACCCCCCCCCCCAAACTTTTGTGTACGTTACAATTTAATTATTATTGTAGTACCATTAGTTAAACACAATATTTTAAAAACTTTTTTGCCTCTTAGTATTTTTTCGACTAGTCAGTTTTTATCGAAATATTTGGAATATTTGTCAAATCCACCACATATTTGTGTATGGTTAAGTACGAATATGGAGACTTGGTAATAATATGAAAATTTATTTATGATTTACATTTTTAGGTATATTTTGAACCATATTAAAAAAGAACCCACATCTCGATAAAAGGTGCCTTATCGAAGAAATACAAAGAGGCAAAAAAGTTTTAAAAACACTGTGTTTAACTATTGGTACCGCAGTAATAGTTTAATTGGAACGTACACAAACATTTGGGGGGTTTAAAAGCACAAAACCCCCATAAATTTTTTATGTAAACATATTAAAAAAGAAGCCGCCTCTCGACAAAAACTGCCTTATCGAAAAAATACTAAGAGGCAAAAAAGTTTTGGAAATATTAAATTTATTTAATGGTACCACAATAATAATTTAATTGGCACGTATACAAAAGTTCGTAACAAAACCTCGTAAAATTTTTAGGGGATGCACAAATTTTACTATAATTTTTCTTTAAGATGTTCCTGCTATAAGAAGCTATAAAATCTCTAATAGTTTTTGATATATTCGAGAAAAGCGATTTTCATTTTGTAACTTCAAAGGGCTGTAACTTTTTTATGTGCATATTAGTACTAAGGTAAGTTAGGTTCATTCGAACTATTTTTGGTCCCAGAATATGTAGTTTAATTTATGACCTGTATTTTTGTTACACCGTGTAGTAGGTGGCCCAAATTAAACAATTGATACAATCACGTCAAAATCTAATGGCGAAACATTTCTAAGAACTACATTTCAAAAATAGTATTCCTAATTGTCTGTGCTTACTAGTATAAATAAAATAAAGCCGCTTTTATTTCATATATAAAGCGTTGCACACCCTGTATATTCATTATTTTCCTACGTATTTATTCGTTAAGTGTTCATATAAGAGACTGACCTGGGAAAGTATTAGAGTATTTTTCTTTTGACCATAAAGTCTGACGACTAAAAAAGACATGGTGTTGTTTTCATAGACTTGTATCATTCAATTTTTAAAAATTCATAAAAAAATTCACTTTAAAATGCCAGCCGTCAACAATAATTGTAAATTCGATATCACTGAAACGTCTGCAAAACTTTTTACCAAGAACAAAACATTTTTTGGCCCAAAAATCAAGAAATACTTGTTTAAAAAAAAGTGACTGAAACGTAATAAATATCACTGATTTTTTACGATTGAATTATGAAAAAATTCATTAAAATAATCAGGTTTTTTAATATTTGAAAACAACATGGCGGACATGCGACAAGAAGTTAAATTTTCTTTACATTTGACAGTGTAACCAGTTTACCTTTAAAGACCTAAAAATTTTATGAAAATTTCTTACCTCAATGAACAGGTCGATACAATCTTAATAGACAAATTAAGCTTAATTTTTACAAATCAAGCAAGGCATTTTATATACACTCACCGGCAGAGAAAACGGGCACCCCAAAAAATGAGTCATTTTTAATGTCTTATATTTCCTAAACCTGATGTCCGATTTAAGTAATTTTTTTAATATATTATAGCCTTATTCTTTATCAATATCGCTGTAATAATATTGTTGCTAGACAGGTACATTGTCGTTGTATACTGTGTTTTTTTCTCAAACTTTGGAACACCCTGTGGAATGTTCTAGCTTTTATAAAATACTAAAATTAAAACCCAACTATAGCCACAGATTTTCTTCACATTCTGTTTTTTTTTATTAATTCGCTTATGTTGGATAATAAAAAAGTTAGGCACTTTAACAACTACCCCTGTTTTTCGTCAATACAGGGTGTTTTTCAATAAGTACGGCAAGCTTTAAGGAGTAATTCTACATGATAAAATAATGACAGTTTGCTTTATAAACTTCTGCCCGCAAATACTTCGTTTCTGAGATAGGGGGTATTGAAATTGTTCTTACAAACTGACGATTTATTTATTGCTCTAAAACGGTTTGTGATATGCAAATGAAATTTGGTAGATTTTAAGAGCTAGTTATTGCGCATTTTTTGGCATACAATTGAGAATTTTATATTCACCATTGGCGTGCATACGGGATATATCTAAAATATTTATACCCGTATGCACGCCAACGGTGAATATAAAATTCTTAATTGTATGCCAAAAAAATGCGCAATACTACCTCTTAAAATCTACCAAATTTCATTTGCATATCACAAACCGTTTTAGAGAAATAAATAAATCGTCAGTTTGTAAGAACAATTTTAACACCCCCTATCTCGACGTTTATGCGGGCATACGTTTATTAAGCAATCTGTCATTATTTTATCATGCAGAATTACCCCTTAAAGTTTGCCGTACTTATTTAAAAACACCCTGTATTAACGAAAAACAGGGGTAGTTGTTAAAGTGCTTAACTTTTTTATTATCCAACATAAGCGAATGAATAAAAAAACAGAATGTTAAGAAAACCTAAGGCTATAGTTTGGTTATAATTTCAGTATTTTATAAAAGCTAGAACATTCCACAGGGTGTTCCAAAGTTTGAGAAAAAAACACAGTTTGATTCGTACACCCTGTATACAATGACAATGTACCTGTCTAGCAACAATATTATTACAGCGATATTGATAAAGAATAAGGCTATAACATATTAAAAAAATTACTTAAATCGGACATCAGGTTTAGGAAATACAAGACATTAAAAATGACCCATTTTTTGGGGTGCCCGTTTTCTCTGCCGGTGAGTGTATTATGAAACAAATGAAGTAACATAAATATTTTTTATTTTATCATAATATATTTATATTTACAATAAATTTCCACACTTTACACATATGAGGGGTCTTACTGCCAAACTCACATTTTCTACTTTTTTCAAAAATGACTTTTTGATTGAATCCAGCTGTACATGTTGACCTGCATAATTTGTAATATAGAATGATAACCAAAACTAACCATATCCAGTATAAAATCAAGTACAAAAACACGAGTCATTATCAAAACTTGCATTTTCCTCCTTGCAGTCCAATCAGAGGCAAGAATTTCGGTCACATGACCTATGGGTTTAAAATATTATGCGGTTGTATATTATAAAAAATGTGCAGTAGTGAATTTCTTTTGATATTTTAGTTAGTAATTGATAATGAATTAATACCTTAATGTCATTTTCTATTTTTAAATAAGTCTTTTATAAAATGGAATTAAATGTTACTCCAGTTAATACTTCCAACAAAGAGAAATCAGGGAAACAAAAATACGAAAAACGATAATAAACAAAACTCACATTATCCAACATTGAATGTGGAATTTCTGCCTTATTAGGCTAATTACACATTTTATAAGCTATTAAAAATGTTTCTTATGTTACACTATTTACAAAAAAGAAATAACAAATGAAAAATAGTTAATTTTTTAAATTTTGTTAGTTTTTTTAGTTCCTGTAAAATTTGAAAAAGTGAAGAAAGTGAGTTTTGCAGTTAGGCCCCTCATATGTGCTTATTTTCTTATTTCTGCAATAAGTAAACTTGGTTTTTTCGCTCTCGCTGTGCGACGGTAATATAATTTTATCGTCTAGAGTACGCCAATGAATTAAGTAAACCGGAACGAAAAGCCTAGTTGATTATTATTCTTGGAGCGTTGATCGAAGAATAATAAACAACGAGGTATAAGAGGTGAGTTATTCCGACCATTTTCCGACGGTTTTCCTTTTACCTATTCTTATACGAGCGGTGATCGTATTTCCCTACATGTGTCTTACATAATAAAAGTAATTCTCAATTCACGCGATGGTTGTACAAAATACCGTCACATCGACCCGAACCGAAAGCTCGATGCGTAGATTGTAAATGGTACATTCCATGTCAAATCACTCAGGCAAAAAATTTTGGATCTCCGATTTGTCTGAAAATTGGTATATAGCTTCTGCGGGACGTAAAAATAAGATATTTAAGGTCAAAAAATCTTCTTCTTTTTGTCTCAAAATGTTATTTTATGCGATTTTACAGTGATTTGGTGTTTATTTAAACAAATTTGCATTTTCTGTCGTAAAGTATCAATGAAAAACATAATATTTTAATAGAAAGGACTCAAAAATGTCATTATATGGTATTATAACAAGTTATTTTGAATCAAAACAAGTTTTTGATCAAATTTTATAGTGTAAAAAACGTTAAAATACCGTTTTTTACATTTTCCTCCATTTCCAAAATACATCATCATTGATTTGGCTGAAAATTTTCCCACAGATAGCCAAAAGATAGGACTTTAAGTGGTTAGAAGGATTTGAATTATATTATAATACCAAAAAAGTTACATGCAGTAATATCAGACTCAAAAGTATATATTAGTCCAGTCGGGATAGCATTTGACCTTGAATGCCGAGCTGCCCAAAATTTTATTTTTCTGATCTTTAGGGGAGTCAATAGTAGCCTAAATTTAAAATCACAAATGAATTCCTCCATTATGTTAGCAGCCATCTTGATTTTAAAGGAGAACCTGTTTTGCTCAATATCTCCGCCATTTTTAACTTTTCGGCAAAAATGGTAGGATCTGAAATTGTTCCAAATAAATCTTATTTACAATTATTACAATTTATTTTTAACAATTTTTGTCGTGACGTCGATATTTTCGAGTTAATTGTACTTACAGTAGACGCCTATATTTTTGACTATAATATTGCGTGTAACTTTTTTGGTATTGTAATATAATTCAAATCCTTCTCACCACTTAAAGTCCTATGTTTTGTCTGTCTGTGGGCAAATTTTCAGCCAAATCGATTATGATGTATTTTGGGAATGGAGAAAAATGTAAAAAACGGCATTTTAACGTTTTCTACACTATAAAATTTGACCAAAAGCTTGTTTTGAATCAAAGTAACTTATTATAATGACATTTTTGAGTCCCTTCTATTAAAATATTATGTTTTCCATTGATACTTTACGATAGAAAATGCAAATTTGTATAAATAAACACCAAATCACTGTAAAATCGCATAAAATAACATTTTGAGAAAAAAAGAAGAAGAAGATTTTTTGACCTTAAATATCTTAATTTTACGTCCCGCAGAAGCTATATACCAATTTTCAGACAAATCGGAGGTCCAAAATTTTTTTTGCTCCAAAATTGAGTGGTTTGAAATGGAATGACCCAAATACATTTTATTAACGAAATTAACGAGTATTTAAGGCTCATTATTTTATCTTATCTTTTGTATGTTTTGATTCTAAATAAAAATGTCTTAAAAAGCGAACCTTTTGTCTTCGGCTGAATTTTATTACCTGGAGCATGAAATTTATGAATTAAATTCAAAACATTATGACACTCCTTTCAAAATATCTGGTCTCAGACCCATCTTCGAGGCTATTTTGAGTCTCTGAGTGAGGATAAATGCACCATTTCCATCTCCGACCTTACCAGGGCGATGGCTTTGTTGAACTATTGCCAGTACTAAATTACCCCTTTGTACTTCCACAGTTCCTCGCGTTTCATATGCAAACTCAGACTTATCATCAACTTTTACAGCCTCCTTTATAAGTCTACGGCATTTTCGATTTCACCCTTCCACTGCAACAACACAAGCCCCCTATGGACGTAAATAGAAGCGTTATGAGGATCGATTTCCATGCAGTTTGGTACAGTTTATCGGCTTCGTGGAACTCTTGTTTCTCGGTTTTCACTTGCGCGAATAAAACGTAAGTTTCCTCACAATTCGGGAAAAGCTCAATGGCCATACGGAAATCGTGCATTGTTTGCATTAGTAAAGTTACGTCTTTGACTTGCATCGCATAACGATAGTCTGCGTAACATTTTTGTACGACAGCGACTGCAAACTCTGGGTTTAAAGCTACCGCCTTTTCAGTATTTTCTGGCATCTTCTATTTGCTTCATTAACAGTTTTACTTATCCTCTGTGGTGGAATACATCTGATACTTCTGGACCTAATTCGGCAGCTTTTTCAAAGCCAGCAAGACAATGCTGGATTTTTTCTGTCTGCATGTATATTGAAGATCTCTTTATCAGAGAATTTACCTTGACGAGAAGATCTGCCTCTTTTGAGTCTATTATAAATGTAAAGTCTTCTAAAGCCTCTTTGAACTAATCGGTGAGGAAATAAAATGATGCTCTAAGAGATAAGGCGTCAAATTTGTACTGTGATTCAGACTCGCTAAGATTTAGTTCTTCTGTGCATGCTGATATGACTTCGTCATATCTTTCAGACAACCCTTGCTTTTGCTTTCAAACAACCCTTAAATCTAGTCCTAGTGGTTCGGAGTTGACACAGTTAGAAAATGGGGCTTACATTTGGACGGATCCAAAGATCCCACAGAATTTTTGGAAAGGCTACATGAACTAAAAACCTGTTACCGGATTCGAGACAAGGCATTATTGAAAGCGCTACCAGAAGTATTTAGGGGAAAATACTATGGTTCCGAAACAACGTCGACTTCTGGGCAAACTGGAACAATTTCACGGAGGATTTCAACCTCGCTTTTAAATCAGCAAACTGGCTAGACGATTTGGAAGACCAAATCAGAACAAGAACACAGAAAACAAACGAACGGTTTAAAGATTGTCTATTAGAGCTTATTAGAGCCCACGAAGATTAATAAAAGCAGTAAAAGCACTCTACAAAAATAACATAGTAGCGCTATCAAAATGGACAATCGAATATGCAGTCCATTTAAGACGACAAAGAGACTACTACAGGGCTGCTCCACATCATTGCCCTGTTCAAAATATTCCTGGAAAAGACCCTGAAACCATGGAAAAGAAAGTGCGAAGGAATGGGTATACCAGTAAGGAATGAATATCTATATACCCTAAGTTTTGCTGACGACCAAATAGTGATGGCACAAGATGAAGATGATCTCAGTTTTATGATGAGGAAACTGGAACAGGAATATACAAAGAATGGGATGGAAATAAACCTAAAGAAAACTGAATACCTAACAACGGAGAATACAGAAATAAAACAACTGGAAATAGACGAAGGTAAACAAATCCGAGGAACAGATAAGTACAAGTATTTAGGTTTTATAATATCAAACAAAGGAACAACTGAGGAAGATATAAAAAATAGACTAGGACAAACAGGAGACTGCATACGAAAATTGAACCCGATACTGTGGGATAAGAACATCAGCATAAAAACAAAAAGAAGAATATATAATACCATGACAAGAAGTATCCTCACTTATGGGTGTGAAAATTGGACGATAAATAAGAAAACCAAAAATAAAATACGAGCAACAGAGATGGAATTCCTAAGGAGAAGCTGCAGAGTCACAAGGAGAGATAGAATAAATAACGTAGAGATTAAGACAAGAATGGGAGTGAACTCAGACGTAATAGACTACATCGAACAGAAGAGATTAACCTGGTACGGACATGTCAGAAGAGCAGACCAAAATCGGTGGATAAACCGAATAACAGTGGAGCCCGATAGGAAAAAGGAAGAGAGGCAGACCCCGAAGATCCTTCAGAGATGAAGTAGATGAAGCAATGGAGAGAAGAAATATATATATTAGAGCTTCAAACGCTAGGTAGTAGTAAAAACGGTAGTTTTTGAACCCCTCAACGTCTGTCACACTATGATTATATATTTATAATTTATACGATTAACGAATAAATTAAAGAATAATGCCCTCACTAAAATGGCAAATTGCTTTTGGTCTCGGTGCAGCCGGTGCTTTGGGGTAGCTTATTGGTACATATTTAAGAGCCAGCAAGAAAGAAGGCAACGAATATTTCAAAAGGGGCAAGTATGATGAGGCTATCGCCTGTTATAATAGTGCAATAGAAACAATACCTTCTTCTTTAAGTGCCATTTCCGTGACAAAGGTTGGCAATCATCATGGCTATTTTGACCTTCGAGGCAGCTGCTCTGAACAGTTGCCTTGAGCTGCAACCAAACCATTCTCTCAGGTTCCTCAACCAGGAAACGCGTCTCCTTACTCTTCTTCTACCCTCTATTTTTCCTTGAATTATCAGTGCCAAGATGCTATATCTTTGGCCTCTCATCACATGGGATGGCCTGACCACATCTTGTCAGGCCATGATGTTTCGGGATGTGTGGGCTCCAAAATTATGTGGGCGGGCATACATCTCGTTACCTCATGCTATGGCATGCTGGACGAGCCATACAGTCTGTAGTCAACACCCCGATGTATGAGCGGGAACAAAAGGTGAAAAATACTCATACTCTCATGAGTCGCATCTGGCGAGTCATGAGGGCCTTCACATTTTATTCTCTTTCAACTTGTCTTGAGTAAAATGTCTTTAATCTTTCCTGTAGGCCTCACTTGGCCAATTCTTACTTTTTCCGACCCCGAATGGCTATTAGGTTTCCGAGGGCAGATGGGTCACTATTTTCTACTTCTATCACTTGAAGAACAAAAATTAGATCTTGCTACCTACTATCAAAATCGTGCTGCTGCATACGAACAGCTGAGAAAATGGAGTTCAGTCATATCAGATTGTACAAAAGCGATTGAACTTAATAATCGATATGAAAAAGCACTCTTCCGAAGGGCCAAAGCCGAGGAAATGCTAAAAGATTGGGTAAATGCATTAGGTGACATTACAGCAATATGCTTGTTGTAGAATTTTCAAAATCAAGCTACTATGCTTATGACTGATAGAGTATTAAAGGAATTGGGTAAACAGAATGCTGCAGAAGCTATCAAAAATAGAATACCTGTAATACCCTCACGTAGTTTTATTAAGACATACTTTTCTTCATTCTCTGAGGATCCTGTATTCAAAAAGTTACAAGAAACATCTGAACCACTAGGACTAGGTGACTTGAAGGGTTTTTTGAATGCAAAATTAGCTTTTGCTACTGAAAGGTATGACGAAGTCATATCAGCATGCACAGAAGAACTAAATCTTAGTGAGTCTGAATCACAGTACAAATTTTACGCCTTATCCCGTAGAGCATCATTTTATTTCCTCACCGGTTACTTCAAAGAGGCTTTAGAAGACTTTACATTTATAATAGACTCAAAAGAGGCAGAACTTCTCATCAAGGTAAATTCTCTGATAAAGAGATCTTCAATATACATGCAGACAGAAAAAATCCAGGATTGTCTTGCTGACTTTGAAAAAGCTGCCGAATTAGGTCCAGAAGTATCAGATGTATTTCACCACAGAGGCCAAGTAAAACTGTTAATGGAGCAAATAGAAGATGCCAGAAAAGACTTTGAAAAGGCGGCAGCCTTAAACCCAGATTTTGCAGTCGCTGTCGTACAAAAACGTTGCGCAGACTATCGTTATGCGATGCAAGTAAAAGACGTAACTTTACTAATGCAAACAATGCACGATGTCCGTATGGCCCTTGAGCGTTTCCCGAATTGTGCGGAAACTTACGTTTTATTCGCGCAAGTGAATACCGAAAAACAAGAGTTCCACGAAGCCGAGAAACTGTACCAAACTGGCATGGAAATCGATCCTCATAACGCTTCTATTTACGTCCATAGGGGGCTTTTGTTGTTGCAGTGGAAGGGTGAAATCGAAAATGCCGTAGACCTAATGAAGGAGGCTGTAAAAGTTGATGATAAGTCTCAGTTTGCATATGAAACGCTCGGAACTGTGGAAGTACAAAGGGGTAATTTAGTACTGACAATAGAACTGTTCAACAAAGCCATCGCACTGGCAAGGTCTGGGATGGAAATGGTGCATTTATTTTCACTCAGAGACGTGGCGTCTTCGCATTTCAAAATAGCCTCGAAGATGGGTCTGGGACCAGATATTTTGAAAGGAGTGTCATAATGTTTTGAATTAATTTCATGCTCCAGGTAATAAAATTCAGGCTTCAAATTTGTACTGTGATTCAGACTCTCTAAGATTTAGTTCTTCTGTGCATGCTGATATGACTTCATCATACCTTTCAGTAGCAAAAGCCAATTTTGCTTTCAAAAAACCCTTCAAGTCACCTAGTCCTAGTGGTTCAGATGTTTCTTGTAACTTTTTGAATACAAGATCCTCAGAGAATGAAAAAAAGTATGTCTTAATAAAACTACGTGAGGGTATTACAGGTATTCTATTTTTGATAGCTTCTGCAGCATTCTGATTGCTTGATTTTGAAAGTTCTGCAACTAGCATACTGGTGTAATGTCATCTAATGCATTTACTCAATCTTTTAGCATTTCCTCGGCTTTGACCTTCAGAAGTTGCTTTTTCATATCGATTATTAAGTTCAATCGCTTTTGTGCAATTTGATATGACTGAACTCCATTTTTTCAGCTGTTCGTATGTAGCAGCACGATTTTGATACTATGTAGCAAGATTTTTTTCTTATTTTTTTTCTCTCTTTTTTTTTACAACGCTAGGGCATCAACCCGGTTCATCACCTCGGAGGTTTCAGCCCTCTTTGTGTGTGTGTGTGTTTTTATTTATTTATTTATTTTTTATATATATAATATTTATAATACTTTTTTGATAAGGATTTATTAATTTTTTTTTGTAATCACCTTTTTCTTTTTATATAATGCTTTACATTTAGTTTCTTTCGCAGAATTGCTTACAAAATTGATTAACTATTTTTATGGGAAATAAGCCACAATTAAATTGAAAAAAATAATAAATAAAAAAATAATTTTTGACATAAACAGTTTATTTACAAATGCGCCATTAGATAAAACTTTAAACATAATCAAAACGAAATTAGAGAATAATAATACATTGACAACTAGGACAAGACTAAATGTATCAGCTATAATGGAGTTATTGACATGTACTAATAATACCTATTTTCAACTAAATAATGAATTCTATAAACAAAATTTTGGACTAGCAATGGGCTCTTCTTTATCTCCGTTATTGTCTAATATATTTATGGAGGATTTCGAAACTAATATCATTTCTAAACAAAATTTAAAACCCACAGTATGGTGAAGATATGTAGATGATGTGTTTTCAATATGGCCTCATTGATCAGAATTGTTGGATACATTCCTGAATATTATAAACGATCAAGAAGAGACAATAAAATTTACAATGGAAAAGGAGTACAAAACACCCTGCCTTTCTTCGATGTTTTAGTCTCAAAGAAGGATACTGGATATGAGACTCAAGTGTATAGAAAACCAACACACACCAACAGATATCTCAATTACAAATCAAATCACAACATCAACGTTAAAAAGGGAATCATTAAATCCTTATATGATAGAGCCAAAATTACTTGTTCTAACGAAAATTCATTTTTAGAAGAAAAACAATTGTTAACATCTGTTTTATTAAAAAATGATTGTCTTTTATCGTTTATAAATAAGGAATTGTCAAGATTGGATCGAATGGAACAGAACAACTTAGAACGGGATACAACTACAACATTCACAAGAAATAATACGAGAAAAATATCAATACCATATATAAAAGGACTATCCGAGAACTTAAAACAATAGGAAATAAATTCAACATTTCAACAACATTCAAAACAACAAACACATTGAGATCTATTCTATCGAAAACTAAACCTAACAATGAACAAGAAAGAACAAAGAATTGCATTTATAAAATACCTTGTGAATGCGAACAATTTTATTTACGTGAAACATCAAGACCATTAAACGTTAGAATAAGTGAACATCAGTCTTATATTAAAAATAGAGAATTTGATAGATCTCAAATATGTCAACACGCATGGGATAATGAACATAGAGTTCAGTGGATAGATTCAAGTATAGTCCTGAAAGAATCGGATAGTAAAAAGAGAAAAATCAAAGAAGCGGCTCTAATTATGCTAAATGAAACCAATTGTGTCGCAAATTCCTCGGTAGAATACAGTAGGATGTGGTTACCCATACTGAAAGAGGAAGTCAATAGAAAGAAAATACCACGATTAGTAAGTCAATAACATATCGAGTTAGTACATAATTTATATTATAGTATTACTTATTGTATATCTATGTATTATTAATATTATTTATAATTTAAACATATTAAAGTCAGAATTTGGTATTAGTTTCTTGAGAGTAAATTAAATGTAAGACCAAATACTTCCGATGACGGGATAGTATCACGAGGTTTTTTCCTGGTTTTCCCTCGTGATTTACTATGGAATCTCTAACGCGAGAATTTTACTGTCATCGTTACATTTGGTTGTCTTTTTAAAGACAGATCACATGCTATGATTTTTTGTGACGGATATTCTTGATAGATGCAGACCAAGATATTTTACAGAGTTGCTAATACAGAGTTTATATTTTTCTATTTTTAATTGTCTTTGATAGTTGTTTCTGTTTCTAGAGAAAATACATATATTGGTTTTGGACTCGGATATGGAAGTCCCATGTCGTCTAGGCATTTTTGGATTTCTATAAATTCAGTGTTGATATTTTGTATACATTTATCCTCTGATTTGTTACTGGTAATATTGACGATCGCGTGGATTAGGAATTACTTTTATTAATATGAAACGGACGTATAAGGATAGGACATCTCGCCAGGGGAAAAGACATGTAGGGAACTACGATCACCGCTCGTATAAGGAGAGGTAAAAAGAAAACCGTCGGATTCGTTCAGCGCACTAAAACGACGGCGGAAAATGGTCGGAATAACTCGCCTCTTATACCTCGTTGTTGTCTATTATTCTTCGATCAACGCTCCAAGAATAATCAACTAGGCTTTTCGTTCCTACTTTTATATCGTCCGAGACGGTACAAAAACACGTTTTACTTAATTCATTGGCGTAAGTACTCTAGATGATAAAATTGTATTCTCGTCACAGCTGTCACGATTATCCTTTTCGGACGCCATCTTGAATCTCACTAGCTTAGCTTGTTCATCAATACCAGAGATGCTAAAAATCTTAAAAACTCTGATCTCCAATTAGATCCTCTTTTGGTGTCCCAGACTTGCTCAAATTTTCGTTTTTAATTTTTTCTAGGGACAGATCGTATTTTTTACAAATCAAGCAAGGCATTTTAAATATTATCAAACAAATGAAGTAACATAAATATTTTTTGTTTTATCATAAATAACCAACAAGAAATGGTTTGAATTGAAAATGCTATTATCTACCAATATCTCAAAAACAGTTGCCAAATTTATGTTTGCATAAATATTGCGAATCTATCCTACACTTAAATGAACGATATCCATATTTTCATGTGAAATTATCTTTTATCATCTACACGGCAACATAGCCATATGAAGACTTTGATCGTGATAGAACGATGTTGGGTATGTCCGTTTGGTTTATGACATTACACATATAAAGGTTCCAGCGCATGCCTGAGAATCCCACAGAATGTATTCATTAAAATATAATCGGAAATCACTCCAGGAATCTCACAATATTTATTAACTAAAAATTTCATATTTTCCTTGATATTTTATTATTAAAATGTCAATATTAAGAAACCTAATCTAACTTAATATAATTCTAACCTAACCCTTTTAACAAAGCAGTAATTTTCTGTTAGAAATAGGTAAGAATACAATGTAACATTTAAAAATCGAAAAGTTTTATTTTTCATAAGAAATCATATTTTGTATACTATGGCAACAGTGTTAGAATTACCCTTATGGACATCCTAAGTCTTGACGTCATAAAATTGGGAGGAGCTTATATTTGACTCCAAACAATTTTGTTTATAATGTTAAACACCCATGAGGAATTTTTAATTTATTGTTTACTTGGTTTGTGTGACAAAATATGACTTTTCATTTAGGTATTTAGTTATAGAAACGTGTCAATTAAGAGAATTTTTTTCGTTTTTGACCAGGTGAGTTAATTTAATGCAATTATTAGAACGTAAACAGTTTTGAGGTTATGTTTATTTTCAACCACTAATAGAAATAGAAACCACCTGAACAAAAACGAATAAAAATCTCTTAATTAACACGTTTCTTTAACGAAATACCTAAATGAAGTCTTATTTTGCCACACAAAGCACATAAATGAAAAATTCCGTATGACCATTTAACGTTACAAACAAAATTGTTTGGAGTCAATGTAAGCTCCTCCCAATTTTGTGACGTCAGACTTAGGCTGTCCATTGAGCTTGTGAAACAGTTGTCATTAGTGTCATTTGTTGTTGGTTCATGGTATACAATGGCGGATAATGGCGGTGGCTTTTAAAAATAAGCCATTTTAAATGGCAATTACATGAAAACGAATGTTTGCCCCCAATATTGTACAATCATCAGTAAGTGAAACAATTCATTGATATAAAGGACCCCGCAACACTCCTTATGGAAAAGTGGTCCCGCTTAAATTTAACGAAAGTTTGGTCAATGATACTTTTTGATGTGTAGATTAAAAAAGTCCGTGGGACCTGGGTCTGAATAACTACTATTCTCGAGATACAGCCTTCTGAAGTTATTGGATTCGAGTGCTCGGTTTACGTTAAGTGCACTGATTCACAGTCAAGTGAACGAAAATATTTATTATTGGTAGAATAGAGACTCATTTTCTTCATGCATACTTGCATCTTGTATATGAATTTGTGGTCAAAAATAGATGCATCGTATCAGAAAACTTCAGGAAACCTCAGAAAAGTCCTCAGAAAACCAAAGAAGTGCGATATAAAATGTGCTACTAGAGCGATGTAAAAATTATCATGTTTTCATCAATGCTTTACAGTTATGCAATACCAGCAAAGCTGCAGTTCAGCCTTATCTTTAGAATACTACTGAACATCGGCGGATCTAGGGGGAATGAGGAATTCCCCCGTAACACGGTCTAGAACTAAAGAAAAAGTTGTCGGAACCTAAAAAAATGCATTTGCTGACATGAAACTTGCCCGCATATTAGATATGTCAAGTAGAGAACATGGAACGAAAAAAATCAAAGTACCTGATGTCAGTAAACGCTAAATATTGTTGTTGTTCTGAAGCTATTTCTTTGGGGCATTTTTGTAATTAACTATTCTAAATGGGAAATAAGCTAAAATTTAACAACAAAAAATGATTCTATTTTGACAATGACGTCCGATGTGGACGTCGAAACGTTAATAAAATCATTTTTTAGTTAAGTTGTGGCTTACTTTCCATTTATAATAGTTAATTGCTAAATATTAATTACAATTGTGTATGGAAAAATTGGGTTTAAGTCATTTTCGTCTATCTGTACGTTAATATTTTACTGATTTCGGTTAGATGCATCATATTATGTCGTGTGAATTAACGACCTATCAGGATACTTAACATTGAAAATATAGAAAATATTCGAACTCTTATGAATCCCGGTTCATCCAATTAATTTGATATATGTATCTCAATCAGTCTTTTAGGTATTCTAGTCGAAAATAGGAAAGATGGCAAAATCATGATTATGAAGCCTTCTCCATTGACCATTTCTTCTAATCAGATTATTAGTCTCAACTCTATCTTGTACAGCATTAGGACATTAGGAATTAATTACTTCTGTAATAATTGTTGAGCAGCTTCAGCTGTAGCACCTTCCATTGTACAATATTTTGTATTAAAAAGTTCATCATCACAAGCTCTAGAACCCCTGGTGGACCTCGGCCTGTTTAAAAATCAGCTTCCATTCCTTCCTATCCTTCGCCTTAGTTTTCCCATTTTGTACTCTTAACACCCGTAACTCGTCTTCCACCTGGTCCTTAAATCGTACTCCGGGCCTACGTATTTTCCTCACACCATCCGGTCTTTGGTTATAAATGCGTTTCTTTCATTCTCGCTAAACTAAGAACAATTTTTTTCTTTAATTCTGGAGCATGTTACGAGTGGATTTACCCCATTCCGCACTAGATCCGCCACTGTTAAGTAGTATTCTAAAGATAAGGCGTAACTGCAGCTTTGCTGGTATTGTATAACTGTCAAGCATTCATGAAAACATGATAATTCTTACATCGCTCTAGTATCACATTTTATATCGCACTTCTTTAGTTTTCTGAGGACTTTTCGGAGGTTTTCTGAAGACTAAAATATGATGCATTTATTTTTGACGACGAATTCATATACAACACGCAAATATGCATGAAGAAAATAACTCTTTCTTCTTCCAATAATAAATATTTTCATTGACTTGACCGTGAATTAGTGCACTTAACTTGAACCGACCGCTCGAATCCAATAACTTCAGAAGGCTGTAGCTCGAGAAAAGTAGTTATTCAGACTTAGGTCCCATGAACTTTTTTAATCTACACATCGAGAAGTATCATTGACCAAACTTTCGTTAAATTTGACCGGGACCTCTTTTCCATAAGGAGTGTTGCGGGGTCCTTTCATATCCGTAACTTCTACCCTTTTACGGAACTAGTACCCGATAGTTTATTTACCCTTTTGTCGTTTATGTATAGGTACAACCAAAGGTTTATTTTGTACAGATTTCTCACACTACAATAATTGTAACATTTAGATTTAACCTCTGTACGATAAGTACGCTTGCTGTGCCTTTAGTAGATCTAAGTAGTTTTAGATTTAAGTAGGATTGTAATCATATTTTTTGATGATCCTGAATAAAATTAACTATATGAAACTCACTAGGTTTAATTTTTCCTTTTAACATTATTTAATCCCAAAATAACTTCAAACGGTGTCAAAGGTATCAGAAAGTATTGTAGCAGCAAAATAAGACTGGAGAAGGAAGAGCTAAACATCATCGGATCTTCAGGTTTAGGTGATGTCATACTAGGGGACTATAGCCTTTGAATTTTTGCTGTATTTTACCAAATCTTGAAGGCACTAAAAATGGTAAATTCTCACTAAAAAATATCATTTTTTGATGAACTGAAGCGCCCCCGCAATTACTTTTCCCTTGATGAATCTAACAAGTTCATAAAACGTAGACTGTTTACAAAGAAATGTACACCATCATTTTTTCATGGACTATACCTTGGAAATCTTGGCTGTATTTTACCAAATCTTGAAAACACTACAAATGGTCAATTCTCAATAAAAAATATTTGTTGATGAACTGAAGTGCCCCCTCAATTGCTGTTCCCTTGATGAATCGTATAAGCTCTAAAAAACGTAGACTTTTTACAAAAAAATTTACACCCATCATTTTTGCATGGACTATAACCTTTGAAATTTTTCTGTATTTAACCAAATCTTGAAAACACTAAATTCTCACTATAAAATATTATTTGTTGTGAACTGAAGTGTCCCGTCAATTGCTTTTCCCTCGATGAATCGTATAAGCTCTAAAAAACGTAGACTTTTTACAAAAAAATTTACACCATTTTTGCATGGACTGTAACCTTTGAAATTCTTCTGTATTTAACCAAATCTTGAAAACACTAAAAATGGTAAATTCTCACTATAAAATATTATTTGTTGATGAACTGAAGTGCCCCGTCAATTGCTTTACCCTCGATGAATCTAAGCTCTAAACAACGTAGACTTTTTACAAAAAAAATTTACACCATCATTTTTGCATGGAACCTTTGAAATTTTTCTGTATTTAACCAAATCTTGAAAACACTAAAAATGGTAAATTCTCACTATAAAATATTATTTGTTGATGAACTGAAGTGCCTCCTCAATTGCTGTTCCCTTGATGAATCGTATAAGCTCTAAAAAACGTAGACTTTTTACAAAAAAATTTACACCATCATTTTTGCATGGACCTTTAAAATTTTTCTGTATTTAACCAAATCTTGAAAACACTAAAAATGGTAAATTCTCACTACAAAATATTATTTGTTGATGAACTGAAGGGCCCCGTCAATTGCTTTTCCCTCGATGAATCGTATAAGCTCTAAAAAACGTAGACTTTTTACAAAAAAATTTACACCATTTTTGCATGGACTTTTGAAATTTTTCTGTATTTAACCAAATCTTGAAAACACTAAATTCTCACTATAAAATATTATTTGTTGTGAACTGATGTGCTCCATCAATTGCTTTTCCCTCGATGAATCGTATAAGCTCTAAAAAACGTAGACTTTTTACAAAAAAATTTACTCCATCATTTTTGCATGGACTATAACCTTTGAAATTTTTCTGTATTTAACCAAATCTTGAAAACACTAAAAATGGTAAATTCTCACTATAAAATATTATTTGTTGATGAACTGAAGTGCCCCCTCAATTGTTGTTCCCTTGATGAATCGTATAAGCTCTAAAAAACGTAGACTTTTTACAAAAAAAATTTACACCATCATTTTTGCATGGACTTATTTATGCATAACTTAGAAATTCTCACTAAACAATATCATTGTTTGATGAAATATATTGCCCCCTTAATTGCTTGTGCCTTGATGAATCGTATAATCTCTAAAAAACCTAGACTTTTTACAAAAAAAATTAACACCAACATTTTTTCATGGACCTTTGAAATTTTTCTGTATTTTACCAAATCTTGAAAACACTAAAAATGGTAAATTCTCACTATAAAATATTCATTGTTGATGAACTGAAGGGCCCCGTCAATTGCTTTACCATATAACCTTCGAAATTCTCACTAAACAATATCATTTTTTGATGAACTATAGGGCCCCCTTAATTGCTTGTCCCTTGATGAATCGGATAAGCTCTAAAAAACCTAGACTTTTACAAAAAAAATTAACACCAACATTTTTTCATGGACCTTTGAAATTTTTCTGTATTTTACCAAATCTTGAAAACACTAAAAATGGTAAATTCTCAGTAAAGAATATCATTTTTTGATGAACTGAAGGGCCCCCTTAATTGTTTTTCCCTTGTTGAATCGTATAAGCTCTAAAAACGTAGACTTTTTACAAAAAAATT
Source organism: Diabrotica virgifera virgifera (assembly GCF_917563875.1). Lineage (NCBI taxonomy): Eukaryota > Metazoa > Arthropoda > Insecta > Coleoptera > Chrysomelidae > Diabrotica > Diabrotica virgifera. The sequence goes on from NC_065452.1 coordinate 35,757,654, forward strand.
TACACCATCATTTTTTCATGGAAATTTTGCTGTATTTTACCAAATCTTGAAAACACTAAAAATGGTAAATTCTCACTAAAAAATATCATTTTTTGATGAAATTAAGGGCGCCCTTAATTGCTTTTCCCTTGATGAGTCGTATAAGCTTTAAAAACCGTAGACTTTTTACAAAAAAAAATACACTATCATTTTTTCATGGACTATAAAATAACTTCAGACGGTGTCAAAGGTATCAGAAAGTATTGTAGCAGCAAAATAAGACTGGAGAAGGAAGAGCTAAACATCATCGGATCTTCAGGTTTAGATGATGTCATACTAGGGGACTATAGCCTTTGAATTTTTGCTGTATTTTACCAAATCTTGAAGGCACTAAAAATGGTAAATTCTCACTAAAAAATATCATTTTTTGATGAACTGAAGCGCCCCCGCAATTACTTTTCCCTTGATGAATCTAACAAGTTCATAAAACGTAGACTGTTTACAAAGAAATGTACACCATCATTTTTTCATGGACTATACCTTGGAAATCTTGGCTGTATTTTACCAAATCTTGAAAACACTAAAAATGGTCAATTCTCAATAAAAAATATTTGTTGATGAACTGAAGTGCCCCCTCAATTGCTGTTCCCTTGATGAATCGTATAAGCTCTAAAAAACGTAGACTTTTTACAAAAAAATTTACACCCATCATTTTTGCATGGACTATATATAACCTTTGAAATTTTTCTGTATTTAACCAAATCTTGAAAACACTAAATTCTCACTATAAAATATTATTTGTTGTGAACTGAAGTGTCCCGTCAATTGCTTTTCCCTCGATGAATCGTATAAGCTCTAAAAACGTAGACTTTTTACAAAAAAATTTACACCATTTTTGCATGGACTATAACCTTTGAAATACTTCTGTATTTAACCAAATCTTGAAAACACTAAAAATGGTAAATTCTCACTATAAAATATTATTTGTTGATGAACTGAAGTGCCCCCTCAATTGCTGTTCCCTTGATGAATCGTATAAGCTCTAAAAAACGTAGACTTTTTACAAAAAAATTTACACCATCATTTTTGCATGGACCTTTAAAATTTTTCTGTATTTAACCAAATCTTGAAAACACTAAAAATGGTAAATTCTCACTACAAAATATTATTTGTTGATGAACTGAAGGGCCCCGTCAATTGCTTTTCCCTCGATGAATCGTATAAGCTCTAAAAAAACGTAGACTTTTTACAAAAAAATTTACACCATCATTTTTGCATGGACTATAACCTTTGAAATTTTTCTGTATTTAACCAAATCTTGAAAACACTAAAAATGGTAAATTCTCACTATAAAATATTATTTGTTGATGAACTGAAGTGCCCCCTCAGTTGTTGTTCCCTTGATGAATCGTATAAGCTCTAAAAAAACGTAGACTTTTTACAAAAAAAAATTACACCATCATTTTTGCATGGACTTATGCATAACTTAGAAATTCTCACTAAACAATATCATTGTTTGATGAAATATATTGCCCCCTTAATTGCTTGTGCCTTGATGAATCGTATAATCTCTAAAAAACCTAGACTTTTTACAAAAAAAATTAACACCAACATTTTTTCATGGACCTTTGAAATTTTTCTGTATTTTACCAAATCTTGAAAACACTAAAAATGGTAAATTCTCACTATAAAATCATTGGAAGTTATGCTGTATTTTACCAAATCTTGAAAACAATACAAATGGCAAATTTTCACTAAAAATATCACATTTTGGTTAACTGACGTCCCCCGGCAATTGCTTTTCCCTTGATGAATTGTATAAGCTCCAACTTTTACAATATTTATGGAGAGACAATTTCTCTCGTAACGTAGTTTTCCATTGCCTTTCTCATCGCGGTATCAACTTGAGAAATCAATGTGAGTGCCATGTGTGGCTGTCTCCTTTATTATCTCTTTTTATATGACTAATTATGTATATACATGAAACATTGACAGGATCAATGAGGAATTGGAACATTGAGGAAGGTATTCGTCTTCTTCATGTGCTATCTCCTCTAAGAAGGTTGGTAACCATCATGGCAATTCACACTTTTGATACCGCTGCTTTAAAGATATCAGCAGAAGGGCAGTTAAACCAACCTTTTAAATTGGTTAACAAGGAGATGCGTTTTCTTCCACGACTCCTTCTACCCTGTATTCTTCCTTGTATTATTAACTGCAACAAGTTATAACGCTCGTCCCTCATGACATGTCCCAGATATTACAATTTTCTAACCTTAATTGTATTTAAAACCTCTCTTTCTTTTCCCATTCTTCTCAACACCTCGGTATTCCTGACTCTATCCACCCAACTTATTCTTAATATCCTTCTGTAGGCCCATAACTCAAAGGCTTCTAATCTGTCCGAAACATCTTTCTTTAATGTCCCATTGAGGAAGTTAAGTTTTGAAAATATAATAAAATACCAAAAAATAATTTTTTATATATTTACAACTGATAAGTGTAATACAATTCACAAAAAAATACAATACCAATCTTACTGTGTTTATTGGAAAAACATACAAAATTGTTGTGGTTATAAAATGCCTACAGTATTAAATATACAGTACTCTTGTGGTTTTTTAACCAAATACAATATCTACAGAGTATTAGAAACAAACATAATCTTCAACAAATATAAACGCTCAATTTCGAGTAAGTAAGGGAATTAAGGACCTTGTTGCAAAGCAGTAAATGGAGATTGAATACAATCTGGAAAAGTACACAAAAGATATGATTACAAGAAAATAATTGATCTGCCAAATGCTACGACTAATTGTCTAAAACGCATAGCCATTTCTGGCATTTCATTTGATTTCATATTCATAGTTGACATCATAAGTGATGTGCAGATGTCTACAAACGAAAAACCAATATTATCTGGCATTTATCAAAATATATAAAAGAAGCCGAAGATAAAAAGAGTAGCAGGAAACTTGCTACAAGAGGTCCTATGTCCAGGAGTGGACACAATTGGCTGATTGATGATAATGACCCAAACATATAGACTAATAATTCATTGTGCCACTGAGGGATATGTACGGCCAGACAAGCGATAATGTACGGCGCTGTAAGAGAAGTAAAATGAAGCAGCAGTTGCAGTAAAAAGCATGGCCAGACGAGGATGTAAATTACGGCGTGTCGCGAGATGTAATTACAGTGTTTTGGTCGTTGTTGTGGCTAAATAAGCTACAAATATTGGACCCACGTCCTTTCGTTTGCGACACGACGCCGAAGATGGGCCCGTTCGATATTCTGCTCGATATTTTACAGCTCAGTATGGCCATCCACTACACTCATCGTGGGACCCATTTTCGCGCTTCATTTTACTGCTCTTACAGCTCCGTAAATTGTCGCTTGTCTGGTCGTAGCCTTACTTATATCTAAGAAAGCTCTTCTGGAAAAATCTACTAACTTTGTTTAATTTAAAGACTAAAGGTTTGTTCCAACACGACTGAGAACCGTCACATTACGATCCCATGTGAATTAACTGATGGGTTCCATTGGAACGAAATAATACGTTCCATGGTACTGCGCAGGACAGTGATCGTTACATGGACGTGGAATGATCAGTAAAATGATATGGTGGTTGCCTACACCCAGAACATTTAGGCACTAACGAGAGCAAATCGCAGATAATACGTGGTATGGAACTGGAACTTTCAAGACCAACCCAGAGGCTTAAAAATGTATCATTAAAGATTAAAAACAAAAAGAAAAATACATTTTGTAAAGAAACAATACATTTTTTTAAACAAATAGTTGACATTTTGGCGGGAATTTTAAATTAAATCATTCATCTGTGGACATAGTTCTCCATTGGAAGAATCTTTTTCCAGCTCTTCCCTATTGGCAATGAGCAGACGTTGGATTCTGATTATTTCGTCCCCTTATTACTACAACTAGGTAACTCGAAATTTTGCAATTTTGAGTTATCTACCATTATCGATATAATTTTTCACGCTCTTTTTAATATCGCAAAATTTCGAGTTACCTAGTTGTAGTATTAAGGAGACGATATATAGTCTTCAAAATACAATAAATTACAACAATTATTTTCATTTTGTCTCAGTAATAACCAGCAAATTTTCTTTTTTTTTGTTAAAATTTCTGGTAGGTATACCAATACTTGGCATTCAAAAGATGTAAGAAAAAAGTATTATGAGAAACTCCAGTCCACCCTGTAGTAGTACCAGAACCATGATTTTTTTATATAAACTAAAGACAAAAAAATATAGAATATGACTGACAAGATATTGGCGTTATATTTTGTTGAAGATCATGTAAAAATGCAGACAAATAAAGATTCAATCTACCATGATTTGTAAACTGGTAGCAAAATGTTAGTTACCAATATAAATATGCAGTCGACGCAGTCAATTTGAAAATTAATGGTACAATTAACAATATTATTAAGAATAAAGTATATTATATCTCCTAATATTTTTCAATTTCAATAAAATTATTTTGTCGTAATTTTGGTTCATTCATCTTAATGTAATACGCGCCTTAAAATAAAAACGATATTAATTTTCAAACTTCTGTTATTAACATCTACGCATTTTACCTAAAATAAACAGAAAAGTATATTTTATATTAGAAATAATTCACAATAATACAGTTTGTACGTTTTTTCACATCAATACAAATAGAAGATTGATAATTATGGTACATTTTGCCAGCAAAAATATACCAACATCTGCGATGATCTGGTATTCTTTCAACTTGAGTAAGTAAATTCAAGCTTCTATAAAGGTATAAATTGACTTAAACTTCTAACACAGTTGGGTCTTTTTTTAAAAGGCACTAACAAACGTCCATGAAAATTTTCTCACATTGGACTATCAGATATGTTTAAATGACTTTTTCTTTTATGAAAAAGCTTCTATATAAAAAAGAAATCGATAAAAAGGTAAAGCGTAAGGTGCCTCTTCTTCAGTTTCCACGAAAAATTTATTTTTTCACCAAATTAGCAAAAAAAGGCGAAATTAAATTTTATGATGGTAAGTGGTAGGTGGGAGTATAATACACAAAATTAAAATAAACAACTGGAAAGCTCTGGGGACGATTTGGAGGTGAAAAAAAAATATTTTTAATTTCAGGCGAAATTTTACATTCTATCAAAAGATTTCAAATGCAAAAGTTGTAGATAATATAAAAATCTACAACTTTTGTTATGTAACATTTGTAACACTCAAAATTGTAACCTCAAATTGTAATTTTTAACCTCAAAATGACCGAGAAAAATGAAGAAAATAGTATTTTTTCAATGTTATGGTTTCTTGTTTTTCATTTTTGAGAAAATTATTCAATTGTGATGGAATTTAATGAAAATATAGGTACTTTAATATGTTCTTAATTATCACATTTTTTTTTGAAAAAAATCCAGAAAATTTACAGATATTCGTCTTTTTTTTTCTAGACGCCCCTTTCTTCAATGAAAAATTCCATAATGAAATTTTCTTTTTGTACTTCTGCTAGAGCTCACTTTCTGTAGTAAGTTAGTATACTTATATTAGTATACTAATATTGACCGAAAGCCAAAAGAAAGTTAGCAGGAACAAAAGGTGGACGATTTTTGAAATAATTGAAAATATTGTTACAACCACGACTCATGGAGCATGGAAAAGATATACAATAATAAAATGATAAAAAAAGATTCATACAACCACCAAATATATATTTTTACGGAAGACCATCTTTAATTTTCGTTGACTACTACAAAAAAATACTATAGAAGCTTCCAGATTTTTATTTGTTAATATTTCTCAGTCCAAAGCAAGAAAATTTTCAAAAACACACTGTAATAAGATATGTGTGTGTATACAAACTTTAATAAGATTATATCATAACTTACATTTACGAAACGACTTGATATATTTACAGGGTGCTTCATTAAGAATTGTCCATATAGTAACTGGAGGAACCTTAGAACAAAATACGAAGATTTAACCTAAAACACTTAAATAAAATATTCCTTTTTACCGAGGTACAGAGTGTTTTACTACAAACATTCTAAAATGATTTTAGCCCATTGCTTTAACACCTTCCAATATTTTTTGTTCAAACTTGACAAACGGTTTAACATACATGTCAGGATTGTTTAACTAGTGTTAAAAGATAGTTTTCCGCTGTTACCATAGGCGTGCTGTAGGGATATATACTTCGTTTTCCCCCTTTTCCCCCTCACAATCTACTCCACTGTCGCAATATTCATTTCAGTATGTTTTTTGATTCTTCGTTACTTTTTACGTAAATATCATCCTTTTGTCTCAGTGCGATAGAGTGAGTCGTTTTTAAGTTATTTGCGTTTAAAATAATGGATTCGATAAGATTGTGTGTATTTTAAACACATAATCTGATTTAATGTTTAATATGTATATAATATTATCGAATACATTACCTTTAAACGCAGAAAACTTGAAAACTACTCACTCTATCGCATCGAGGCAAAAGGATGATATTTACGTAAAAAGTAACGGAGAATCAAAAAACATGCTGAAATGATTATTACGACAGTGACGCAGATTGTGAAAAGAAAAAAGGGGAAAATGAAGTATATATAGCACGCCTCTGGTAACAGCGGTAAACTATCTTTTAACACCACTTAAAGTATATTAATATGTGAAAACTGTTTGTCAAGATTGAAAAAAAATATTGGAAGGTGTTAAAACAATGGGCTAAAATCATTTTAGAATATTTGTAATAAAACACTCTGTATCTCGGTAAGCAGGAATATTTTATTTAAATGTATTAGGTTAAATCCTCGTATTTTGTGCTAACGTCTCTCCAGTTACTATATAGACAATTCTTAACGAAACACCCTGTACATATATATCGTATATTTGTATATACAAATATTAATAAAAGGCACCAAAATGGATGGATTTGAATAATTATATAAATATACTGAGCATCATGTTCTCGTGATAATCAAAAGAATTATCAGAAACAGTAGTCAAATAGGCTGCACTATGAGCTGTTCACATCATGAACAGTCAGTACAATGTTTTCTAAAATTATTACAATAATTAAGGCACTTGTAGTTCCATCTCACGATCGTCAAGAACAAATTGTATCGAGCAATACAAAAATATGTCCAGTAAATCGTGTAGTATGAGCTCGATCAACACAAGTACAACTTGGCAACACTGAGAGGTTATGTCTTGTTTTGCAAAGAAATTTTTGGCGTCGATACGACGCGTCACATATATAGTTTAACACGTTAAACGCCACAATGCATAGTAAAAAGAAACTTGAGTGAGTCAAAATATTAAACACGTTTAGAGTAAGCATTTTAAATAGTTAGCTTTCAGTTTGAGCACAAAATCTTACATTGTTATTATTTTTCGAATGATTTAAAATAAGAAGCACGTATGCATCTCGTCGCCACAAATAACGATTGGATTCACACTTGCTTCCCGTGGCAGTTAACGTGTTAATCGATTTCTTTATATATTAGAACTAGCAATGCTAGTTTAAGTAGTGTGTCCGGACAATAGTGAGAGAGAAGTTCAACAAAATGTAAATTTGTTTTAAAATTTTGACTTTGAAAATAGCGTATTTCCTCTATTACTTTTAACTAGCAACTAAAGTCCAACCAAATGAAATGCAACACAATGTCATATGTTTTCCACTCTAACTTCTCCCATGCATGGAATTATTCACGAATTATTTTTAAACTCACAGAAACTAGTATTGCAAAATTAAGCCGCTTGTTCATAGAGACCACAATAAGTTAAACAAGGATAAACAATATGACATGTCGTTGATACCTTGTTTACTATGAATTTTGACGTTTATGATTTTAAGTAACAGTGATATAAGCGCATTTGTTGGTTATTGTTTGAATTTATTGTTTATTCGGTGTTTCAAATCATTTAACTTTTAGTCTTTATATATTATATTATTGTAATTTTTATTTTCAAACATAATTATTGTTAGAACGACTAACTACTGTCCTCTCTTAATTTGATTACTTCCGGTTTTTACCGGAAATACTTCCGGTATTAGTTTTTTACGATTTATGAGTGTGGCTATATTTCTGTCGAATGGAAACTTATTTGTTTATTTTCGAGATTACTGTTTAATTTTTTGTTTCTTTTTAATTTATTTATTACCGTTCTACATTTATCTTTATACTAGTAATAGTCGGTATGATGTTCAATCTGTTTATTGTTGAGTCCATCAATCTTCTCAATAGTGAAAAAAGATTAAACACTTCAATAAAATAACTTAATAACCATTTCCTAATTATTACCACTGACAGTATACGTACCTATCAATGATACTATACTAAAATCACAATAAAGATGCACTAGAAATAAACAAACCAAGACACCTTTAATGTTACGAGGAGCACTGCCTAATCATTACTTACAATGTATAAGCTTTGTAAATCATGATATACAATGTATATACCTTATAAATCATAATTTGGGAGTGCTGCTCCGTGGTTTGTTTATTTCTAGTGCATCTTTATTGTGACTGTAGTATACACATCGACGTACGTTTCACTTTATGTTTTGATTTAACTTGTTTGAAGATAAATGATGACGCATAGGCAAATATAAAATGGAACAACTACATGGAACATGGAACAGTACATCCTCTACTATTCATTGATATGCACGTTTCTGAGGGATTAAAAACTAAAACTCAATAATCGCGAATAAACGTGGAAAAACCATGTTCAAAGTCAGATTTTATTTGGACTCTTTACATTCGCGCATGCCCTTACTATATTAAAATCTTAACTTAAGTGTTCTGTAAATATTACTAGAGGGAGAAAGTTGGCAGGTAAAGAAAGTATCTCGGAATCCAACTGCAACATAGTGGACGTCTTCAACTTAGTTCTAAGTAACGCACCTTTTTCCCTAGTCATGATATTGATGTTCTCAATATGGGAGATCAAGAAAATAACTAGGGGCTTGTGATGATTCCCACTGACACTTTTAACGGATTATAGTACTTTACCGATAAAACTAGCAAATTCTATATACTGTTATTATTTTTTATTTTAATATAAGACAATGCTACTATTACTTTCGCCGATAAAAAACTGCCATGTTCCTTTTTATTAGTTATACCTATGCCATGTGTATAAACTGTCCCTACATTTGATTGAAACGTCACCAACTGAATGTTAATATTTGCCAGCTGTACCAAAATCCTATAAAGTCAAGACTCGAAAAAGAAATAGAAGAAAAGGTAGGCCCGTCGGACTAATGATATCGGTTCGGTAAAGGCAGATCTGCAGAACAGTGCTACGCAGTTGCATAGTATATGTTCTGCCGTTTCTTTTCTGATGTGCCCATTTTTTTGAGATGATATCTCAGAGGGCAGTGACCAGTGAGAAGGCCAGTGACTATTTTTATATCTGAAATGAATGTCGATTCGATTCAAGTTCTCTGTTTAACCCAGATATGACAATACCAAAAGGACCGCCAGGAAAATATTCCAATTTGAGGTTCAGAGAACCTGTATGAATCGAGTCTTTGTACTCTAATACAGAGTATGGCATTATTAAAAATAGAAAATCTACGGATTCGTTTTGATTTAAATTTGTCTGCTGCCATCCCCCGATAGTACTGTTTCTAGGTCTACCCGTTGTCAAGTATAAAATAAAACTATTTATACCGCAGTATGGTTAGAACGCCCTCTAACGGGGAATAAATGAAATGAATGTCGACTCGATTCAAGTTCTCTGTTTAACCCAGGTATGACAATACCAAAAGGCACCGGCAAGGAAAATATTCCAATTTGCGGTTCAGAGAACCTGCATGAATCGAGTCTTTGCACTCTAATACAGAGTATGGCATTATTAAAAATAAATTTAAATCAAAACGAAACCGTAGATTTTCTATTTTTAATAATGCCATACTCTGTATTAGAGTACAAAGACTCGATTAATACAGGTTCTCTGAACCGCAAATTGGAATATTTTCCTGGCAGTGCCTTTTGGTATTGTCATACCTGGGTTAAACAGAGAACTTGAATCGAGTCGACATTCATTTCACTTATTCCCCGTTAGACGGTGTTTAAACCATACTGCGGTATAAATTGTTTTATTTTATACCAAGAAACTATGGACGTGTTGGTGTAAATTTGTCTGCTGCAGAGCCTGCTTGACAACGGGTAGACCTAGAAATAGTACTATCGGGGGATGGCAGGAGACAAATTTAAATCAAAACGAAACCGTAGATTTTCTATTTTTATATCTTTTTTACTCATTTCGAGAAGGATGTTTGTTGCAGTCGAGACACTTTTATGAGTCTTTTTGCTTTCCTTTATCTTGGTGTATTAGACCAGTATTACAGTTGTAGTTGATTAAGTTCCCAGGCCCGGAGTTCCTCTCTGGCGTGGCTTTTTAAAGTCCACAGAAGAGTTCTGCACCTTAGAATGGGGTATTAGCTCATTATTTTGCGAGGCTATCAACTTCCTCATTTATGTACAACATATACACGAAACAAATCTTAATAGAGGCACTGGAGGAGTACAATGGAGGCATCAATGTTAATGGGGTACTGTAATCTTGGATATGCTGATTATACCGTTATACAGGCAGCTAACATAAAAGATTTGCAGATTATACTCAATAAAGTAAATATTACAGACAATAATTCGATAGAAAGAAAACCAAATTTATAGTGATTAATAAGAACATCCAAAATATCGACCTAAATATAGAGTATACCGATTCAAATACATATCTAGGATACACAGTAAATAATAATAAGTGGGATGTAGAGATTAAGACCCGAATTTAAATAGCAAGATCAGCATTCATAACCGCACTCTAAGCGTTGGCGCTCCAGGAAATGATACGTATTCTCTTTTCTGTTTCTAAGGAGTAGAAGGGTGGACGTTAAAAGCAGTAACTATAAAAATAGAAGCTTTAGATAAGACACAATTAACAATGTAGAATATGGTTATTGCATTCTAGATCGAGGCGCAGTAATTCGAAAACACATAATATGAAAACAATTATGTGTCTTAGCTGCCATAATGCATTTACCGCCAATTTATGAGAAGGATTTCCTTGTTGGAAATGGAAACTTCAAAGCAAAACAAAAATAAAAATTTTTAATTATAAAATATCCAAAGTACTGAAAAGCAATTAATCACCAAAACAGTTTACACACAAAGCAGAAACAAATTGCACAACTTGAGACTAATAAACTACCGTTGTCTTCTTCTTTAACAAGTATTTTTTTCTTATAATAACTAAGTACTAAAAATAACTGTAAAGAGATCATTTCTAAAATACGTCTGCCGTATATAGCTTCATTAAAGCTTTCAGCTAACTTCACCACTAAGAATATTCAATAAGTTAACGAAATTATAGCCATTTTAGTGACAAGATATCTCGTAATATGACAATTCGTAACTCCACAAATGGTAAAGGACAATTCGTAACGGCGTCAGTTCATAACGGCTACACTTCGTAACATCAACAGTTTGTAACTATAACTATTCGTAACGGTATAATTCGTAACGTCAAATCGTATCCTGTTTATTTTTGTTAACGTGGAAACCAATTTTTATTACAGTTGCAGTTGAAGTTACGATTATAAATTTAACTAACCAGCATCAGGATAAGCATTTTTAACACATTTCATATTTGGTAGAGAAATATACATTAACACTGTAACAGTAGTTTTACTACTTTAAAGTGATAATTCAGAAGAAGAAATTTAAAAAAACTCTGTAGTTGTCATATTTTACAAAAATATGTGAGAAATATATTGAAGAAGAACTACGTAGCCTCCCTTAATAACGATTCCCTATATAACGATAATTCCTCTATAACGATGAAAATACTAAACGTTGTTTGGTTCGTCATAAGGACAATGTATTAATTTTTTCTCTATACCGATATCGTTCTCTCTTTATAGCGATCACTTTTCAGCGTTCAATAGTCGATGACCTCACTTTTTAAAACTCTGATGTTTGAGGAAAAGGGCTTAAGTCAGAATTGCACATCGATAATGTTTTGATGATTTCTGGTCTACAGTAGACTTAAACTGTATGTACCTATAAAAAGAGCCGATTTTTCTGGTCCAGAAATCATCAAAACATTATCGACGTGCAATTCTGACTTGAGCCCTTTTGCCAAATATCAGAGAAAAAACAACTGATAACCATTCGCGTTTGGCCGATAACTAAACCTCTTGCGTAGATGTAACGTGATAAAAATAGATTAGTAAGTGATTAATTTTGTGGACCACCGTGCAACATTTAGCAAAAATTTGGTGGTTCAAATTTCAATCCAGTGTGCAGAAATTTAAGTAACACGCTTTTATCGTTTGGGCGGTGTGCCTTAAACGACGTCCACACTCTCGCCGAAGTCGATCGAGGTTCAACAAGTACGAGAGTGTAGACGGCCACCTTGTGTAACTTTGTCTAACTTCGTTCTACTTCCGAAATCTGTCGGTCTAGCGCGTCCGAGTCAAAGGGATGTTTGTAGGTATCACACCGCTTGAATGTGTTCCTCGCGAAGTAGAACGAGTGTGTAGAGAGGCACTTCGGACTTCGGTCAACTTTGGCGGAGTAACTTCGCCGAGAATGTGGTGCCCGTTTTACTGTTTTCACACAGATGTTGTCATCTATTGACGACTTCTCACTTCCAGTTTCGGTTGTATCTCAGTCTACAGTCTGTGAACAGTCAACATGTTTTCGAAAAAGCGTAAAGTATTCTCGGTTGAAGTACTTTAAGGGGCTATCCTAGTGTAAAAGTACGAAATTCATATACATACTTTTTTTGGGAATTTCTAAAATAAAAAGTAATGTACCAATTGTTTTGAAAATTTACATGAGCATTTACTATAAAAAGACGTATATGCAAAACAGTTTTGAACAGTGAAACTAAAAATATAGCTCCACTGCTGCAGTGATTGGGACTAATAGAGATCCTGAAATATAAAATTTCAAAATTATAATAATTGAAAAATAAGTTATTTCCTATACACCATCAACTAGAATTTTTGAAAAATATTAAAATTTGGAAAAATGACGTGTTGAAAATTTTTTTTAAAATCTGCTAAAACATTTTCAGTTTCAAAAACCGTTAAATTGACATTTTTTATCTGATCAAAAAACCCCTAGTTGATGGTATAGAAAATATCTTATGTTTCAATAATAACTTTAAAATTTTATGTTTTAGGATCTATATTAGTCCCAATCACTGTAGCAGTGGAGCTATGTCTTTATTTTCACGGTGCCAGTAGATGCACATAAATCGTTTAATTTTAAATATTTTTTTAAGAAAATTGTTTTATTACATGTACTTCTTTTTATAATAAATGCTCATGCAAATTTTCAAATTAATTGATACTATACTTTTTATTTTAGAAATTCCCAAAAAAAGTATATGAATTTCGCACTTTTACTACACTACGATAGCCCCTTAAGTATTATTAAAAGTTAACCTATTTTAAATTAAAATGGGTAATTTAGTACAGTATGATTATTATTACAATGACGAACTGTGTCCCTGTCTCTCTGTATAACAATCTCTCCTTACAACGATGAAAATTCCCAGTCCATTTCATATCGTTAGAGAGAGAGAGAGGACTGTAGTCTTAAAAAAAGTATTACTACGTTTAGTGTAGAAAAGTATGCAAAATACATTCATTGTATAGATTCAGTAATGCTAAATTTGCTAAAAAAACCTAAATTTTGGCGTTACGAATTATAAAGTTACGAAAATTTATAGTTACGAACTGTCGATGTTGCGAAGTGTCGCCGTTACGAACTGGCGGCGTTACGGATTGTCCGTTACCGATTGTGGAGTTACGAACTGTCGCTTTACGAGAAGTCATGGAACTAGTCATTTTATGTGTTCCATGGAACACATACATCTTCCATGGAACGTATTTTTGTATAGGGCTATTCATCGCCGCCATTTTTTTCGTACGCTTGACATATGACGTTTAATATATCTACGACATACGTCATTAGCATATTTATATAATTGGGATATACCAATGATGTATGACGTATACATATTGTAGGTCATAGATAAAGTGTACGCAAAAAATGGCGGCGACGAATTGCCCTATACGAAATTCATGTGTTTCGTGGAAGTATAAATCCCGTGTTATATAAGTACTTGTTCTATGGACAGTGGGTACCTCTGAGTGCTAGGGTAAAATTAAAATGGTATTCTTTACAGATATTAAGATTCCGAGATACTTATGTGTCCGCCTTGTATATGATATAAATAGTTAGAACTATACTGAGTGAGATTTGCTATAAAATATGTATATAAAACTGTTGTCGATCCTAATTAGATATACGCTAGTTACACAACAATAAATAAATATTAAAAAATCTGCACTATTAGCAATCTGCACCAAAAAATAGGTCCACCCACATTTTACAGTTGAGCCACAAAATTCTATTTTTTAACAATAAACAATAAATCTTTTTCACAATACTTAATATAAAGGGTGTAGCAAAAAGGCTCATAAATTAAATCACATATTCTGGGACCAAAAATAGTTCGATTGAACACAACTTACCTTAGTACAAATTTGCACATAAAACAGCCCTTTGAAGTTACAAACTGAAAATCGATTTTTTCCAATATATCGAAAACTGTTAGAGATTTTTTATTGAAAATGGACATGTGGAATTCTTATGACAGGAACGTCTTAAAAAATTATAGTAAAATTTCTACACCGCTTAAAAATTTATGGGGGTTTTCTTCCCTACACCCACCAAACTTTTGTGTACGTTTTAATTAAATTATTATTGTGATACAATTAGTTAAACACAATGTTTTTAAAACTTTTTGCCTCTTAGAACTTTTTCGATAAGCCAGTTTTTCTTGAGTTATTTTGAACATTCCACTACATATATTTGTAAATGGTTACAGTTTATTCGCATGAGCTATGCACCGATGTAAACATTAGTTGGTAGCAACGAATGAGATGACTATTTGGTTCAGGTTTTGAATATTTTTGGATAACAGTTACTTGTATAATCGCGTAAATTATTTAATAACTTAATTAATACGATTTCTTTCACTATCATGTATTCAGTGTTTACAATAATTTATATACTATACAATAAAATAGTAATTATCGAAAAAAGATAAAAAGTGATAAGTGATGTCAATAATATACTGTTACTACGGAACAAGTAGATACATTTTGAACACCTTTAACAACTAAGATCGTTGGTTACATGCATTACACGTCTTATTGAAATTTAGTATATGTAAAATTATAGAGACCTGGTAATAATTTGAAAATTAATTTATAATTTACATTTTTTAGGTATATTTTAAAACATATTAAAAAGAAGACACATCTCGATAAAAACTGGATTATCGAAAAAATACTAAGAGGCACAAAAGTGTTAAAAACATTGTTTTTAACTAATGGTACCACAATAATAATTTAATTGAAACGTACAAAAAAGTTTGTGGGGCTTAAGGGAACAAAATCCCCATAAAATTTGTATGTAATATGATGTTCCTGAGATAAGAATGCCACATGTCCAATAGTTTTCAATAAAAATCTCTAATAGTTTTTGATATATTGAAAAAAAAAATCGATTTTCATTTTGTTACTTCAAAGGGCTGTATCTTTTTATGTGCACATTTGTACTAAGGTAAGGTTCAATCGAAGTATTTTTGGTCCAAAATATGTGATTTAATTTATGAACTACCTTTTTGTTACACCCTGTATATGTAACATATACTTAAGTAAACAAAACCCAATTTAAATAAGTGTTTTTGGGTTATTCTCCTATTGCACAATAGTAACTAACAAAACGGTCCTACAATTAACAATTACACTTTTATATCACTTACAATAAAAATATTTAGCTACGAATAAAAATGTAGCAAAACACGAATATAACAATAAAATTACTATAAAATAATATTTCAGAGAAATTTTCCGCCCAAGCTACTTGGTATAGTCATTTAAAAACCAAAAAAAAAATTGACAATGATTCGACCTAACGTGGGTACTTTTACTGATACGTCAAAGAGCTTGGACGGAAAATTAAGATACGATAAAGAAATCTCAGAATATAAACAAATCAATAATTTGATTAACGTTCACTACAATATTCTTTACAAAAATTTGATTACAAAATTTAAACATCCATTGCAATTATTTTTAATATTAAAAATATTGAATCCTTTGAGAGTTTTTCATTTAAACGAAAAAATATTTGTAAATCTTGTGTTTGAAAATAGTTTTTAAACGTGAGAGCCTCACCAAAAACAGAACGAATAATATATTTGACGAACGATTATAGTGGAAATATACAATTTTTGAAAGGTACTGAGTATTGTTCATTTCAAACTCAGTGACAAATGACAGCTTTCAACAAATTCTTTGTTCATCAGGATTTGATTATGATACACATGTAATATATAAGTTTTTGCACATTTCACAACTCATGCTTACTGAAGAAGCTTATATTAAGGTTTAATGGATCTAAAAAAAACAGCATAATATATATTATTTCATTTAAAGTTGTACAAAAATGTCAACGTCAAAATTAGGTAATATCACATGTGGTGATATATCTGTACATATGTACTGTTTTATTGACTTCCAAAAGGCAGTTGCTCGTGTTAGCACTCTATATTGATCCGAGTTCTAAGAGACATTAGCTTAGATGGCAGAGACGTTCACATAATTGCAAATTTGTATTGAAATCAAACAACATCCGTTTTAGTAGACGGTTTGGAATAATGGCCTCTTAATATTAAAGGGAATATGGCAAGGATATTTTTTTATCAAAAAGGCACTTTCTGAAAAACAAGAAGAAATAATTGTGAACGATGAAGTCATCAATAATTTGCTATATGCGGACTTCCCAGGCAACCAAGTAACGTCAAGAACGTTGAGGAAACGTCAGTTTTTGGTTGAATATATACACGTGTTTGAATATTACGTCGTAAAAACGTCTTTTGTAGGTGATTTTAAATACGTAAGATTAATGACGTTAAAATACGTCTTAAAAACACCTTTTCATTTCAGACAGGCTAAGGGTCGGTACTTTCTGCAACTTTCTGTCCCGATTAGAGGAATTTTGTCATGTAAAATTTCGCTAGCCGGGGTTTAATCGGGACAGAAAGTACCGGCCCTAAGTCTGACGTCACAAAATTGGGAAGAGCTTAAAGTCTTAATGCTTATGACTCCAAACAATTTCCATCAGAAGTCTTTCATTTATTGTTTACGTGCTTTGTGTAGTAAAATAAGACTTTTCATTTAGATGTTTAGTTGAAGAAACGTGTTAATTAAGAGATTTTCATTCGTTTTTCTCAAGTGAGTTAGTTTAATGCAATAATTCTTCTTGAAAAATGTTTGAGGTTATGGTTTAATTTGTTTTAATGTTTATTTTCTGTTAATGAACTAATTGTGTGTTATCGAGTTTAATTAAATTAATTTGTTAATAAATTGTTTATTAGTTTATATGTTGTTTCAATTTTGACACAGTAAGTATACATAAAACATAAAAAGTGAAAATTCTATATACGTATGTTGCATTGAGGGTATTGTAATTCTATACATTTTAGAGAGTCTTCCACTTGGTTTTACTTTTAGCGTATGGGCTAAATTTAAAACGGTTAAATGAAAAATTGCAATACCAATAATGCCCATACGAATAATTATTTGTGTATCTTTAAAATCACATAATGAAAAATAATCTAAAAACGACATAAAAACTACGTTTTTGATATCACGTATTTAAAAGGTGGTAAAAATTACGTCAATTATGGTGGGACAAATTCACGTGACTTTCGACGTCGAAAAAACGTGATAAACTGACGTGGTTTGGTGATAATTATGACGTCTTTTCAACGTTTTGAAAACGTTATTTGGTTGCCTGGGGACACAGTACTCCTACATAGTTTCTACTCAAGAAGATCTGCAAACAGTACTTGTTGAACAGTTGAGAGATATAAGGAAGCAAGTCTGGATCTGACATTCGGAAAACCAAGATACTCATAATAAGGAAAGAGTATAAAAAGCCGTCTATATTATGTAAATGGTACCAAACTGGAACAAGTTGGTCAAATTGTTTATCTTGGATATCAGTTAAATTGTAACGCAGAGAGTCGTGGTGAAATTAGATCCAGAATTGCGCAGGGTAGAGCCGCTTTTAGAGGGATGTCCAAGGTATTGTGTAACAGAGACCTAAAATTGGCATTGCGGATCCACTTACTTCATTGCTACATGTTCTCGATCTTACTTTATAGTACTGAGTCTTGGACTGTGAATAAAAGTGATCTAAATCTCCTCGAGGCTTTTGAAATGTAGTGCTATAAAAGAATTCTAAAAGTTTCTTGGATGGAGAAGATGGATTCTGAGCAACCCATAATAAAGAAAGATGGAGAACTATCCTCAAAAGAGCAATAAGATCATTCTGATAATCACTACACTATACTAAAATAATCATTTACCACTGTATTTGAAATGAACAGTTTGTAGATTTTTTTCATGGCCCTACTGTACAGTTTTAAAGCAAATTGAGCTTTTGAAACAAATATTTGTACAAATACATGTACAAAAGTTATGTTCAAATTCGGTCAAAAATTTGTGTAGGAGTATGTAAGTAGACCAATTAGGTAATAATGATATAAGTAACAACTAGCTTAGTTGATAAATTAAAAACTATATACGTATGAAAAACATACCCAACAGTAAAATAACGCTCCCATAAACTGTGACAAAAATACAATATTACAAATGCTAAAATTTTAGTATTAACAATATAGTTATAAAATATCAAACACTTCTATTGCTATTGAATTAGTTTAATATTGCAAAAATAACAGTATTCCGTCAGGCTATTCTCAGAATTCAGTTAATTTTGTAACCTACACATCCCATATCATTCATGAATCAATAATTATATTTCGTGTGCTTCTTTCCTATCAAATACTTAAAGAAGCATTAATGTCTCCTCTGTGTAAAGGATATATATTTCATAGACGTATAAAGAATAGACTAGGGCCGCTCTGTGAGTGAATAGAGTTGTAACGCCAATACTCACTAGCTATCTTTGTCTGTCAGAATATCTGTCTATCAGTAGAGTGGTCTAGTTATCTTTGTCTTGTAACGGTTTGACACGTTACGAATCATTTTTGAACTCTTTAATTATTTTTATAATTATTTTCTTTTGATTGCTTAATTAAATTTCTCTAAGTTACTCGTAATTCCCATTTATAACTATTATTTTCTTTTATATTTTAAAAAATTTTTATGACGTCATAAACACACTAAAAACTACCTGTTAGTTTCTTGGGTTGGTATCGGTGAATATTCTTTCGTGTTCTGAGAGTTTGACGTCGTACTCATGGTACTCATGGCACTTGACTGCTGGCTGTCGAATCGGCTAGACGAAGGCGGGTTGATAATTTCAACTAAATTACTTGTATTCAACATCTCCAGTTTAATTTTAAAGTGAAAAGTAGTTATTACCAATTGTTGTTTGGAGAAAGGAGAAAAGTATAAAACACGAATGGAATCTGGATAAAAATCATCCGCCATTTGGAAGAAATATGTGAAGTCGTAGCCCTTTGAACATCCCGAGAAGCCCATTGGCGCCCAACGTGGAGATTGGATATATAAATGTAAATGGAGTATATAAATGTAAATGGGGTAAATGGAGATATATAGACCACCGATGTATTGCACTATTTTGCTCAGGATGCCTTGTCTCTTCTTGCTAAGTCCATGATATATTTACGCAGAAAAGACAGTTGCATCATATAATTGAAAAATAGACAGTATTGCCGATTGCTTACGCGATTTTCAGTTAGAAAATATTTGCCTGGCGGTTCATTATGCATAGAACACAAGAATCTGGCATGTTATGTCAAAATTGTCAATTTAAATGTATTAACTGTATAGGATATAATTATTTGATAATTATGTTTTAATAGGAATTTAACTAATTTATTTTCTCAGTTGTTTATTAAAATGAACAAATTTGACAAAAAATAAACCAAATCCGTATGAGAAAAAGCTAATGTACCTACTGTTTTTATTTTTATAATCTAACGTAAATGAATGTACGATGTACATCAGACAGTTTTTTCCCAAATATAGTACGAAACAAATACAGCTACGAATTCTTATGAATACTACCTACTTAAATTTTGAATTCAACATTTCTTCATATAATATTGTATAGTCTCGTCCATAAACATATACGGACAATTTTTTGTACAACTGGCAACACTGCAAATAAATCCACTATAAATCAAATGCATACCAATTTCAGAAATAGTAAGTTATGTTGACCCACACGGATATCAAAAAATTGTGAAAAAATAATTATTACAGATGTATAAGAGACTACTCAAGTTCTTGTGAAGTGAACATGACTTGGTGTTAGCAAAGATATGTAGAAACCTAAGAAAAACTATAAAAAGTGTAAAAATATGTCTAGTAAATACAAGAAAACTAATAATCTTAACATATATATCAGCTAGTTTTCTTCATTATTTTGATTCTTCGGTGAATAATAGTATTTAAGCAGCAAAAATATTGAAGTGTACTGTGCTGCTATGTATTTATCGTGACAAGACATCTTGTAACGCGACAGTTCGTAACCCCACAAATTCGTAACGCCATCAATTTGTAACAGTGACACTTCCGTAACATCGACAGTTCGTAACTATAAATATTCGTAACGGCAATATTCGTAACGTTAAAATTGAATTATTCTGTTTATTTTTGTTAACGTGGAATGAACGTTTATTACAGTTGCAATTGAAATTAAGTTTATCAATTTAACGAACCAGCATCAGGATAAACATTTTTAACACATTTCATATTTCGTGGAGAAATATATTTTGAAAATTTTGTCTTGAAATAAACATAATCTACCTGTAACACTAGTTTTACTACTTTAAGGTGATAATTTAGGATAAAAATTTACAAAATATTCTTTAGATGTCGTATTGACAAAAATATATGCAAAATATGTGTGAAATTTATTTAAAAAGAAGTAGTCTTAAAAAGTAGCTACTACTACTCTTTAGTTGTCGTATTTACAAAAATATATGCAAAAATATGTGTGAAATTTATTTAAAAAGAAGTAGTCTTAAAAAAGTAGGTACTACTACTTTTAGTGTAGGAAAGTATGCAAAATACATTCATTGTATATATTTAGTAATGCTAAATTTGCTAAAAAAAAACGAAATGTTGGCGTTACCAATTATACCGTTACGAATAGTTATAGTTACGAACTGACGATGTTACGACGTGTTGCCGTTACGAAATGACGGCGTTACGAATTGATGGCGTTACGAGATGTCAAGGAACCGTCTTTATAGATAAAAAAATCCAAAATCGACTAAATTCTGAGAAATTCTAAGAAATCAAGTTACTTAACATACACAGAGCTTATCCGAAACGTAATAAATAATTTACCTAAGCGAAAAATGAGTTTGACTTATCAATACACTGCGTATATATATATAAATTTTTTAGAAAGACGTGAGCAGATTTGAGGCACTTAAATTACAACCAGATGAGTACGTTATCAGGTCTTGTAGTTGGCGGATTTATTAGGGATTGCACATCTAACATCGGGAATTCTTCTTCGCCGAGTTGGAGGGTAGGCACTAAGTCGTCCGTGGAGTCAATGTTATCACTTAACGTAGATATGTCGGGGGTGTCCATCGTGTGGCTTTCACTACCTACGTCCATGTTATCGTCCATATTTGCTAGAAAGTCCTCGGGAGTGTGGGGCATTGAGTATGTGGTTCCCATACCTAAAGAAAATAATATTATTAATACATTAATATGGTTCAGTACCAAAAAACATCAATTAGATAACTAACATGAAGGCTACACTGTTTTATTGAGCTTTTTGCAGCTCGTTCATACAGAGTGCCAGCTATAGACTCAAACTACCTTTTTTAATTGAACTAAGAAATTTGAACATAGTTGAATTTTGTAGGTTTTAATGATTTGGAATTAAAAGTATATATGATATCCTCTGTTTTGTGGTACTCGCTTTAAATGGAGGTTACTTATAGTATACTTGCTTATTTTCTTTGTATAACGCAAACGCAATATACATACTCCATACTCAAGCCGAAGGGGAGACACCAGCATGTTCTGGACTGAATTCCAGACTCCTTTTTAAATGTCCTTATATGTTATATAGAGGTCATCGTATGTACAGAAAGCAACAGGGACATTAAATACTTTCAGAAACAATCCCAAACATTAAAAAAACTAGACGAAATTTATGATTATTGATATCTATCGTATATTTCATGTCATACATAATATATTTTTTGATGTATGTATTCAAAAGTTTTGAATGTAAACAAGAACATAATAATTTTTTTAACAGTTTTTTCAATATCGCTCAAATCTGACAAGTAATTTTGAAAAAAAATTACTTTAAATGTTGCTTACTTTTTGTTGATGCATATATTTCTAAGATTTCATTTTTTAAATATATGATATTTATAGATAGGTATAATTAAACAAACCTAATATTACTGTGAGACTACTGCACGTGCTTAAAATTTTTTTTGATAATCTATGAACGTTTACATTTTAACCCAGTGCCAAAATATAGGAACTAAGTAGGTACAAAAATAGACTGGGATTTGATAAAATGAGTTATTTTCTTACTTGTATGCGTTTAATTATAAAATAATTGTAAATATTTCATTTTAAACTTTAGTAAAAGTGTCCTGATACAATTATTGTAAGGTTAATGTGTCAACGATTCATTCAATTATTTGAATAGTGTGCTAACAACGGAAAGTGATAGCAAGGTCAGTTATTTGTATTCAAAGTTATTGTATTAAAAACCTAGACAACCTTAAATGTTATAGAAAGTGAACATATACACATAGATACACAAAAAATGGGACAAATGTGACCTAAGGAACTAAAGACCTATATTGTTACTCAGTCAACTGTGCAAACTCTTAATTCACTTAAACTTAATTAACTTAATAACCGATTGAATTACAAAGTCAAGGCATTTGGCGAGAAGAAACAAGGCCAGATGAATGGAAAGAAGCGATTATTGTACCAATCCATACATAGACGTAACCAGGATGATCCTAAGGGTGGGTTACAACTACTGGAAAGGGGGGGTTACAACTACTGGAAAGGGGGGGTTACAACTACTGGAAGGTCTCTGAGGGGTATGGTGTTAAGCGTATAGAGCTCAAAGTCCATCCCAATGGGGGGGGAGTTATAACCCTCAAAACCCCCCCCTGGTTACGCCTATGAATCCACAAAAGAGGAAGCAAAAAGCAATGTACTAGCTACCGGGGAATCTTCTTCTTAACGTGCCCTATCAAGTCCCCTTGACGTTGGTGATTAACATGGCGAAACTGTCTCTGTCTCGAGCTATTCTAAATAGGTGTTCTGCTTTCTTTACTCCTGTCCACTCCCGGATATTCTTCAACCAAGAGGCCTGCTTTCTACCAATTCCTCTGCGTCCTTCGATTTTACCCATCATAATAAGTTGAAGAATATTATACCGGTCTCCCCTTACTACGTGTCCAAAATAGGCCATCTTTCTATATTTGATGTTATCAAGCAGCTCGCGGGTAGCATTTGCTCTCTTAAGGACTGCCACATTTGTTAGCATAGCCGTCCATGGTATTTTCAGTATACGTCTGTGCAGCCACATTTCAAAGGCCTCCAAACGGTTAATGGTGTATATTTTTAATGTCCATGCTTCGACACCATACAAGAGGACTGACAAAATGTAGCATTTAATCATGCGCTTTAGAAGTTCAAGTTGCAAGTTATCATTACAGAAGAATGGTATCATTTTTAAAAATGTCGTGCGGGCTATCTCGATTCTACATTTTATCTCTTTATCTGGATCTAGTTGTTCAGTAATATGGCAACCAAGATATTTAAAACTGGGTACTCTTTGAATTATATGACCATCAACATACAACCGTGAATCTTGATGGGCCAAACGGCTAAATACCACGTATTTTGTTTTTGAACAGTTTATGTTTAGGCCAAACTCTCTTCCCATTGTGTCAATGGCATTTAAAAGGTGTTGTAATCCATTCATATCATCACTTAAAATAACTGTATCGTCTGCCTATCTGATTGTATTTATCAGAATTCCATTAACTTTCACACCCCATTCCAAATTATGCAGCGCTTCCTTAAATATTCTATATGAATATAAATTGAATAACATTGGGGACAGTATACAACCCTGTCTGACACCTCTTTGTATTTTGCATATTTCTGTTGATTTTCTGCTTTATCCTTTACTATTTTAATTAATTTTTGATGTTGTTCTCGATCAAAGGCCTTCTCATAGTCAATAAATACAGCAAAGACGTATTTCCTTTGATCTCGGCATTTCTGCAATAATACATTTAGTGCAAAGAGTGCGTCCCGGGTTCCCAGTCTATTTCTGAAGCCAAATTGTGTTTCATCCTGGTCCTCTTCACATTTATCTCCGATTCTACTGTGGATGATACGTAGAAAGATTTTCAAAGTGTGGCTCATAAGGCTTATCATTCTATAATCGCTACAGTTTTTCAGAAGTTGTTTTTTTTTGGTAGGGTTATGAATTCGGACTTTAGCCAATCTTCAGGGATATCACCAGTCAAATAAACATCATTGAAAAGTTTGACTAGTATTCCAATGTTTTCCTCATTTATGAGCTTTAACATTTCTGTAGGTATGTTGTCAGGACCAACGGCTTTCTTGTTTTTTGCCAATTTTATAGCATTTAGTATTTCTGATTTTAGTATTTCTGGTCCTTCATCTAAAGTCTCCAGTTCTTCGGGTCTATCATCATTATACAGTTCATTTACATATATGGTAGTTCGAATTTCGTGTTCGTTATTATCATTTTTCCCGAAGAATCGGTTATAGTATGTGGAGTTTTCTTAAAGACCAGCTACTTCTCTAACTTTTTTAAACATATTAAACGTATCATGTTTTTCATTCAACTTTTCTAATTCCTTGAATTTGTCCTCCATCCATTTTTCTTTAGCTACCTTTATTTTTTGTTTAATGAGTTTCTGTTTTTCTTTGTATTCTGTCTTGTTATCTTTCAGTTTTCTTTTCTGCTCCATCAATTCCAGGATTTCATCAGTCATCCATTGTTGTTTTTTGAAGTTATACTTCTTTAGGCACGAGGGTGAATTTTTACATTCCCTGGCGCATGCGCACACCGACAGTATGGTATTAGTCGCTACATCTTTATGTAGCGCAAATAAGGTATGCGTGAAAAAAATATATTATTAGTGTTTTTAGTAAATATATTTATTTTAACTTTTAAGTCTTTGGATTTGTCTTCCTCGGGAATAAGATATTTTATAATAAGAGTAAGTATTTTTGTTTACTTCACTTGGTCTATTAAATTTGTCAGTATATGTGAGAAATCTTGTAACCTGTCAAAGCAAAGGGAATATAGCTCAGTGGTAGAGCGTGTGACCGGAGATCGAGAGGTCCCCGGTTCGAATCCGTGTGTTTTCTATTTTTTTTTATTTTTGGTACTGTTTTAATAAAAATT
Source organism: Diabrotica virgifera virgifera (assembly GCF_917563875.1). Taxonomy (NCBI): domain Eukaryota; kingdom Metazoa; phylum Arthropoda; class Insecta; order Coleoptera; family Chrysomelidae; genus Diabrotica; species Diabrotica virgifera. Next base: position 35,783,190 of record NC_065452.1, read on the forward strand.
TTTGGAAAGTAGTAAGTAAAAATTAATTTAATCTTTAAATAAAATACAAATAACCTGTTGAAAGTACCTATATTTATTTCGATGAAATCATATAATACAAGTATAACTTCTTACGTGCGTACAAAGTACACACACATTCTTTTTTGTGCCTTTGCATCGTTGTTGTATATGTTTCCATTACTTTCCAGGTAAGATCTTTAAACGTGCTCCATATTTCTGTATTGTTTTCATTTGTTGAATTCTTTAGCTGATTGTTCAGGTCATTTTCTATTAGCCTTTTGTTGGATGCTGATATATGTAATTTTGGTGTTTTGGGGCTTTTTTCGACTTTTTTGAGCTTCGCTTGGATGTCAGCTATTAGAGGGTTATAGTCTGAACCGATATCTGCACCAGGATATGTCGTTGATCTCTTGACATCATTCTTAAATCTCTTGTTTAGTGAGTTATCTCCTGGCCTGGTCCCTTCCATGTAAATAATCTTCTTTTGAGTAATTTGAACCATGCATTTGCGATTATCATGTCATGTTTTTGACAGAACTAGTATAATCGATCGCCTCTTTCATTGCTCTCCCCTAGTCCATATTATTCACCTACCAGGTCAGATGTTCGTCCTTGACCAATTTTCGCGTTAAAATCTCCAATAATATATGTGATTTCGTTTCTTTTTAGATTGTTAAGTGTCTGTGTTAATTGACTATAGAATGATTCAACATCATTGTCATATTTCTTTTCTGAAGTAGGGGCATATATCTGGATAACATTGACATTAAATGGTTTACTATTTAATTGGAGTATAGCTAGTCTGTCGTTCACAAGTACAAAATTTTTCAACTATTTCTTGAATTTAGATGATATAAATATGCCAACTCCATTCCTATGATGTACGTCATCTTCTACACTTCCAGAATAGTATAGTGTACCTTCATCTTGTTCAGATGTTCCCGCTCCAGGCAAACGGAGCTCACTGATGCTCATTATATCAATTTTTAAGCGTTTAACCTCTTGAACTAAGTTACTGAGCTTGCCTGCTGCATAGAGGCTTTTAACATTCCATGTGCCTAATCTGATTGTACTGCTAGAATTTTTTTAAAGTTGTCGTACTTTTTAAATTGTAGGGGTTTCGTGTGATGACGACCGGGAAGGCCCTACAGTCTGGTGCGCGCCCTTCCCTGCCGGATCTTGGTTTCCAAGATCCATGATCAGTAATACTCTGATTATGTTTGGATTGCGCCATGTTAACTTTCCTCGGGAGAAATAATTGGAGTGGTTTCCCGTTGCCTTCCCAAATGATTTTTCTGGCGCATTAGGTTTACTCCTGTGGGTTGGATAATCGGAAAGGATTTTTGGATATTTGGTAGGAAACTTGAATCGGGACATGACCTCCTCTATTTGGATTTGGGGGATAGCCATGGCTTGCGTGAGCAGGGTCGCGTCCCTGAAATAGATCTGACTTACACCGGGGAATAATACTCCTAAATACTACCTACAAAGTCCTTGCAAACATCCTGCTTGAAAGAACCAAAGCATACATACACCGAAGAAATCGTTGGGGATTATCAATGCGGATTTAGACCGTGCAGCTCTACTATTGACCATATGTTCACAATAAAACAGATAATGTAAAAATGCTGGGAGTTTGATCGTAAGTTTTATCAGATATTCATAGATTTTAAACAGGCATTTGATAGAGTATGCAGGGTTAGACTGTGGACAGCGATGTAGGAACTTGGCCTTCAAAAAGAACTAGTCAGTTTGATACAGATGTATATGGAACGGTTACGATGTAAGGTGAGAGTTGGACAACAATACTTGGAGACATTTGAAATAAACAACGGACTAAAACAGGGGGATGGACTTTCATCACTACTCTTCAACTTAGCTCTGGAACACATACCTAATCAGAAGTGCAAGAATCGAAAAACAGACTACAGTATTTCACTGACAAAAGACCAAACGTATTATTTGCAGACGATATCGATCTAATAGGAAACACCAGATTAAGGATGAAGGAGACTTTTGTCAGGTTCGAGAAGGAAGCAGAGAAGATGGGCTCCTAATCAATGAAAATAAAACTAAATGTATGTATATGAGCCGCACTAACCGAAACACAAATAGAATTGAACAGAACATCACCAAAGATGACTCCAACAACAGTAACTGAATAGTAACTGGGAACAACAGTAACTGAAGACGATAAAGGATCACAGCGATCACAAGAAATAAACAATAGGATATACGATATGTCTTTATGCTCTTCAAAACCTTATAAAATCGAAACAACTAACAAGACATACAAAGATACAAATATGTAAAACCATTATACGACTCGTAGTGATGTATGGCACTGAAACGTGGACGATAACAAAGGCAAACGAAGACCGATTACATGTGAGGGAAAGGAAAATCCTAAATAAATAAGATCTTTGGACCTGTGCTTGATGAAGCAGCAGGACAATATAGGATAAGAACTAACAAAGAGCTCAAATAACTATATCCAGAAACTGACATAACAAAAAAACATAAAGTCCAGAAGACTCCAATGGGCAGGGCACCTCAGAAGACATTCTATCGAAAGAATAGCAAGGCTAGTGTGGAAAGAAATCCCAACTGGAAGAAAACCACGTGGACGACCTCGACTCCGGTGGCGAGATAATATAGCAGGAGACCTTAAAGCTATGGGCGTGGAGAATTGGATGGAGATTCTGCAAGACAAAGATGAATATATGCATGTTGGGACAGCTTGTATATTAGTGCACCCTATGTAACCTACATCTGAATCTTATGTTTGTGCGTCACAGTGTTGTCATACTTTTTTGTTTATTTCTTTCATAATTTCAATCAATGTTAAATGTACAGCCGGTTCCTAAAAAAACTGATACGACTCTTAGTAAGATTTGATCATGTTGAGCAGTGTATTTGATTGATCTGACATTATATTTATTATGACACACAAATAATAAAATAAACAAACAACAAACAACTGATTACATATTATATTAATTCATAAATTGTACTAATTATTAAGGTCTAAATGTTTATATTATTTTAAATCTATCTTAACTTTTATATTAACTATCTAAATGATAGTTTTTACATCAAATAGATCACATAATTATTGTAAACGTGGATTATACAACAAAACAAATTAATATTCAATTCAGCCCTGTAACTTATTAAAATAAACATTATAGAAGTTTTCAGGGACTTTCAGCCCTCGGTAATAATGTAGTCTTTCATTCTGAGTTTAAATTTTTCAAAAATATTTATTAGTTTTCTCAGGATTCGAAGAAAATGAATACAATTAAAATACATTGAGAATTTTGACATGCGTCACAATTTTGCATTAACTCAATGTAAAATTCTAAACTGTTAAATTCCAGCTTCCCTAATTATTTGACATCAAAAGACATTAGAAACTATTTGTAGAGGATTGAAATCTGTATTGAAAACAACTGTTAAAATTGGTCTACGTAATTAAACATATTCCAAAATTTTGTAAAAATGTAATACATTTCAGTTTTCAGCCCAAACTTAGGCCACACACAATGCAATAATGTTCACATTTTTGAACTGTCAATATTTTTATTTTATCATCTATTGTTTAAAAACAATACAGTTGATAAGATACTCTCAGTTGCGGAGAAAGTATTAATAATAAAGATTAATAATAAAGTCTAATAACCGTGGAACAGAATAAGCTATCTGACAAATTTTAAGATTTGGCAGTGACATTGACAGTATGTAAATATTAAGTATTTATCCTTCAAAATACACTGCTCAATTTTCTACAAAATACGCTTCAAGAGTCGTATCAGTTTTTTTTGGAACCAGGTGTACCTACAATAATAATAGAATAATTTTATAAAAACTTTTAAACTGAACCCAATTTTGAAAAAATGTGAAAATTTAAATTATGCACGTCCGTCTGTCCGTCCGTCCGTCCGTCCGTCTGTCTGTAAACACAACTCCTCCATCAATATACCAGGTAGAATGAAAAATGAGGTGTTAAATGAAAGCTTATAATCCAAGGATGGTACTACTAAAGGTGAGAAATTTGACCTAGGCTGTCTGTCTGTCCGACCGCGAATTTAACTCCTCCGTCATTATACCAGGTAGAATGACAAATGAGGTGTCAAATGAAAGCTTATAATCCAATACCTGCTATAGTGACGGAGGAGTTATATTCGCGGTCAGACGGACAGACAGCATATGTCAAAAAATTTCTCACCTTTAGTACCATCCTTGGATTATAAGCTTTCATTTGACACCTCATTTGTCATTCTACCTGGTATAATGACGGAGGAGTTGAGTTTATAGACAGACAGACAGACGGACGGACGGACGGACAGACAGACGTGGATAATTCAACGTTTTCACATTTTTTCAAAATTGGTGAAAACAATAACATAAAAAACTTTACTTAATTGGTGTTTCAAAACTATTTTTTTTAATACAACTTTAGTTAATATGATAGTATGAAAAAATAGAGGATATGGCAACGGTGTTACATGTCAAGCTCGGATCCAATGCCAAAATACGCAGATAACTATTAGGGTGCACTAATATACAAGCTGTCCTGCATGTTGTCCAATCGGCTAATACCCACGAAGGGTTGTAACCCCATGGAGTAAATAAGTAAGTAAGGTTGAAGTAAGGTTATACAGTGTGTCTGCGAACTTGGAACCATATGAAAAACTTCTTTATTATCAATTTTACGAAAAAAAGTTATTCTTCATAAAGTGTTCTGCATGGTCTAAAACCCAAGATTCAATCATCAGATATCAAATTTTATCAACTGTATACGAGGGATGTCAAAAAATATGAATTTCGCTCAAGAGGAAAGCCCCTTTATATTTCACAATATCGAGAATTGTTATTAAGAAAAGTTGTTTGGAATTAAAGATTATGTTATAATATGCAATTACATTCTTCTAATTGAAAAAAAAAATATTTTGAATTTTTTTTTTCAAATTACGGATACACATCATCAATTTTATTACGACAACTCCGTTATTATTAATTTTATGAAAAAAAGTTATTCTTTATAAAAAGGTCTGCATAGTCTAGCAACTAAGAAACAATTATAAGATATCAAATTTTATCAATTTTATACGAAGTATGTGTTAAAACATAGTTTTAAATTCCGAATAACTTTTTATAATAACAATTTTCAATATTGTGAAAAATAAAGGTACTTTACTCTTGAGCGAAATTTATATTTTTTGACATACCTCGTATAAAATTGATAAAAAAGTGATATCTTATAATTGCATCTTAGTTGTTAGACTATGTAGACTTTTTTTATAAAGAATAACTTTTTTTTCGTAGAATTACTAATAACTGAGTCATCGTAATAAAAATAATGTAGGGTATCCGTAATTTAAAAAAAATTCACTTTTTTTTTTAATTAGAAGAATGTAATTGCATAGTATAGGTACTTTCCTCTTGAGCGAAATTCATATTTTTTTACATACAGTACAACCTGTTACATCCGGACTCGTCATATCCGGACCTCCCCATATCCGGACGGTTCTGCCGTTCGGATCTGCCGAAATCTACCGAGAAAGGCAGTCCTGCTGTTGGACAACGCACCCTCTCATCCCGACTCAAAAGAACTAAAAGTTGGAGATCTAATGTATTATAGAATCTATAAAACGTGTCTATCGACGAAAGTTATTGGCGGCGTTGATTACTGGTATGTATGAAGGCGAAAACGTTTCAGAGACTATAAGACAAGTTGTCTTGATATCCAGATTTTTTCATATCCGTATCGGTCTGTCGTCACATTGATCCGTATATGGCAGGTTTTACTGTACCTCGTATACTGTTGATAAAATTTGATATCTAATGATTGAATCTTAGGTTTTAAACCATGCAGAGCACTTTATGAGGAATAACTTTTTTTCGTAAAATTGATAATAAAAAAGTTTCCCATACGGTTCCAAGTTACGCAGACACACTGTACAAAAAGAAAAATTACCAACTGGTATTTTGACAGTACATTTGACAGTATCGAGCTGTGGGTCATAGAACAAGCTATTAATAATTGTAACACTAGAAGAGCAAGATCGCATGGTCAGGATTTGGAAAACTCAGCTGGAAACTGAAGAACCGCAAAATATTTCAATATGTACTTGAGGATCAAAGTGTTTAACCAGTGTATCTTTCCTATCATGACATACATGGGTGTCAAACTTGGACCCTAAATAAGGCAAATATGAATAAACTAGCCATAACAGAAAGAACAATGGAAAGGGCAAAGTTCGGTATACGACTGTCAGATAAATAGAGGAACGACTGGGTAAGATCAACAACAAAAGTCAAGGAAATCACAACAAAAATGCTAAACTCAAATGAAGTTTGAAGACTACACTGCTAGATGAAAAGACCAAGTTGGAACGCTACAATGCTAGAAGATCAAGAAGAAGACCACAGATGAGATGGGTAGATGACATCAAAAAAATAGCCGAAACAAATTGGAACTGTGTCAAACAAAATTTTAAACCAAAAACTGCACGAAAACGCTGAAATTAGTCTTTCCACCACCAGAGAAAAAAACCAGTAGCTTCTGCTTTATTACATAATACAGGATACAGGCAAGATACATCAACAAAAACTGCCAAACACGTAAAAATGAAAGGAATAACACCAGATTTCAGAACAAACGACAACTTAGGCAAATGTGTTAAAAGCAATAAGAGCCAAAATAAAAAGCAATTACAGAGTGGTGTAGACAAACTGACATGTGGTACCTATACAAACTGACATGTGGTGTGGTGACTGTCCAAAAAATTACATCGGTCAAACTGGCAGAACCTTTAACAAACGTACAGAAGAACACCATAGTGCTTTAAATAATAGAAAAACAGATTCTATGTACGCACTTCATTTCTAGATCATAATCATTTTTCTAATGAATAGTTTCAAATGGTTTGTATTCAAAATAAAGGCCTTAATCTTTATCTGAATATGATAATTTCAAAAACACCGATATAATTCTGAATGGCCAATTTGAGACAATACAAACAGCTCCCTACTCCTCAACCTATTCAGTTAGAGACTTAGTCAGACACACATAAAATACATCACTTGAAAAAGGCACTCTGCCGAAACAGGTGTAGTGACATTAACTTGTAATAAATTTTATGCACGTATTGAAAACAAAAGGTTTTCTTTCAGTGTTTTATTGTTAGAATTGAAATATTATTTTCTAGTAATAAATCATTTTTCTCATTGTACACACTTCTAAAAAGGTTTATTTAATAACTATAAATCAAAATCTCTTTTAGGGGCACAAGTTCACTAGCGATAATGACCCCGTAATTGTACCAGTGGTTATGTTTTAATCTTCGATATAGCATCATACTTAAATCTGTATCTATTAAGGCAATTAAGTCCATTTAAAAACTCAAACACGACATCTACCACATATTGACAAATACAACGTACAACAAGAGTGAAAGCAATATTAACAAACACAGATTCAGAAGTTGTTTATTGAATTATTTTTATGTATAAATCAAAAAATATATTTTAGGTCTGTCATTAATAGCCCGATCAGGGAACACAAAATTTTACGAAAACCTCTAAAAAGATAAAGGAAGGGTGAAAATTTGGGAATAGGTAGTTGAAATTGTCTATTATTATATGTATAAGAAAAAGGTTAAAATTTTACATCCCCTTCATTTTACAAAATTGGGAAATACGGGGTGAAAAATATTTTCTCGGGAGTGAAAAAATATACGTAGGCCCGGAATTGGATAAAATGACTAATTCTAAGCAACTTTTGATCTATAGAGTTTTTTCACTAAGTCAATACCCTTCGAGTTATTTGCGAGTGAATATGTTCATTTTTAACAAAAATAAAAAAATATAAAAAAAATTTTTAGGAAACGCTTTTCTTTAGCTACGAGTGACTAAAGTTAAAAATATAAAAAATCAACTAAAAAGCAAAAAATAAAAAAAAATTCAAACACATTCGTTAAAGAAAAGCGTGGAGCGAAAACCGTTTATTCGATGAAGATGCGCCCCACGCTTTTCTTTAACGAATGTGTTTGAATTTTTTTTTATTTTTTGCTTTTTAGTTGATTTTTTTATATTTTTAACACAAATAGATATACGCGTTACTAGATTGGAACATAGCGCTAAAGGAGCTATACCGAAAATTCGAAATGGCTAAGCAACTAGGAATCATGGAATGGAATGCCAATGGGCTTCTACAACATAAAAATGAACTGCAAACTATCCTAGATACAGAAGAAGTTGATTTATGTCTCATAGCTGAAACACATTTCACGAAACAATTTTTTATAAAGCTTAGAGGATACAGGGTATACCACACTATACATCCTGACAATGCAGCCAAAGGAGGCAGCGCACTAATAATAAAAGATAACATTGAACATTATGAGGAGCTAAAATATGTAACAGAACACATACAAGCAACTACGGTATGTGTCAAACTCAAAACTAATTGCGAAGTTAATGTAAGCTCAATTTATAGCCCCCCTAGGCATTCCATTAAAAAAGAACAGTATGTAGAATACTTGAAAAGTTTGCGAAAAAGATATATCATTGGAGGTGACTTTAATGCAAAGCACACCCAATGGGGATCAAGATTAACAACAACTAAAGGAAAAGAGTTACTGGCAGCCATAAAAGAACAGAAATGTGAAGTAATATCAACAGGTAGACCGACTTATTGGCCAACAGATACAAACAAAATACCGGACTTAATTGATTTCTTTGTTATTAAAAATATTTCATCCAACTATGTAGATATTAATGAAGGTTGGGATATGAATTCAGATCATTCACCCATAATACTCACTGTGAGTGACACGATTATCAGAAAGGATTGTAACCCAATACTAACAAATAAACTAACAGACTGGGAAAGTTTTAGATCAATCCTTGAAGATAGAATTGAACTAGCAGTACCAATAAAAAAACCTGAACAACTAGATGAGGAAGTTGAGTTGCTTGTACAAAATATACAAAAATCAGCATGGGAAAGTACTCCTACTATAAGATCAAACGTCAAAGGAAACAACTATCCGAAAGAAATTAAAAAGTTAATTAAAGAGAAAAGAAAACTTAGAAGGAAGTGGCAACAAACCAGAGCACCCCAAGATAAAACAAATTTAAACAATGCTAGTCAAAAACTTAAAAGAGAGATTCAAAATAAAAAAATGAGTCAATCAGTTATTACCTGAGAGAGTTGATGGATAATAGTAGCACAGAGTACTCTCTATGGAAAGCTACAAAAAGGCTAAAAAGACCAGTAACCCATTCTCCACCCATTAAACTAGAAGATGGTAGCTGGGCTAGAAATAATGAGCAAAAGGCAGAGAGATTTGCCACATATTTAGAAAATACATTTAAACCGCATGATGACCAAAATAATGATCAAATATCGATAGAGCCTAATCAGACAGAGGAGAGAATCAGACCAACATCCCCGAAGGAAGTAGCTGATGAAATAAAAGACAATATAAATCCTAAGAAGGCACCAGGATGATCTAATTACTGGAGAATTACTAAAAAACCTGCCTCGTAAAGCCATAGTCAAATTGACCAACATCATCAATGCTGCATTTAGATTGAGATATGTTCCAAATTTATGGAAAATAGCTGAGGTTATAATGATACCAAAACCAGGAAAATCACCAAATGAAGTGTCTTCATATAGACCATTATCACTTTTACCACTGATGTCGAAGCTTTTTGAGAAACTTCTGCTAAAAAGAATAAAACCAATAATAGAAGAGAAAAAAATGATTCCAAACCACCAATTTGGCTTCAGAAATAAACATTCTACGATTGATCAGGTACACAGAATGACTAACATAATTGAGAAATCATTAGAAGAAAAGAAAGTCTGTTCTACAATCTTTTTAGACGTAGCTAAGGCCTTCGACAAAGTTTGGCATGAAGGTTTAGTCTACAAACTTAAAATTCTTATGCCTAAGCAATATTCAGAAATTTTACAATCATATATATCTGACAGATATTACAGAATTAAGCAAGAAGACGTGTACACTGATCTAAAAGAAATCAGAGCAGGAGTCCCTCAAGGAAGCGTATTAGGTCCTGTTCTCTACCTGTTATACACATACGATATACCTGAAATGGAAAATGATACTATAGCCACATTTGCAGATGACACCGCTATCTTAGCAGTAGGTGATACCAGCGAAGAAGCAGCAGAAAAATTACAGTTGGCAATCAATAAAATACACAACTGGACTAAAAAATGGAAAATCAAATTAAATGAATCTAAATCTATTCATGTCAATTTTACAAATAAAAAAATCGAAAACATTCCAATTAGAATAAATGATGCCCAAATACCATATGCATCTTCTGCAAAATATTTAGGTATCACACTTGATGCAAGGCTTCGCTGGAAAGTCCACATTAAAAAGAAAAGGGAAGAATTAGGTATCCGTTACAAAAAAATGTATTGGCTGATGGGAAGAAACTCTGCATTGTCCACATATAACAAAATACTTTTATACAAACAAATACTTAGACCAGTATGGATGTATGTTTGCCAACTCTGGGGCTGTGCCAATTCAAGTAATATTCAGATTATCCAGAGATTCCAGAATAAAGTATTACGGAGCATCGTTGATGCTCCTTGGTATATCCGAAATGTCGACCTCCACAAGGATCTTGAGATGGAAGATGTAGACAAAGTTATCAAGAAGATGGCAGGTAGTCACGAACAACGGCTCCATAGTCATGTAAACATCGAGGCCATCCAGCTCCTCGATAATACTGGGCTAGAAAGAAGACTCAAACGAAGAAAACCATTTGAGTTAGTGTAAAGTGTTAGTGTAAAAGCAGAGCATAGTGTTGTATTGTGTGTTAGTTTTAGTTTTAAAATTTCATACTTGTTAAAAAAAATAAGAGGACACCATAGGGTTAAGATCTTAGATTATGTATCATTTAGTAATATAAGTTAAAGAAGAACTGATAATTGGTCAACTGATGACCAGATTTCAGTAGTCTAAACACAGCTTGTGTTTAATAATAAAAAAAAAAAAAAAAATATTTTTAACTTTAGTCACTCGTAGCTAAAGAAAAGCGTTTCCTAAAAATTTTTTTTTATATTTTTTTATTTTTTACTTTTTAGTCTTACAGTTTTCAAACATTAAAATATATCATCATGTTTATTAAAATATATGTATAAAACATAACATGTCATGATTAACAAACATGAAAATTAGTCGGAATCGGCAAAAAAATTTAATCTCTATTGTATAGTGAAATTATGTATAGTTCATATAACTAGCTACAATCTCTAAAACTTTCAAGTTTCTTCATTGTAAAAAACAAGGGAATTTAAGCATTTTCCATTAAAATCGTGTTTTTTTTATTTAAACAATTAATAAACATAAACAATTTTTATTGACTATTCGTGTATTGTTCCTGCGAATGCATGTCTGCAAATTTTCATTCATTTTCATTGAAGAAAAGGCAGTCAAATTAACGTCTAAATATTTGACACAAACGATTGAACTAAAGAAAAGTGTTTAATAATAAATTACATACATTCTTCTTTTTTGTCAAATAATTTAATAAAAAAATTATTTTTGGACACCCTGTACAAATAATTATATAGATTTTTATATTACTAAATAAAGAATTGAATGACCTTTCAAATGAGCTATCGCATGTCCCCTATTCTCATTTAAAAAAATCATCGATTACGTCATCGCGCCCAGAAGGATGACGTCACTAGTATGACATATATGCCAAAATATCGTAATTTAAAAATAAAATCGACCTCTTTCGGGATTTTTCCTTAACCCTGGATTGCTACACTTATTTTCTAAACTCAATCTGCTACATCGAGGTACAGTGGTACCCCAAATAAAATCGACCTAAAATATTTATATATGTATGTTTTAAGAACTTATGACAAAAACAATCTTAAGATAACATGCTAAGAATTTATTTTGTATACAAAAATATTTTATTATATTATTATTCACAAGTTTATTTTCATATTTTCTACACCCATTACTGCAAATTGGTGTAACTTACAAACAAGGTTGGGGTACAAGTGTACCCCAGGTAGCATTCCAGGGTTTAAGTCGCCTTTTTACGAAATAACGAATTTATTCCTTTCACTTGCATCCTACTGTATAAACAAATATATGAGTGTTCAAAATTTAAAACTTTATTGTTTATTTATGACGCATAACGTAAACAATTAACGTAAAAAGTGAAATTATGTATACGTTATATCATTAGCTACCATCCGTAAAAGTTTCAAGTTTCTACATTGTAAAAAACAAGAGAATTTAGGCCTTTTTCCATTAAAATCGTTTTTTTTATTTAAACAATTAATAAACATAAACAAAAATTTTTTGTTGTCTATTCGTGTATTGTCACCGCGAATGCATATGTCTGCAAATTTTCATTCATTTGCATGGAAGAAAAGGTAGTCAAATTAACATCCAAAGATTTGACGCAATCTATTGAACTAAATAAAAGCGTTTAAAAAAACATGTTTTTGGACGGTTTTTCGCAGATAACTCAAAAAGTAAGTATTCTAGCGAAAAAATATTCTGAGTAAAAATATAGCTTATAAAAAATTGAAAAAAATGGTGTACGTGTGAGGTCTGCAGACTTAGTAGAAGCAGAGTTGTAGCTAATGAAAAGTAGGTTCTTCTTCGTCAAATTCCAAATCGAATATTTCAATGTAAAATAACCAAAAAACAGAGCACTTTTCGGAGAAAATTCATTACAACTTTTTTAAAGTGTTTAAAAAAGGTTTATTTTTGTTTTTGAAAAAAACTTCTAACATTAAAAATAAGTGAGTTATGCTCAAAATATTGTTGGTCCCTTTTATTTTTTAAAATTAGCTTCTAACTTTTTCAAATTAGGTTTTTTTCCTAATTAGCTTCCCAAATAAAATTAATCGTTATGTATTGTTAATATTATATATAAGTTACAGTGGTTCAAAGTGCTCATTTTTGAAAAAAATTGGGTTTAAAATAAAACATTTTTTTTTTATTTTGAAAAAATAAATGGAATTGTTCATGGAATTAACTTAAAAATTATTAGTAATACCAAAAATCTTAAAGAGTAATAAAATGTATTACGTTTTGCTTTTCTGAATATTTTTGCTTTTTGTTTTCTTGTTAGACAAAAATTGGTTATGCTATGGCTGTTTAAAATTTGCCTAAACTCGTGATTAGTTACTCGTTCAAGCCATTTTAACTACAGCTTTTTCAAAAATAAGCACTTTGAACGGATGAAACTTACAGATCATATAATACTCCGGTCAACTTACACATCCGAGGTTACAAAAATTACCATCAAGCTGAAAATTAACAGAATTGTTTAAAATACCATCATAAATGAAATCTAAAAAGTCCTCATAAATCCGACTTGAGCTAAAAAATTTACGCGGGGTCAAAGGTCACCAAATATAGTTTTTAGCGATTTTCAGCGAAACGGTAAGTTTTATAATAAAATTAGTTCTAACAAAAAATGTAGATTAGATAATTATCTATAAAAAATGTCTTATTACTTTTTTTCCTAAGAGCCACCGTTTTTGAGATATAACGATTAAAAAAGTTGTAATCGTCATAATATGCGCACACGTTTCCACACCTCCTTTGAGGTAGTGTACTTAGCGCGTTTTTTTAACGTGGTTTCCCTAGTAGGCCTATTCCACGGATCTGTTATGATTCTGTTTAATTTGAAGCTATTGAGTAATTTATATTGGCAAGGGTTACAAATGATAGAAGTTATAAAAAGCGGTATACATTAAAAAAAAAGGGAAATTTATCCAACTGGTTCATAATTTTCTAATACTTCTGCTTCCTCTTCTCCTTATTCTTCTTCTTCTTCTTCTTCTTCTTCTTGTTCTTCTTCTTGTTCTTCTTCTTCTTCTTCATCCTGGGTGCAAGTAAATTGCCCCAATAATGACACATCGCATGGCTCCTCGATAGAATCAAATGAATCCTCAATTGTTGGTGATTCAACATTGCAGCACGACCGGTTTTGACAATTAGTGCATGCTACCGAACAAAACAGTCCAACTTTTTTGCAACCACATTTAGCGCTAGATCCCTTTTTACAGTTGCAAAAAATTGTGTTCAGGAGTTTTTCCGGCGCAGGTGGGAGTAAAGTTTGAATTGGTTCTAATAAACTGTCGACTAATTTCCATCCCCAGTCTTTTGGATCTAGCTGATAACCAAGGCACACTTGAACTTGGTAAAATACCCGAAAAATATGTTGATGAGCAGCCGCTGAGGTTGGAGGAAGACAAGATAATTGCACTTGTTTTTTATTTCGAGTATTTTTAAAGAAACATGCATATCGAAACTTATCTAAGCACGTAGTTTGTTTAGGCGCTCCATACATAGAGAGAAGAAAGCTAATTCCGTTGGAAATAACTTCTTGTGGAGTTGAATTAGTTTTTTTTAAACTTCAGCACATTCAAGTAATAATAGGTTTAACACGTATTTTGACTCCGCAGTAGTACTCAAGACTAATTAATACCTCGAGGGTGTCATCTACCTGAAGGATTTCGCCACCCAGGAAGATAACGGTCTAATGTACATAATAGTAAACAAACTAAATTTGCATAAAGTTTATTGTATATTGACATGTTTATTAGTACTTAGCATTAACATTTCGCCTAGAAAGTTGGTTTTTATTATTATGTTCAAACCCTTCTGAGAAAAGAATAGGTAGGGTGATTTGATTAGCCGACGTACCGATAGAACGTGTTTATTCCGATAAAAACCATCTTTACAAATTGAATAAGACGCATAAGTAAGAAGAATTATTACTTTGTCATAACAATTTACTATTTTTGGTGGGAATAAGCCGCAAAATTGAAATAATAATTCTTATTATTTTCGCGTTACATTCACTTTGTAAAGATTCTTTTGTTGACACTGTAATATAATACAGCTTATACATTGCATCCCTCGGTAGACTGCAAGTTGTATACTAGAAACATTATCATATTTTTATAATATCTTATATTATTATGTGTAATATAAGTTAAGTTGACCAAGAAAATATTATGTTAACTTGTATTACATCTTCAGTGATGTATATACGTGGTGTACTAATACATATTATGAAGATTAGAACTCTTTCAACTATTTGAATCGTTGTATCTCAAAAACAGTAGCTCTTACGAAAAAAAGTATTAAGATATTTTTTTATAGATAATTATCTAATCTACATTTTTTATTAGAAATAATTTTATGATTAAACTTACCGTTTCGCTGAAAATCGCTAAAAACCATATTTGGTGACCTTTGACCCCGCGTAAATTTTTTAGCTCGGGTCGGATTTATGAGGACTTTTTAGATATCATTTATGATGGTATTTTGAACAATCCTGAAAATTTTCAGCTTGATGGTAATTATTGTAACCTCACTCCTATTTTTGAGTCTAACTAGACCGGTCTATAAATAATACATAAGTAAAGTAGCTTGTGAAGTGGTTAATGATAAAATTTATTTGTGATGCTAATTAGGAGGTGATTTTCGCGATTTTTTTACCAAAAAATAAAAGGGACTAACAATATTTTGAGCGTAACTCACTTACTTTTAATGTTACAAGTTAAAAAATAAACCTTTCTAAACACTTTAAAAAAGTTGAAATGAATTTTTCCCGAAAAGTGATCCGTTTTTGGGTAATTTCACATTGAAATATATTCGACTTGGAATTTGATGAAGAAGAACCTACTTTTCATTAGCTACAACTCTGCTTCTACTAGGTCTACAGACCTCAAACATACACCATGTTTTCAGTTTTTTATAAGCTATATTTTTGCTAAGAATATTTTTTCGCTGAAATACTTACTTTTTCTCCGAGTTATCTCCGAAAAACCGTCCAAAACATGTTTTTTTCTGTTAAAAATGAACATATTCACTTACAAATAACTACAAAAATATTGACTTAGGGAAAAAACTCTATAGAACGAAAGTTGCTTAGAATTAGTCATTTTATCCAATTCCGGACTTATTTTGAATGTATATTTTTCACCTCCGAGAGGGGGGTATTCCCCTCCATTTTTGTAAAATAAAGGATCTAATCAAACATAGATTGCTGTAACTCAAAACTGGAAACACATCCTGGAAGCAGAATTAAAATGTTTCACTCTGATAAGTACCAAAAAAACCATTGGATACAAAGAATGAAAGACTCCGAACACCAATAATCGTCCACCTATCTGATCACATGCCTGAAATAGAAGCCAGGATCCAAGAAACTCTTGACGCTCCACATCAAATATTCCAAAGTCCAAACTCTTCAAAGTCAAAGAGGTACATGAGACAATCAGGAGTAAATTAAATCCAGATAAGGCTCCAGGGTTTGAATAGAATAGCCTAGAAATATGCTTTATTGTCACTGAAAATTATACAAATTTTATTGACAAAGCTTAATATAAAGTCAGAAAAAATAAATAAATAATAACAATAACAAGTACAATTTTCTGAAATTTGATAAATCGTCAATATAAAAAAAAAATACAAAAATACAAAATATAAGTTAATAAAGTAAAGAAAAGAAAAAAAAACAAAATCGATATATTGCAACAATTAATAGAAACTGCAAAGTGAACATACAACAAAGTAAACTATAGACATAGGAACTAATGAGTTTAAGCTGTTGCATGTGACACCCAAATATAGATAAGTTTGGTTACTTGTACAGTACTGTAATTTCTTAGTCATTAAGAAACTCTTCTACTGAATAACATGGTCTTTTAGATAGATGAGCTTTGGGAAAGATGTTGCAGATTTGAGTTGTAAAGGAAGATAGTTGTATAGTTTTTTTGCGGAATATAATATAGATTTCTTTACTAACTCAGAGGACGGGATCGGTAAATAGACATCAAAAGTTGATTTTCTGGTGGAGTAGTCATGATGAGGCCTTGCTTGAAAGACATGCAGACATGCATGTGTTTACGAATTAAGCAAACAGTTTCTAAAATATATAAAGATGGAAAGGATAAAATTCCGTGATGTTTGAAGTAACTTCTGCGATGTGTTGTTCTTCTGAGGCCAAACAGATACGTTATTGCTCTTTTTTTTTAATTTAAAAATAACATTTAATTGGGCAGCTGTACTAGAACCCCAAAAAGGAAGACCATATCGAAGATGAGACTCGAACAAGGAAAAATATGTTAGTTTAGAAGATGCTAAATTGAGTTCTTTCGAAACAGATCTTATATCATAGCAGGCTGAGGCGAGTTTCTTACTTAACAAATCGATATAAAGGGACCATTTGAGGTTGCTGTCTAAAAAAATACCAAGAAATTTTACAGAATCAACGGTAGAGATGATCCGATTGATCCGATCAAAGGCCGTCTTATTAAAGAACTCCCAAGAAAAGGGATCGTGCTAATAATAACAATATTCAACACAGTGCTACGACTAGGATACTTCCAGGCCCAGTGGAAAGTTGTCGAGCTTATAGTTATTCCGAAACCTGGAAAACCTATAAATGAAGTAACTTCATACAGACCAATCAGCGTGCTGCCAGTTCTTGGTAAATTCCTAGAAAATATACTTATAACCCAATTGACTCACATAATAGAAGAAAGCCACCTGATTCCTGATTCCTGAACAGTGGACGAAATAAATGAAACGTTTGAGTAAAAAAGTTACTACACGACTGCTTTCTTAGATGTGAGTTAAGCGTTTGGTAAGGTTTGGCATGACAGTCTACTCTTTAAATTAAAAAGATCACTCCCCCACACACAATTTACATTATTATGGAATCCTATCTAAAAGAAAGATATTTTACTGTGAGGTATGGACAGACAACATCAGAAATCACCTTGATAAATGCATAGGTACCACAGGGCAGTGTTCTTGGTCCACTTCTCTATCTTAATTTCACAGCTGATCTTCCAGTAAACAACCAAATAATCACAGCTTTCTTTGCAGATGATAAAGCGATAATGTTCAAACACAAAGACCCAGTCGTAACTGCAAGAACATGTAGTGAAAATTCAGTATTGGACAAGAAACTGGAGAATCAAAGTCAACGAAGTAAAATCATTGCAGGTTACTTTTACCAAATGCAGAGGTACAGTGCCCCCTGTTACACTAAATGGACAAAATCTGCCTCAATCTGACAGCGTCAAGTATTTAGGGATGCACTTGGACAAAGGACTGACCTGGAGAGAACACATTTTGAGCAAAAGAAAACAACTTGGCTTGAAACTCAGCAAATACTATTGGCTATTGGGAACACGGTCAAACCAAGACCATTTCCAAGTAGCCACAGTTAAGGAAATACTACGTGAATACAGCAACCCCTTTTTGGTAACATTTGAAAACCACCCAAACAATCTTGCATTAAATGTGCTAGATATTAGTGAGCAGACTCGGAGATTGAAGAGACACAAACCATTGGAGCTATCATATAAGTTCTAAGCAGCAGTGAAGTGAAGTGAAGTGCAGTGAAGTACTTAGCGTTAAAGGCACATTTCAATAATCAAAGAGATTAGTGGAGTTTTTGTTATCACTAGATAACAAATCCAAATTTATACATACACCCTTTTGTACAAACAAAAAACATACTTATAATCTTTATCTATTGATTGCATCTAGTAAATAAACTTTAGTAAAAAACCTATCTGATCAGAGCAGTCAGTGTGAATTATCATTGTAAATGATTACGACCTTTTATTCGATATATACAAGGAAAACCTTGTCGACCTTATTCTTCCTTCAAATCCTTACCAAGTCCACTATCCCCTGACTCCTGCCTTGAGTGATCAGTCAGACTGGATAAAAACGGGTCCATTACTGGTAGATCGCTGGAGCTGCGCATCATAATTTCTTGCTGCCGCCTGATCTCTTGCTGTCTTTGTTTAAGTCTCTCTCTTTCCATTTGTAGCTGCTGTAGCCTTATTTGCTGCGCTTTGGCCGGTGATGACGATAGGGTTGGAGAGTGCCAATTTGAGCCGATTATGTTGCCGCCCGATGTACGCTGCTGTAAGTGCGTTGCTGCAAAAAATGATCAGTTATTTATTATTGAAATTTGAGAGATAATCATACAATGTTAGTACATACACATACTTTCAAAAGTTATGCATCACCCAAAATGTTCTCTATTATTTATTATCTATTTTTGGAAACTACTGTTATAGATCATTTATAAAACAGATATAACGTTGACTGACAGATAATTTTTGTTTTAAAAAAGGTACTTTTTTTCTATCTATCTATAAGCGAGATTCATACAGCCTCAGCGGCTTTTCGCATTTCGACCGCCATCTTTTTCTGTCCATCCATTCCTCTTCTTTGATGGCTCTACCTCTCATGATGTGCCGTACATTTTCTTCCCAGGCAACTGAAGGCCTTCCCCTTTTTCTTCTTTGTTCCATCCATCCATCCAATGGCACTACAGCCCAAATCGAGCCTTGGCCTCCTTCAACAAGCTTCTCCAATCATTTCGATTTACCGCTGTTCTTTTCCATGAACGCGTTCCCAGGAAGTTCCTGGCATCCTCATCGACTTCGTCTTCCCATCTCTTTTTAGGTCTTCCAACAGGTCTTCTTCCCTGCATTCTTGCATTCAGCAATTTTCTGGGGATTCTGTTCTCATGCATGCGGACCACGTGCCCTGCCCACCGTAATCTCTGCAGTTTAGTGTATTGTGCTAGAGTTGGTTCGCTATATTGCTCGTATATTTCTCTATTATACCTAATTCGCCAGTTGTTATTTTCACTTATTGGGCCCAGTATCCTACGTAACACTTTTCTTTCTTCTTTGTTGTGGTATGTAATTTAAAGCTTTCTTTGGCCATCTATCTTATTCAGTCGTTTCACGTGACAATACCACACTAATTGTCTCGGGTCAAGTCTGTCTACACTGGAATATACAGTATTTGTCCTCCTTTTAATATCTTCATTCCTGATGTGATCTTTTTTGGATATACCACACGCTCTCCTTAGATAATCCATTTCTACTACTTCTATTCTTTTTCTATCTTTTTTTCGTGATCTGTCAAACTTCTGACCCATAAGTCATAATAGGCTCTACCAAGGCACGGTAGTATCAATTTCGTTTTTTGTCTTATATCTATAGACCATAGTAGAGAGCTTAGATAGAATGTTTACCGCTTTTTTGCTCTACTGCGTTCTGTTTTCGATGTCTCTTTAGTAGTGCCTTCTTTAGATATTATAGATCAGAGATATTTATATTCTTTACATGTTTTGTAGTTCTAATTTCTAATGCTGGATTTTCTTCATCATCCCCTATTTTAAGATACTCTGTCTTTGACATATTCATATTGAGGCCCCATGTTTCATATTTGAGCCCACTGGGGGCGGTGCAAAATATGTCTAGGTTGTAGCTGAGGAACTCTTATTGGTCGACAACTCCTCAAACCTGACTAAAATTCTTTTCCTAATTGTAGCCAACGGACTCCTGTAGCATGTCTGAAGTCCCTTTGGGGGGCTGGTACAGACATAGAACAATTTCTGCGAATGGAAATTCTGATAACTATATCTATTCTGTTACTCATTGGTAACTCGGGGTCTACCAGATCGAGCTGTATTCTGTATCGAATTAGTCTCCAGAAACCTATTCCATATCCGTGAGTCATCACTCTGAGAACTCAGCCTTCTTCAATTAAAGCTTGCTAAAAGCTTCAACTAAAATGCTTGCACGTCCAACCCAGAAATTAAATGACGAGTCATTATAAATCACTTTTTCACAAAATTTACCCAAAATTTTTTTTCAAATGTTTACACCTTGGCAAAACCAGATCAAATAAATGGGTATTTACATAAACTGAAAAACCAAAAAAGTGTATTTTATATGAAAAATGCCTATTAAATATGTGATTAGAATACGGATTTATAAAAGTGTACAAATCGTGAAAACATGGAGTGATGCATAACTTTTCAAACTATGTGTAGTTTATGTATATCTTTTAATTTACAATTTATATCTAAAATATATATAATTGTCAACAAAAATTTTTTTCTGAACCATTTCCGTGCAGCATTTTTATATTAACGAATATATTTAATAGGAATAAACTAAGATTTTAACTAAAACTCCTTTATATTTGACGTTTCGAATTTCATCGCGAAAATTGCCAAACTACACATTAAACAACGTAGGTATTTTGTTTTATTGAAAATTCAAAATTTTTATTACTATTTAGCTTTAATTCATTTTTAAAGAGGTTATAAAATTACATAGTACAGAGTATGTAGTATAAAGAAGAAGAGGGGAAGCATGTATGTGTAATGATTAATAAATTAAAATAGCTTTAGTAAACAACTTAGAAGATAAAAAGCAGTTGTGATATTGAAAATTAGCAAAGTAAATATGATAATTAAAAGTGTTAGATGATTTGATACAAATAGGTATATTGTCTCCACCTGGAGGTTGGTAAAAAATTGGTTCTCTATCAAAGGCTTTGCTTTTTCTCCAATTTTCTTCTTCTTATATTAAACTTTAGACCTTTTCTTGTCCGATCTGCTGGCTATAGTCGTATTTGCGGCGTTTACTTCTGGTTACGTCGCCATCTTTTAGGCGGTGGTCTCCAATAGACGCTGTAGGCTGCGTACAGCGTCATGCCGTAGGAAAATTGTTCATTTTCTTTACTTTTAATACACTTTGAAGGACAAAAACTATCTTACAACCAAAAATAGGTAAAACAGAGTAATTCTACAACAAATTCAAATTATGGGGTGAATTGAAGTGACCACCGACTTATCCAGTTGTGTCCTATAGACGCTGTAGGCTGCGTACAGCGTGTATTGGAGACCATCGACTTAAAGCCATCAATAAACGCCGTACGCCGTGTATAGCGTTACGACCTGCGTCACATCTGTCCCGCAATACGCTAAACGCAGCGTGTAACCACTGTACAAGCATATATCTGTGGTTCAAAGGAAAAGGGGCATAAGTCACCTAGTTAGTCATTTTTAGGATTTGCCAATATTAGCAAAAGAGTAAATAGAAGCTATGCGCGAACTAAATATTTCAAAATAACAATATATATAAAGCCTTTCTAACCAGAGTAAGGATGATTTATTAATTAATCTTCTTTTGTGATATTTGTGTAATATTGTACTTTTTGAATTATTATTATTTATTATTAGTTTTGTGACATATGTCTCTTTTCCAAATTATAAAACAGGTAACACATTATTGTTATCCATACTTAAGCCCATTTGTATTGTCAGTGGGTAAATAAAAGAGAGGTTTTTTTAATTATTTATTTGGAAATTTTGTTTAGGATATTATTGAAACATATCGTCCGAATCACAAACATAATCTGCATCACTGACATTGTTGCCGTCTGGTTAATTTTCATAAAATGCATGGCATTCTGAATCTATTAAATTCAAAATACTTAGTAAATCTTTCTTTTTCTCTCTGCTTATGCTGAAGAGCTCAAGGGTCCGGTGTTGCACCTTTCGGGTTGCAATGGACCCTTCGATTTTTCCCTTTGGCAAAATGAAATGCACTTAAATGGTTCTTCTTGTTTTAGGGATGTTTTGTACTTAACAATGCCTTCATCAGTGCCATATGAAATCAATCTAATATCGTGCCACACAAATTTGCTTCCATTTATATAAAAATGTCTTAGTTGAAGTGGCCCTTATAAAAGTTTGGAAAAGTTCAAAAAGTCACATGTGGTTGTGGTTTTTCCATGAACACAATTATTGGATTTTAAGAAGTGAATTTGGGATTCATTTTATACTTAAATATTATACAAAGGTATATAAAATTTTGCTGACTTCTAAGGAACTATCAAAAATAATAGTCTACTATTTAAAAAATTAACAATGTGTCCTTCTTCCAAAATAAATTAATATGTAATAAAATACTTTTGGCACTAAAATACTGACAACCACAAAAGTCGCAAAGTAGACTATGAAAACCCTTTACGTAAGCTATCTGTTACATACAAAGAAATTTATTTTAAACTCATTTCTGTAGTCAATCGCCGAAAAGATAAGGAACAAAAATATAAAATAATACTCAGGTTAAGCAATACAATATCAGTCGTCTGCTTAATCAGCCTGCTTAATCACAAAATAGATTAGGTATGTTACAGCTTTCCATTACAAAGAAATTTAAACTCATTTCTTTAGTCAATCGCGGAACAGATAATTAAATCCACACAAATAATACACTATTATAATGTAGTGTTTGAAAGATAAAATTGATGAAAATGTCAAAATCTCAAAAAAGTGCACTTCGTGATAATTACCTCTAATAGGACGATATCAAGAAGATGGTTACAGGGTTTTAGAAAAAATATTAACAATAGAGGAAATAAGAACACATACTTAAGCATCTATAAAAAGTGTAATGTAGATACTATGTGTAGATGAAGTGTGGCAAAGAAGGAACATTTAAAATAGTTAAAATATGTATGTACACCCAGTTACCATCTTCAATACTTTTAGATTTATTAACAGTTGGTATTTGTTCTCCTACAAGAAAGTTACTGCTTGAAGAAGTGCCTGAAAAGAAGTAAACTAAACACTTTAACAGTATAGCTAATAATTAGGTACGCTGGTCCACATTAGAGTCCTTAATTTTCTATACAAAGCATAATACAACTTTTATTATTTCATTTAAGGGGAATAAAGGCGTAAAAAGTCGCCTGTCAAAATTTTCAATGTGTTTTAAATATATTCATTTTTTGCATCCTGAGAAAACTAATAAGTATTTTTGAAACATTTAAACGCAGAACGAAAGACTACGTTATTGCCTAGGGCCAAATATGGTAAAAGTTATGTTGTATTAATCTGCTTATTGTGATGCATTTTCCAACAACAAAACGTAATATCTGTCTGCTTCTATTAGACTGAGACATTTTCACTTAAATTTTCACTTAAATAGCTGTATTATTTACACAAAGGTATAAAATAAACCCATAAAAACACTTTAAACAACGTTAACCGTAAGAAGCGCCTGTGCGTTCTGAGCCGTTCCGTAGCGCATTACAGAACTAAGTCGACAAGATGCCTTATTCCAAAACTAAAACCCTGCGCTGCGTGCCATTTAATAGGCGTAATTTAAGTCGAGTCCCTGTTCTTTATTGGTGTAGATAAAATATTGACTCATGCCTAATTTTTGAATGACCCTAATGAATAAATGCATTACATTTTTCAGACATGTGGCCTTTTACCAAATAGAACATTTAAAATAATTTTCGTTAAACCCTTTTGACGATTTCAAGAAGAAATGTGACTCATGCCCCTTTTCCTTGGAACCACAGATATATGCGACGTACGGCGATTATTGGAGCTTACCGCCCTAGATTTGTGTTGAGGAGGGTGATTGTATGATGCCATTTGCACATCTGTGATACATAATGTAACAGTCTTAATCACGAAGTTTTAAGTTATATTTATTTGTACAGTATATCTAGAAAGTATGTGTACGATGGAAGCAAGTTGAGTAATCAGCCTAGACCCATTGTGGATTGTAGTGCTACGACAAGAACAAGAGTCTGCAGCTTAAGTCTCCATGAAAAAGTCCCTCTATGTACAGGTGTCCCGTGACTCATGAGTGTCTCATGTTCTATAGCACATATCTGTCTAATATACATCTTGCCATGTACTTGACTGGGTTATTTTCCCAGTGAGCGTTATGTTCTGTTTGAATTCAAGCTTTTTGGATTCATCCCGGTCGTGGATGCTTTCTTTTGACATTCCTGCCGAATCTTTTATAGCTGATCCTCCTCTGGTCCGTTCATCAGCTCTGTCATTACTGTCCTTTCTCTGATGACCTGGACGAGTCTGTTGAGTTCTTCTCAGCGTTCCTACACTAGCATAGAGTCCACCTTAGGGCTTCTAAGAGTCTCCATGGCAGATTGACAAATATGTGCATATAAAGCTCTCATGTTAATTTCTATTGCGTAATGCAAGAATGCAAAAATCACTGCCTAAAATAACAGAGGAATACTCTCCTAGTGGAATGTAAATGTTTACATTTCCACCATTACTGCATATTCCTACACTCGACGTAGGCGATAACGTATAACTCTGAAGCCTGATCTGTTTGTTTCATCTGCACAATTCCTCTCATGGTTATAATATGTCGACTTAAAGAGATACTTTGGAGCCGTAAGTATTTTGGGTTGATAATGATATGTACTGAAGAAGAATTCTTTAATATCATAAAAGAAGTTAAGAGGTAAAAACGCAATGGAAAATTATAAAAGCTGTTAAAGATTTTCGAGACTCCATTATAGATGCCACAATTAGAAATCTGAAGGTACTATTAGCTGGTTTTGCTAACCAAAATAAAATAGTGAGGGTGCAGTGAAGTCAAACCTGAGTTTCAACCCAGCCGTGGATGGAGGTCTACAATGAGTACATTGCAGTGTCGACAACTCTGGTTAAGGTTAAATAGTTTAGCAAGTAAAGTAAGAAAAAAGTAAATACTAATTACTGTATTCAAACAATGTTCACATACTTCCTGGACATACCATACTTATGTACATATTGTATCTTGAAAAAGTCTACATTTTCTGTTCAGAAATTGATCAGCTCTTTAAAAAAAACCGAATTCAAATATTTAGGGAAAAAATTTAAATAACTAGTATACTTGTGAGAGCAAAATGTAGAGAAAACCATATATCCCAATACTAATATCTACAATGATTTAAGAAAAAAAATGATATAAGAATATAGGATTAGCTTCACAAAACTTCCGAAATTTATATAGATATTTTCTGTTCAGTTTTTGACTTGCATTATGTAGATATATGGGTTGTTTAGTGAAGTACTTTGATATTTCACATATCTTTTTTTGCAATTGGCTTCCGTAACAAAATATTTTTATTCCTGGTATAGTTCTATGTCTTTCCTTCCATTTTCTGATATCTTTTTACCTAGACACGATGTCTATCGAATTACACTCATCATATTTCTTCGGTCATATCAATATTAATACATTTTATCGTCTCTCTCCAGGTTTGTTTTGGTGCTTCTACTCCTTCCAGAAATTTGCAGCTCAGCAATTCTTGGTATTCTTTTGGATGTGCCTATCCGTGATGAATATTGCAGAGATGTTGTGTTGAACCAGGTTCTGAGGTGCTTTAACCAAGATGTTCTTCTTCTGATGGCATATCTGATGGTTACCAGTACCTCTCGGATCTTCTTCATTCTTCTGGAGACCTCCTCATCTGTATCTCATTAGTTCACAGGATCTTAAGTATTCGATAGAGCCACATCTTACATAGAGAACTGGTGTCTGAAAGAGAACCTCTCCGTGAACCCTTCTAAAACTAAACTGACAGCCTTTACAAATAAGAGGAAGCTTACTGGACCGAGTGAGCTGAAATTGTTTGGAGAGGTACTGGAAAGAACCAATGAGGTTAAGTATCTAGGGGTAAACCTGGATTCGAAACTCAATTGGAATACTCATATTACCAATATAACCAATAGGGCTAAGCGACTCTTCTAGAACTGCAGACGAGTTGTAGGTAAAACCTGGGGATTGAAACCAAAGGTGATATGTTGGTTGTACACATCAGTGATACGAACGACAGTCACTTATGGGTCAGTACTCTGGTGGAGAAAGACGGCTTTGCAATCTTGTGTGACCACTCTCACCACCCTACAAAGACAAGCGCTTCTAAATATAACAGGAGCCTTGAATAGTACAGGAACGGCTTCATTAGAGGCTATCACAGGTCTCCCTCCGCTGGAATTATATATTTCGGCGGTAGGCTTTATGACCATCCTGAGACTCAAAGCAAACAATACTTGGAGGCCAAATTATGTATTGAATAGCCACACAAACATTACTGGGACTATACTTGAGGAATCCATCTTTATGATGAACTCAGATATGATGACACCAGAACTAATCTTCACTGAGAAGATTAACCCAATTATACCATCTAGAGAACAAAAAGTCCCAAATATTAATGGGGACTTAATATGGTTCACTGATGGATCTAAAACTGTCCATGGTACTTGATCAGGAGTCTTTGGGCAAACATGTAACTATAATAAATCTTACAGCCTAGGTCAACATACAACGGTGTTCCAGTCTGAAGTTTTAGCTTTGGTGGCCTGCATTGATGAAATCATTAATGAAGGCCCTAATGCTAAGAGAATCAACATTTACACAGATAGCCAATCGGCTATTCTGGCTGTAAAGAACCCTCTCACCAAATCAAAACTGGTGAGAAACTGCAAAGATCTCCTCAATAGCCTGGCAAAAGACAATAAAGTGTCTTTAATATGGGTGCCGGATCATGAAGGGGTGCATGGGAACGAACGAGCAGATATGTTAGCGAAACAAGGCTCGAGAGAAACTTTTGAAGGCTCAGAACCTTTCTGTGGCATCACTAAATATTCTACGAAAAACGAGGTTCAGAAATGGCTGATAAAGAATCATCAAAATAAATGGAGAACCACTCAAGGGCAAATCCAGACTAAAAAAATAATCAAGAATATTGATAAAAAACTCTCGAACAGTTTGATGAACCTCAATAAACGAGAGATCAAAACGATCACTGAAATGGTGACTGGACATTGCCGTTTAAGAAATCACCTATACAAACTAGGTAAGGTGAATGAACCATGGTGCAGAAAGTGCGAAATGGAAGAAGAAACTGCCATACACATATTATGCCATTGCAGTGTGCTAGGTGATGTAAGGCAGGACTTCACTGGTCAAATGAGGTTTGAACTAGAAGAGATCATAAAACTACCAATAAAAGAACTGTTGGCCTTCGTTGAGGTCACAGGACTTATTAAAGTTTAAGGAGAAGAACTGGGTTTGGTACAAAGGTCTTATGACCAAGTGCCAGAGACTAACGAGTCTCGCCTGAGTTAAGAAGAAGAAGAAGAGCCACATCTTAAGTGCTTGCAATATTCTGCACATATATTCGTACAAGGTCCATGATTCAACATCATAAAAAATACAGAGAAGACTTATCATCGCAGCATGCATACTTCTATACTAAGAGAGAGATTGTGCTTTTTGAAGAAGGCCCCCATTCGGTGGAAGGTGGATCTAGCTTTTCCGATACGGACTCTTATCTCCTGGTTGTTGGGCCATACTTCATTTATTATGGAGCTGAGGTAGTTGTAATGGGGTTTGGTTGACCTCCTGATATCTTTTTCTTGCTAATTATCATAAGCTTTGTCTTCGTTACGTATATTATGAGGCCATATTATTGATTGTAATACGTATTTTGTTCGTCCCGTTTAGTAGTATGCCTTTTTCAGTTTTTTACTAAGCTTCGCTAAATATTCTTTCAGATTAGTGATTTAAGATTAGAAGTGACAAAATTCAGCCGTGCCTCACTCCAGTCATGATTTTCATGGATACCTTCAAAAGTATTGTTTTCGATACTTGTTTTCCATATTTTTTAACTTATTAAAAATAACCCATTTTTATCAGATGTTCTAAATTTTTTTGTGTCTATAATACACTCGGGTGCAAAATCGATCCACTGAAAATTTATTCATTTTTGATATCTCGAATTTCCTAAACCTCTTGTCCGATTTAAGTGATTTTTTTACCATGTTATAGCCTTATTCATTAACAATATCGCTGTAAAATATAACCTGTTGTTAGACAGGTAAATTGTCATTGTATACCGGGTGTACTAATCAAACTGTGTTTTTTCTCCAAGTTCGCCACACCCTGTGGTGAAACCACAGCATTTATAAAATACTGAAATTAAAACCCAATTATAGCCTCAGGTTTTCTTAACATTCTGTTTTTAGATTCATTAGCTTATGATTATAAAGCAAACTGTCAAAATTTTCTCATGTAAAATTACCCCTTAAAGTTTGTCGCACTTATTTAGAAACACCCTGTACTGATGACGAACATGGGCAATTGTTAAAGTACCTAAATTTTTTATTATCCAACATAAGCGAATGAATCTAAAAACAGAATGTTAAGAAAACCTGAGGCTATAGTTGGGATTTAATTTCAGTATATTTAAATACTAGAATAGTCCACAGGGTGATATGAACTTTGAGAAAAAAACACAGTTTGATTCGTACACCCGGTATACAATGACTGTTAACCTGTCTAGCAACAATATTATTACAGCGATATTGTTAACGAATGGTAACATGGTAAAAAAATCACTTAAAACGGACAACAGGTTTACGAAATTCGAGACATCAAAAATGACCAAATTTTCAGTGGATCGATTTTTTTGCACCTGAGTGTATATAAAATCTTGCTGAAAAGTTTGGTAAAGCTAGAGTAAGGATACAGTTAACAGAGATGAGTTAATCTGACACAACCTGTACGATATTTAACGAAAAATAAGTGAAGTCAAAACATAGACTTTAAAAGTTGTTGCCATAAAAACATATTTACTATCTTCCCCGTGGCTACACAAAACCTCTCGTATTTTGACTCCATGTGTCGCACGTCGTGACAAGACATCTCGAAACGCGACAGTTCGTAAACCCAAAAATGGTAACGGACAATTCGTAACGACGACAGTTCGTAACTATACATTTTCGTAACTATACACGCTCGTAACGTCAAAATTGAATTATTCTGTTTATTTTTGTTACCGTGGAAAGTGGAAACCAACTTTTATTACAGTTGCAATTGAAATTACGTTTATCAAATTAATGAACAAGCATAAGACTTTTCACACTGCATAAAACACTTTTCTTAAAATAAATATGATTCAGATATGAAATAGTGATAATTCAGAATCATCATCATCATCAATGGTGCTACAGCCCTATGAAAGAGCCTCGACCTTCCCAAGTCTATTACGCCAGTCAGTCCTATCCATTGCCAACCGTTGCCAGTTTGCTGCGCCTATTTTTCTCCCATCCTCATCTACACCATCCTTCCATCTAAGTTTTGGCCTACCCCTATTTCTACTTTCCACAGGTTGTGACATAAGGATTCTTCTAGGAGGGTTGTTATGCTGTGATCTTGCTAGATGCCCTGCCCATCTTAAGTCGACTTTACACTACATAATTTATCATGTGATTTGTCATATGATTTTTCGCATGACGAGCCACATGACAATGCTTATGACAAAACGAGCCGTATTAACAATGCAAAATCATATGACAAATCACACAGTGTAAACACGTAAATTTCACTCCATGACCAAATCATATGACAAATCACATGATAAATCATGTAATGTAAAGTCGACTTTAGTCTTCCTATTCTTATAAGAGATACTACGTCTTTACCACCAAATATATGTTTATATCTGTGGTATACCTCGTAGTTGTACCTCTTCCTCCAAATACCATTTTCACAGATGCCACCGAATATGCCTCTCAGGATCCTTCGTTCAAATATAAGCAGAAGGTTTTCATCTGCCTTGGAGATGGTCCATGTCTCCGATCCATATGTCAGCACTGGTTGTATAAGGGTTTTGTATATGATTATTTTTGTTTTTTGGCTTAAGTTTCTGCTTCTCATATGTCTACTCAGTCCAAAATAGCATTTGTTCGCTTGGATTATCCTTCGCTTGATTTCTTCCGTCATGACGTTATCCTTGGTGATCAGGGAGCCTAAGTATGTGATTTGTCCACCACTTCAAAGGTAGAGTTATCAACAGAGAATTGGTGACCGATGTTTCTGGCTCTATTGTTGGGTGTTGATGCCATCATCTTAGTTGTCTCCTCGTTTACTTTCAGGCCCATATTTTTTAGGCATTTGAGAGGGTGGTATACATTTCTTCTAGTTTGCGTGTTGTGCGGGCAATTAGGTCCACGTCATCGGCATATGCCAAAATTTGGGATGATTTATTAAAACTATTTCCTTTGTTGTCTATTCGGGCATCTCTGACCGTCTTTTCCAGAGCTATGTTGAAGAGGAGACACGCCAGCGCATCTCCCTGTCGCAGCCCAACATTCGTTTCAAACGCCTGTGATTGTTCGCCCTGTATTTCGACTTTGCAAACGACTTTACGCATTGTAGCCTTAACCAATCTTATCAATTTATCAGGGATGTGGAATTCATCCATGGCTTCATACAATTTATTTCTTAGGACACTATCATAGGCCGATTTAAAATCTACGAAAAGATGATATGTGTCGATATTGAATTCATTGGTTTTTTTCCAGTATTTGCCTTAGCACAAAGATCTGGTCTGTTGTTGATCGACCAGGCCTAAAACCACTTTGATATTCTCCAAGAAGCTCCTCTGAATGTGCAGTGATAATTCAGAATAAAGAATTAAAAAAAAATAGTTGTCCCATTTTTACAAAGATATACAGTACTAGTCAAAAGTTCCCTCCACCCTCATATCCTTTGAACGGCTACAGTTATAATATTGAAATTTGGAGGGAGCAAATAAACGGTCGTAGGCGTAGGCTTCTCAAATAGTCATAACAGGTGACGTAACAGTGACAGATGACGTTACAGAGCCACTTTGACCGATAATTGTAAATGGGATCTTATGGCAAATGATATCTAGTTTGAAAGGTATTGAAAATACCTATTCAATCATACTAATTTTATTTGGGTTTAAGTTGATTTTGATGAATAAACTAAATAAATATAAAATTGTAGTTTCGCATATTAATAAAAATTCAAACGTCCGCCTATGATTGCTTGTCAGAAGAGTTGACGTTTTTAATTCTTTAGTCAATTTTGATGAATAAATTAAATAAATATAAAATTGTAGTTTCGCATTTAATTAATAAAAATTCAAACGTCCGCCTATGATTGCTTGTCAGAAGAGTTGACGTTTTTAATTCTTTAGTTTTTGTGGTTTTTACGTCAACGTCACATTTTTTGGCAAGTAACCATAGGCGGACGTTTGAATTTTTATTCATTCATTTATTTATTCATTATTCAATACCCATACATAAGAAGAGAAATAAAGAGCAATTCCGAAACTACAGAGGCATATCGCTTATTAGTACAGCGTATAAGAGTCTATCAATTATCTTACTAAAGAGACTCACTCCGTATTCGGAAGATATTCTAGGCGACTACCAATGCGGCTTTCGAAGTGGAAGGTCAACAATAGATCAAATATTTACCATCCGACAAATATTAGAAAAAAACTGGGAATTCAACCGAGATGTACACCAAATCTTCGTAGATTTCCAGCAAGCATATGACTCGATAAAAAGAAGCAGACTATGGCTAGCAATGCTAGAAATGGGAATACCAAGAAAATTAGTGCAGCTCACTCAAATGTGCGTGGCAGACTCATATGCACAGGTAAAGATAGGAAACAGAACATCGATGCCATTTAGTATAACATCAGGGCTTAGACAAGGAGACCCTTTATCACCATTGCTATTCAATTTGGCTTTAGAATACGCAATAAGTAAAATATCGTCTGAACTAACAGGGGGATTCGCAAATCGAGGATCAAAACTATTGTTGGCCTTTGCCGATGATCTAGATGCAGTCGCTCATTCTACAAGAGACGTAAGAGAGGTGTTTTCACAGCTCGAGGAGGAAACAGGTAACCTGGGCCTTCGAATAAATGAAGAGAAGACGAAATATATGCTGGTGACCAAAAATCCAAGACCAAGAGTTAGGCAGAACGTAACTATTAATGACCACAACTTTGAAGTAGTAAAAGAGTTTAAATATCTGGGAGCAGTAATCACAGAGGACAATCACATAGAAAAAGAGGTCTCAGCAAGAATAGCTGCGGGAAATAGAGCATTATACTCCCTATCATCATTATTAAGATCTAAGCTGCTGAAAAGACAATCTAAATTAAGACTGTACATGTCAATTATTCGCCCAGTTGTTACATATGGGAGTGAAACATGGACTCTACATCAGCGAGAAATAAATAAATTGCTGATATTTGAAAGGAAAGTCCTCAGAATGATATTTGGTCCTCAAAGAGATGAATTGACAAGAGAGTGGAGAAGGCGCCGCAATGCTGAATTGGTGACTCTATATGGTACTGAAAACATCGTCAGACATATAAAAGCTAATCGGATAAGATGGGCAGGTCATGTAGTAAGATCAGAGGAAGACAGAGTGCTAAAGACAGTGTTCTTCGAGAGACCAGACGGTAGAAGATCAGTGGGCCGTCCCAGAAAAAGATTGAAGGATGATGTTGAAACCGATCTATCTAGGATTGGAGTACAACAATGGCAAATCGAAGCGCAAAATCGCAGACGATGGAGGGTCATAGTGGATGCGGCGAAGACTCACCCCGAGTTGTAAAGCCAGTCAAGAAGAAGAAGAAGAATTTATTTATTCATCAAAATCAACTTAAACTCAAACAAAATTTGGTCGTTCCTTTCACCTGAGAACTACGTGCATCTTTCGAGCAAGGATGAAATACATCCAAATGGTTCTCGATAATCTTAATACAGACTTGTCGCTTACTTTATAATGTTAAATACAATAACAATCTAATTTAGAGGATTTTACACCTAATGAAGAGGCTAGTTCCAAATACTAGTAAACTGGACGTTCACACTGATGATGGTCAGTTTAGACCGAAAACGTTTTGTGTTTTGTAATTTTCCACTACCTTGTGGCTAGATTTTAAAGAATTTTTAATAAATTCTTATATACCTACATACAACAGAAGTCTTTATTACATTCTACGTTGCCAAACAAAATTAGTATAACTGAATAGGTATTTTCAAATAATGTATCACTTGCCATAAGGTCCCATTTAAAATGATTGGTCAAAGTGGCTCTGTTACGTTATCTGTCGCTATTACGTCACCTATTATGACTATTTAAGAAGTCGATGTCCGTTTATTTCCTCCCTCAAAATTTGACTAGTATAAGTATACCCTTTCAAAAGATACGAGGGGGAAGGGACTTTCAACTAGCACTGTATGCAAAAATATGTGTGAAATATATTTAAAAAGAAGTGGCCTTAAAAAAAGCACCACTACTTTTAGTGTAGGAGAGTACAATCATTGTATACATTCAGCAATGCTAAATTTGGTAAAAAAATTAAATGTTGGCGTTACGAATAGTATAGTTACGAACTGTTGATGTTACAGAATGTTGCCGTTACGAATTGACGGCGTTACGGACTGTGGCGTTACGAGATGTCATGAACGTCAAGTAGCAAAATGTCAGTTTGACTCATTACCTGTGGAGAAAATGATAAGAACTTACGAATTCTAGGATCGAACCACGAAGTTGTACGTGTTTGGTGGTTAATGAAATAGATTTCCCCTTCGGGAGTTTGTGCCTGCTCCCATCCTTCAGGTAACGGCCCTAAATCTACATCTGTATTAACTTTGGCAGCTGTGGAAAAACAATTCCAATTAGCATCATTCTGTTTTTCAACAAGTAGAATAATAGAATGAAACTACTGCCTAAAACAAATACTTGCAAGAGCTCTTTTGAAGGATAGGGTATAAGCTTCAAGCGATAAATAACTGATTTTTTAAAGAAATTATTTCTTTATTCTTATGTTTTATCACAACATACAAGCATTTTAGAAACTAGGAGAACTAACTATTTTTGAAAATCCAAAAGGAAAAGAAAGAATTTTCCTGTAGCTGGCAGTATATTATTAATTCCCAATTTTTTTTAAATCCTTTATAAAAGGTATAAATTTTTTTTATTAAAATCCCTTTAAGGGCTACATCACAGAACGTTGAAGACTTTCTGACAAAATCATCAGGTCATCAAAAAATAAAGCTTGCCTGCTAGCTGAGCCACCAAAGAAAAACCAGGGTGAGAATCCTTTAAATGGTAGGTATATAGTTATGTTGTAAAATGCATATTGAAATTCCATAGGATGGATAAAATTTATAAGGAATTATGCCCTGAGGTGAAGTATGACATTCTTATCACATGGGATGTAAGTTGCCATCTAACTGTCGTCACGTAGAGACAAAACAACTCACTTTACATCCCACGTAATGGGAATGTCATACTTTATCTAAGGGCATAATTCCTTATAAATTTTAACCATCCCATGGAATTTTAAGTAAATACATATGCATTTATAACATAACTATATATACATAATTTATCTTTTACAAAGGACTTTTCGATAAAATTTTTGCTTTTACAAAAAACTAATTTGAGATGATTCATCACTCAGTTTATTTATATTAATAGTATATTAATAAAGCCAGTGCTGGCGCGTGACCTTGAGCGAAAATACACAGGCGACAAATGCAGAATACAAGAAGGTCGGCCGCCACCTCTCGCTTGTCGCTCTGTAATATAAAGTGAATTCTGTCTTAAACGGTTAACCTCTTTTCAATTTTTCTTTCAAATTTTCGATGTAAGTCAGGGATGAACGTTCTGCTTCTGATTCTCAGCAATCTAATTAAAAATTTCGTCATTGACCAGAATTAACCTCTAAAATAAGTCCATGTCTTGATACGACATGTGTTACGAATGCTTCTGGTACTGTAGTAACTTCTTGATTAGGAAGGGGTGCAATTTCAAGCCATTTTGAAAAATAATCCATTGAGGCCAGTAAGTACTTGCTTCTTCTCTCTGTCATTGGAAGTGGAGCGAGAATATCAACTGGAAAGCATTCAAAGGGCTATCTGGAAAGATATTGTGTCATTTTACCACGACTTTTTGTTCTTTTAGGTACCTAGGACCTTTTCTACCGTTACATCAATCGAATTTCTTACACCGATCTTCTACATATCGGCGACAATTAATCAAGTAAAATCTGTTTCGAATTCTGGTAAGATTCTTTTGACTCCAAAATGTCCTTCAGAAACGCTGCTATGAAGTTCTTGCAACACATTGTTAAGGTATAATTTTGGCAGTACCAATTGTTGAACTGTATGTTTGATCTGTATGTCATACTCCATCGGGAATTTACCACTTCCGATATAATAGACCATTGTAGAGATACAGAAATTTCCATTGAGATTTCCAGAAATATTTCTTGCCCAATAGGTCTTACTCCATTTTAAGCTATTCTCGTATGACTTTTAAGTTATTATCTTTCTGTTAATTATTTTTAAGGTTTTCTAGGGAAGTCTGATTCATTATCTTTTTCCTGTTTAACTGTAGTCAGCTGGAGGCTTACTTCTTCGGTTACATTCTTTTTTCTTCCAGCTGACGTTCGCTTTGGACCTGTAATGTGTTCAAAGCTTCTTATTGTCAAAGCATCTAATAATAATTGTTGATTTAATACATTCTTCCTTTCACCATTTCTTGCATTTGTATTTCAGATCAGAGTGTGTAGTTTTGGCAATATTTTGAGTCACATTTCTTTCAAAATGAACACTTAATCCAGAGTAATAGGGATTTTCTCAGGACCCTCAAAGATCCGGGTAGCTGACTACTTTTTTAGTTATTGTAGACCTATAGGAAGAAAACCTAAATGTTTCCTGCCTAGAGTTCGCGTACGTTTTTTAATTATTAACAATTTAGTGCAAAAATCGCGATTTTTTCTATTTTTTGCACCCCATTCAAAAGCTAAATAATTGACATAAAACTACAAAATTAAATTTTTTAGAACATTAAGAAACCTTCAAAATACCGATTTTTGAAAGTTAAAAAGTTAATTTGTTGCTTCACAAATTGCAAAATAAATGAAAATCGATATTTATTAACTTTTACTAAATTTAACTTAGAATTTTAGGGTTTCACCCAAAGTTGGTTATTTTGGTACTTAACAAACCCTCAAAATTTGAGACCGATCCATTAATTAGTTTAAAAGTTATTCTATTTGTTTATCCCAGAGACTTTTATTTTGCAATAACATAATACAGAAAATAATGAACATTGGGCAATTCAGAGTATGCCAAATGAAAGTAGAAGACTGATATTATCAAAATGTATTAAAAAAATATAAAAAAATTAATCAATATAATCAAAAATACTAATGCCAAATTTTTGAAATTTTGTAGTTTATAAACATTTAGAATATGTACCGAACTTTACAAATATTGTCCGTAGGAACAATCTTTTTATATATTCGAAAAGCCTAGTATTTTAACACGAATTTTCAAATAAAAAAATGCCTGGGTTCATTAGGGACAAAGTTAGCCATGTGTTTTTTTTAATTCACAGCTAATTTGTTTATAATAATCAAGAAATTTCATTGATGCCATTTTAAATAATGGGATTTGTATTGTTTGTCAAAAAATTTGCATAAACATTGTATCTTCATTGTATCGATTTTTTAAAATTGTAGTTCAAACGGTTACTAGGGGGAACCTATGAATCCACCGAGTTAAAATAACGAAAAAGCAATTTCAAACTAATACAATTTTCTGTATCTCCGGATCAACTCAATGGATTTTCATATTTCTTTTTTTAATTTGTATGTAATTTTTACGTACATTAAAAATATGCAATTTGTTTATATATTTATTAATTAATAGTCAGTCCAATTTGTTTAAACAATAATCATACAAAAAGTTAAAGTTCACTTTAATAAAGCAATTATTTTTATTAGATAATTATTTATTGAAGATAATTTATTTATTAAAGTATACCTTAACTTTTTCTATGATTAATAATGATAGTCCGATTAAAAACATGGATTTTTGGGAAAAAATTATTTTTTTAAAAATTGTTTAAACAAATTAGACTGTTTATTATTTAATAAATGTCAAATTGCAAATAGACAAATTACATATTTGTAATGTACAAAAAAAATACATACAAATTAAAAAAAGAAAGATCAAAATATATTCAGTAGATCCCGAGATATAGAAAATGATAGTAGTTTTAAGTTGCCTTTTTTAGTTTTTGAACTCGTGCATTTGTCGGCTCCCAGCTCCCCCTTCACTTACCACGACTAGTCACCAACTGAACAACATTTTTAAAAATTCGTGTAAAATACTAACTTCTCGAATATGTAAAATGATTTTTTCTACGGACAATATTTTTAAAGCTGTTCTAAATGTTTATAAACTACAAAATTTAAAAAACTTGGCATTAGTATTTTTGACTATATTAGATAATTTTTTTATCATTTTTTAGTACATTTTGATAGTATCACGATTCTACTTTCATTTGACATAAGCAGAATTTTCTTATCTTTATTATTTTCTTATAGAATAACTCTTAAAACTAATTAATGGATCGGTCTCAAATTTTGAGGGTTTGTTAAGTACCCCAATACACAACTTTGGGTGAAACACTAAAGTTCTAAATTAGTTTTAGTAAAAGTTATTAACAAATAACGATTTTCATTTATTTTGCAGTTTGCGTAGCAACAAATTAACTTTTTAACTTTCAAAAATCGGCATTTTGAAGGTTTTTCAATGTTCTAAAAAATTAAATTTTGTAGTTTTATGTCAACTGTTTAGTTTTTGAATTGGGTGCAAAAAATCGAAAAAATCGCGATTTTTGCACTAAATTGTTAATAATTAAAAAACGGACGCGAACTCTAGGCAGGAAAAAGGTAGGTCTTCTTCCTATAGGTCTACAATAACTAAAAAAGTAGTCAGCAACCTGAATCTTTGAGTGTCCCGAACATGGTCTATTTCTAGTTTATTACCCTGGAGTAACCTGTTCTCTTAACTTTTCTACTTCATTTTTACTAATCGTTAGGTTCTCCATCAAATGAGCAATTTCAGAGTAAAGAGTATCTTTTTCCTTTCTGTAGTCAATTTTGGGAAATCGATTGCCTTTAGAGAGCTATATCTACCAGTATATCTAGTAGGAATATGTGACGGGCTATGGTTCTTCTTTCTATGGTTCTTCTTTCCTTGGCAGGGATCGTCCCCAGCCGTTATTTTGCAATTGTTCTCTTCTTCTGCAATTAAAACGTCTTTTGTTTTCATTTTGAGATTTTTGTTGAACATTTGGGATAAAATAGTTTGTTGGTTGTTGGTTTTTGGTATTGTTATAGTAAAAAAACTGTCTGTATACATAAGGTGCCTATTGAATGGAGCTGTCCGTTTAGAGAGAAAATTCACTGTAATACATTTTGATGTCAAAGGGAATAGACATCAGATTCAGACGCAACATCAAAATGACATAAAGTTTATCAAAACTGCTATTTACTCATTTATTATTATTACATATGTATTTATTTTATTTCTTTATAAATAACGGTTTTCAATTTTGTTAAAATACAAACAAGTTCAGTGATCTACGTGATTGGAGTTTCTAACCCAAATACTCAAGCTGTGTTTTTCCGTGTTGGTGTAAAAAGTATCTACATGATGTGCTACTAATGCATTTTAACAATTTTATAAGGATAACATCTTAGTGAGTCATGGTTCTATAATACCACTTAATTTTTTTCAAATCTTCAACTTTAAAAAATCAGTTATTATAGATTATATCAACAAACGTACAGTATAATTGAAATCAACGTTTCAACATTCATAGGTTATTTCCAACAAATAGCAAAGGAGATCGTTTAAAAGCTACATAGAGAGACGAATATGCGGATAAAATTTGTACTTTTCAAAAAATCGGCAATATGAGTATATTAAGCGATGTTTAATTAATTTTAGTAAGTAATTAAATCATGTTAACTTCCTAATGTGCCTGTGCCTTTGACAGCTTATCTCATGCTGCTATTACTCCAAGGAAATAAGGCAAAAATATACCATGTTCGGGACACTTGAGCAGCCAGGTTGCAAACGGTTTTTTTGGGTAATGTATACCTAATACATTATCAATACAAAAATGCCCGTCACAGTTCGGACGAGAAATTTAGTTATTAACAAATAAGTGTCAAAAATGGCAGTTTTTTCGTTTAAATCGCTACGGGTAAAAATAGGGTAATTAAATATCTTATTTATACTATTATTCTCGTAGTAGATGAGCCAAGGTTTAAAATGGCAGTTTTTGAATTTCGGTTCGATCATTTGTTGCTTCAGAAATTGCAAAATAAGACTAAAATTTCGAAAATAAAAAAATTGCTATAACTTTTGTGAAAATGACCTTAAGACTTTCATATTGCACGAAAAGTTGAGACAAACAGTCCATATAATGCACAAAAAATTTTAAGACGATTCGTCAATTAGTTTAAATTTTATTCAATTTGTTTATCCCAATGAGCATTTTTTTTTTCGCAATATTATTGTTCAGAAAATAGTAATGTAATAGCAATTCTGTGAAAACCACATGAAAGAAGAAAAGTCATGATTTCAAAGTATTTAAAAAAAATAATTAAAAAGTCATTTTTATCATTCCGAAAACATTTTACTAAAGTAGGGTCATTTTTAGTTCATAAACAATTTGAATAACTTTGTTAATATTGACTGTAGATTAAAACTACTTTGGTATTTGAAAAGCTGGTATTTTTATACGAATTTTCAAAAAAAACACTTTTTGCCTAGGTTAATTACAGTCAAAGTTAGCAACTTTTTTTATTTAATTGACAGCTACTTTGTTTATAACAATTAAGCAACCCAAGCCATTTCGAAGTTGAAGGTATATAGTTTATGTGTAAAAGTTTGAGTAAACTTTAAACTTCAACAGAGTTGTTAATAAAGCTTTAAAAATAACGTTCTAACGAAATCGATTTGTGGTCGGTGGAAATGAATTATTAAAATCCGTGCACTTAAAAAATGAAACTGATTCTTCAAACATATGCTGCGATTAATATCTCCAGAGCTTGGTGATGGATTTTGATCATAATTTTTTTAAATTGTATGTACTCGTAGTCTTGTAGAGTACTTTATGTACGTAAATCCCCACCTAACATTTCAAAATGTTACGGGGAGTTCCCCTTATCACTCAGGGGTATGAAAAATATATTACAACCGATTCTAAGACCTACCGAATATACATATATAATTTCATAAAAATCGGTCAAGCGGTCTCGGAGGAGTATGACAACTAACACTGTGACAGGAGAATTTTATAGATGTAAATATATAGATGGGTATTAACAAATAGGGGTTGATGATGGAAAAGTGTAAATTAAGGGGTGTATGTATTTTTTAATCCTACATCATATAAAATTAAGATAGACAATTTTGTCCAAAATAATAAAAAAAATGTCAGGGGGGCACCCCCCTTATAACTTATGGGTATGCAAAATAGATTAAAACCTATTCTCAGTTTCATAGGATACACTTGTAAAATTTCATAAAAATCGGCAAAGCCGTTTCGGAGTAGTATGGTAACTAACACTGTTACAGGAGAATTTTATGTATATTGAAGTAACTGTGAATTAAATAATAAAAGTGGCTAACTTTGACCGTAATTAACATAGGCGAAAAGTTTTTTTTTTGAAAATTTGTGGAAAAATACCAGCTTTTGAAATTCCAAGGTAAATTTACTCTACAGTCAATATTAACAAAGCTATTCAAATTGTTTTCAAGCCAAAAATGACTCTACTTTAATAAAATGTTTTCGTAGTGACAAAAATTACTTTTTAATGATTTTCTTCAATAATTTGAAAACAAGACTATTGTTCTTCCCTGTGGTTTTCACAGAATTTCTATATAATTATTATTTTCTGAACAATAACATTACAACTCCTCTTTGGGATAAACAAATTGAATAAAATTTAAACTAATTGACGAATCGTCTTATAATTTTTGTGCAGTATATGGACTCTTTGACTCAACTTTTTGTGAAAAATAAAAGTCGTAGGGTCACTTTCGCGAAAGTTATAGCAAATTTTTTATTTTCGAAATTTTAGTTTTATTTTGCAATTTTCGAAGCAACAAATGATCGGACCAAAATTAAAAAACTGCCGTTTTAAACATTGGCTCATCTACTAAAAGAAGAATACTATAAATAAGATATTTAATAATCCTATTTTTACCTGTAGTGATTTAAACGAAAAAACTGCCATTTTTGACCCTTATTTGTTAATAACTAAAATTCTCGTCCGAACTGTGACGGGCATTTTTGTATGTATAATGTATTAGGTATATAGTACTCAAAAAACCCATTTTCAACCTGGCTGCTCAAGTGTCCCGAAAAAACCTTATTTCCCTGGAGTATATATGGAAAATTTTACAGCTAAGAAACATCCCGCATAAAATCATTTCCACCATAAAGTCATTTTATACTGAGTACATGAGATACTGATGCACAAGAGATCTAAAGTTAGATCTAAGAGTAAGGTTGGATAGGTGCAACGTTTTCTCGACTCTGCTTTACGGAATGGAAGCTTGGACCTTGAAAAAAACTGGAATCATTCAAGTTGTGGGTATATAGAAGAATTCTGAAAATATCATGGACAGAACACGTCATAAAAAAAGAGGTTCTGAGAAAGATGAATAAAGAAATGGAAGTCTTAAATACAATCAAAACCAGAAAATTGGAATATCTCAGACATATTACACGTGGAGAGAGATACAACTTGCTCCAACTCATTATGCAGGGAAAGATTCAACGAAAAAGAAGCATAGGGAGACGCAGTATATATCGTAGCTGCGCACCCTGAGAGAATGGTACGGATGTACATCAAATGAACTTTTCAGAGCAGTCGTCTCCAAAGTCCAAATAGCTATGATGATTGACGACCTCCGTCGCGGAGATGGCACTTGAATAAGAGAAGATACTGAGTAGAAATGCAGTGTGGCACACAACTGGATCAACAGTGACGAATTTAATGTACTTACTGGAGCCAGACAGGGATGCGTGCTTTCTCCGTTTCTTTTTAACATAGTTGTATACTATGTTCTTTCCAAGCTAGATTGCGACACAAGAGGGATAAAATAGACGTTAACAACATGCCTAAGCGATCTAGAATACGCCGACGCGACGATATCTGCCTATTAGGACAAAGGTTCGAAGATGTGGATGACCAATTGGAAACACTTTCCACTGAAGCCAATAAAATAGGTTTTATCTTCGAAAAAATTCGGAATCAATTTATTCGGAAAATATCTACCAGAACAACAGAATAAGTAAATGAAGGAGAAGAACGAACTACCCCAATTTAAGCTTACAATGGGATAAGACAGGAGATCCCTGAGTTCTCTATTGTTCAACCTTATCATGGATGAAATAATAAAAAAGTAAAGAACGAAAAAAGGATATTAAATAAGAGAAAAACAACTTAAAATAATCTGCTATGCAAACGACGCAACACTAATCTCTCAAAGTGAAGATGATTTACAACGTATGGTGCAACAATTAAATATAACTACCAGAAAATTTAACATGTTAATTTCCCCAAAAAAGACAAAATGCATGGTGACAACAACAAATCTATTTTATATATATATATATATATATATATATATATATATATATATATATATATATATATATATATATAATATAATAAGCGAGTCTTCTACAGCCGTCGCCGCTTCTCGCATCCTAATTTCCAGCGTTTTCTGTCGAAGCAATCTTCAGTTTTTAGGTCTCTGGCGGTCATTGCATCTTCGACATCTTCTCTCCAGGATCGTCTTGGTCTACCTGTTTTATTCTAGTGGATGGAGTCCATTTTTCTATTTTTTTCGGCCATCTATTTTCAGACATTCCATACCAGTTAAGTCTTTTGGCTTCGATTGTGTCTATTATATCTAGATCAATTTCCATTTGTCTCCTAATATCTTCGTTTCTCACCCTATCAAGTCTAG
Source organism: Diabrotica virgifera virgifera (assembly GCF_917563875.1). Classification (NCBI taxonomy): domain Eukaryota; kingdom Metazoa; phylum Arthropoda; class Insecta; order Coleoptera; family Chrysomelidae; genus Diabrotica; species Diabrotica virgifera. Next base: position 35,826,597 of record NC_065452.1, read on the forward strand.
TGAGTCGGCAACATCGTCTCCAATAGTTCATTTTTATCGCCTTAATTTTTGACTTCTTTCTTTGGTTGATATCCCAGAGTTCAGCGCCGTACAACCCAATACTTTCTATTATTGTTTTATACATTCTTCTTTTATTTTCTTTTGTTATTTTATTACTCCACAATAGTCCCTGTAGCGGTCTGGTGGCTGATCTTGCTTGGCCAATCCTGGAATGTATTTCCTCGTTACTCCCTGCTTTTGAAGTTATTTGGGCTCCTAAGTATTTGAAGCCTTCTGTTGGGTTTATAGTTCCCATTTCAATATGTAGGCGTTCTGGTGTTTCTCCTACAACTAAGTACTCGGTTTTTTGTATATTAATTGTAAGGCCCCACTTAGTGTACTCCTCTTCCAGTTTTCTGAGCATATATCTATATCACTCTCGTCTTCAGCTAGAATGGCTTGGTCGTCAGCGAAGTGTATTGTGTACAATCTATCGTCATCGATTGTGATGCCCATATTGCAGCACTTTTTTCTCCACAGTGAGAGTGCCTCATTTAAATATATTTTAAAGAGTGTAGGTGCTACGCAGCAGCCTTGCTTTAGGCCCTTACTAATAGGAATTTCTCTAGTTAATTTGTTTCCAGTTTTAATGTTTACCGTCATATTTTTGTAAAGCTGTTATACTGCTTGTATATTTTTTTCGCTTATTCCTTGTTTTTCCATTGCTATCCAGAGCACTGAAAGTGGTAAACTATCGTATGCCTTTGTCAGATCAATAAAAACTATATGGGTGGAAAGGTTGTGGGCTAATCTTTTCTCAATAACCTGCTTTAGAGAAAATATGCTGTCCATACAGGATCTGCCTGCACGAAAGCCAGTTTGTTCTTCTACATCTGTCATCTCTTTTTCAATTTTATTTTTTATTATTTTTCCATAGAGTCTTGAGAGTGAGTTTATGACACTAAGCCCCCTGTAGTTTGAACAATTTTTTCTATCTCCTTTTTTGTGTATGTTGTTAATATGTGCTTTTGTCCACTCAGGTGGTAAATCATGACCTTTATAGAATAAGGTGAAAACATACCCAAGTAATTATCGTAATACTTGTGGGCCGTGTTTTAGTAATTCATTCGGTATTCCTTGTGGTCCGCATGACTTTCGATTTTTTAGAGCTCGTATTGCATTCTTGACTTCCTGTACTGTTTTTTCATCGTCTTCATCGTATTCTACTTCATATGTTGTTGTACTGATGTTCGTGAATTGCGGTCTTGTTTCAGTCAAAAGTTGCGAGTAATGTTCGATCCAAGATCTTTCTTCTATTAAATCTATTCTACTAGTTTCTTTTCTGTTTGTTCTCAGATTTTTTATCGTTTTTCACGCTTCTCTTGATCTTGTTGACCCTATATATTTGTTGAGCTCTTCGCATTTACTTTCCCAGGAAATATTTTTTGCTTTCGTTACAAGATTTTTTTACTGCTCTGTTTGATCTTGCGTACATTGGCCTATCATCTGGGTCATTTGTTTGCATCCATTTTTGATACGCTTGTTTCTTGTTATGTACTGCATTAGCAATGTCATCTGTCCACCACAATGGAGTATTCTTTTTGTTCCTTTGGATTGTGCCGAGCGCCTCATAAGCTGCTTCATTGATTTTATTTAATATCTCGTTATAGGTATTCTGGGCTGAGGAGTAGATCAGGTTCGACAATTTTTGGCTAAGCCGCAGCTTATATAAAAATGATGTTGAGTCGTTTTGCAGTGCATCAATATTGTATTTAGGTAGATCCGCCTCGAGGGGTCTAGGACGTTTCATCGCCGCCGTTTCGATGCCGCCAGTTCGATGCCGATGCCGGCCGATTCATCGCCAGTCAATTAATCGCTATCTGATATATTTCCGAATTTTCGACAGTTACAATTATTAGTTATTTTTAGTATTAATTAGGAATTCTAGGAAATGCGAGATATGACGGCGATGAAATGGACTGGCGATGAACCGGCGGCATCGAAACGGCCGGCGATGAACCGGCGGCATCGAAACGTCCCATTCCGGCCTCGAGTGATTTTGATTGAGCTGGTAGGTTGTCATTTTGATGTAGTAGTCGCGGTCGATACTGTAGAAAACATTTTGATCTTGCCATATAGTGGTCAGTTCCACACTCCGGTCCTCTTAATACTCTTACGTCTTCAACTTGTATGTGTGTTTCTTGTTTGGTGATAACATAATCTATAAATGACTTGGTATTTCTCGTTGGTTGGACCCAGGTATACTTAGTATGTTTTTATGTTGGTAGAATCCGTTTAGAATTTTCAGAGAGTGCTGTTCGCAGAATTCGATTAAATGTTCCCCATTTTCATTTGTTTTAGTATCACCGTATTTTCCCACTACTTTCTATTTTACACAACAAATATATTTTAATAAGATGTAAATTGGAACCGGACGGTCAGATACTAGCACAAGTGATACGAGTTTAAATATATAGGTAAGAAGTGGAAGATCAAGTGAATAAAGCAAACAGAGCCGCAAGATGCCTTAATTACAATACGGAGAAATAAAAATATCTGTAAAGAAATGAAAGGCAGAATTTACAAAACAGTCATCAGACCAATAATGATATACGCAGCAGAAACACGACTCGACACAGAGAGAACAATAATATAATGCTAGAAATAGCAGACATGAAAACCTTTAAAATCGATGGCAAGATACTACATACAGATGTAACTAATAATGGAAGGAAAAATAGAATAAAAGCGTGGTCCTGCACAAATGTCCTGGCTGCGTAACATCAAGGATTGGACAGGATTAGACTTCCACATCCCAATAAGAAAAGCAAAGGATAGAGACAAATTTACAGAAGTCATCGTTAACCTCCACCAGAAACGGCACCTGAAGAAGAATATACTATGGGACAGAGCTAGAAGTACATATATGCAACGGAGATGCAAAGAGGAATACATTAAGGACTGAGTAAGAAAGAGAAGAGTAGAATAGAACGATCATATAAGCCGCATGACAACAAATAGAGTAGTAAAGTGAAGATGCATGTCTACACAAAAAGAAGAAGTTTTCAAGAGGTCTTTCAAGAGATGCTTTGTTTTTTCAAAATTAGAAAAAAATACACTTTTTTCCCACTGTTGAGGGAACATGCAATGTTCCCTCGAACATGCGATATTCAAAAAGTAAATTTCAAATGAATTAACCTTTTAGAGGAAATTATGAATGTCTTCATTACAAAAGTGGCAGCTATAATTTATTCCATGTCAAAATTTTACTTTAATACTTTTGTGTACATTTTTTCCAATTATTAATTTTGGTTCAAAAACTGTACAAATTTTACCAGTATATGTTTCACCCTCTAATCTGTTACTTACACTATACATGACAAGTTTTGCCCCAAAAGGAAGATACACAGCAGTACACACTTACTTGTATTAGAATTAGGTGACTGGGGGTGTGACAGTTGATGAGAGGTCAGGAGTTGTTCGGCGCTCTGGTGCTGCTGGGCTGCGGCTTGTGCAGCTAGGGACTTCCTTGGATCCTCCCAAGTGGTTGTGCGTGTCGTGTGACTGAAAAAATAAGTTTTTAATAAGAACGTAAGTTGTAAGATTGTAAAAAGTCATGTATCAATAATGGTTAAGCAAGTTGTATCATTTATTTATCGTATAGCTAGGGACGGACTCGAGCCGAGCCGAGCCGACCTTTTGACAAGGTTGAGCTCGGCTCGAAATTTCGGTCCGAGCTCGAGATAGAAGCTCGGATTAAACTTCAAGCTGCAAGATGAGCTCGTGGCTCGTGTCGGCTCGGCTCGAATATTTCAAGCCGAGCTAGCTGGACATCAATATTTTGAACCCGAGCACTGTTGATCCATATTGGTTGCATAATATTCGGCTACAGAATAAACAAGAGCTAATCCCTCGTGTTGTGCCGCAGAGCTTCTGAATGATATTATTTCTGGTTTTTAGCTCTTCAGCAATTGTACTTAAATGTTTTCTAAATCTTAACGTTCTGTCCAAAGCCACCACTAGGTATTTTGGATATTTGTATCAATCAGAATAGACTTACAATGTGAAGCAACCAGGCGTACACTGTATAGGAAATAACATTAGGAGTGTATGCACTTACAACAGTAGGAAATAAGAGAAACAGATTTACAACAACATAGCAATATTAGTTGTTTGAAATATCGTGTCCAAAATTTAATAATGGGAGGAATTAGAAAGGAGAGAATAACATTGTTGGCAAACCTATAATTTTAAAAGGATTGTTTTGTTACGGGAAAGGCAAAATCCACAGGTAATTGTAATTATTAGTTTTTAGAAAAATAAGGTAGAGAAATTTGGAATTTTAAGTCCTTTTGTTTAAGCCCAAGAATATTTGTAGAATTCCCGAAAAGTAATTATGATGAGTAGAAGTATTTGTTGAAAGAATGCATGGGTTTTTTCGAATGAAAAAAGAGGAATGTGGAGAGAGAAATGTTTCTGATTGGTTTGGCAATTTGGAATGGGGAGAGAAGTTTGAATGTTCAGACAGTTTTGGAAAAGGAGATTATTATGTGACCTGCATCCGAGAAGAGCAGTCAAAAGTTTTCGTGAGTAGTTCAGAAGCAAATACTAGTGGTTGTTTGATAGTGAAGAGTAGCTGAAAAGTGGAACGAGAGACAAATCAAATCGAGAAGAAATCCCTCTTTGATTCAGTAAAGTCCAAGAGAGTAAGTTACAAGAACTATAGTTATTAAAATTATTTGTGACACCAAGTAAAAAAGATACTTGGGTCTCAGGAGTTTATCATTGTGAGAAAGAGAGGAGAGAGTTTTGGAGTTTATTGAACGAGTACTGGTCAAAAGAGGCCTGGCTCGTGTTTTGGAGAAATAGTTGCTGGTATGCTGCTGGATTGATGCTGAGAACGGAGAAGGCTTTGATTGGTAGCCTAAAATAATCAACAAGGAAGAGCTGTTTGGGTCAAGAGGAGACATCATTGTGTGTGAATCAAAAAGTTCGGTCAATAACTTATGTGATAGATTTTCTTTATAATCAGAAGTTAATTTTTTTGCGTAAAAGCATATGAATTAAGATTCCAACATTTCAAAAATTTAATAGGAAGTATAAGTATTTTTGCTAATACCTAAATTGGTTTGTTTAGCTTGTTGTATTAATGGTATCAAGAACAAAGCGATAAATATTTGTTTGAATTAGATTAATTTATATGGTAAAAGTTTCATTTGGACAGTTATGCCCACAGGATTTAATTGATAAAATTTCAGAGCATTGCTTTTGATAATAAGGTATTTGTATGTGCTTATTTATGGTATTTTTGTTTATTTCCTTTTCCTATTTTATCCCGATAAGGATCAACTAAGAGATACCGAAGCCATGAGAAAGGATAAGTATAACCTAAGATAATTTAGTTATTTTTTTTATGACAAAAAGGCACCCTGAGATTTTTCTTAATTTTTTTATGTATGATTTGCGACAATTGAATAGTTAATTAAATAAATACTAATTAATATAAAAGTAAGAGAAAGCAGATCATAACAATAGATTAAGGTCTGCTTTCCCTTAATGGACAGGAGATAGAAATAGAATGGGTAAATCATTTCAAATACCTTGGCAGCTGGTTAAATGTGAATTGTGACTCTAATAAAGAGATAATAACCAAGATCTAAATATCACGTAATGCTTTTATGACCTGGAAACCAATTTTATGTAACAGAAACCTGTCGATGAATATTCGCAAGAAGGTCCTGAAATGTTATGTGTGGTCTATCCTATTGTATGATTGTGAAACATTGACTTTAAAAACTACAATGCTAAACACATTAAAGGCATTCGAATTGTGCTGCTATCGACGAATCCTAGATATTTTGGGTTTCGCACACTTCCAACGAAGATGTTATTCAAATGATGAATTCAGAACGTCTGCTCATAAGCATCATAAAGAGGAGAAAACAGAATACATCGGCCATATAATTCGAGGACCTAAATACCATCTGCTTCGCCTTATAATACAAGGAAAAGTGGAGGGAAAGAGATGGATTGGTCAAAAGAAACTTTCATGGCTGCGTAATATTAGACAATAGCAATAGTGTGGCTCCACAGTAGAAGAATTATTTCGCGCAGCAGCCGATAGATAAAGGTTTCAGGAAATCGTAAACATGATGATGGCCAACGTCTGAATACAGACACGGCACCTAAAGAAGAAGAAGTAAAAGCATGGCCGTTACATTACTAAAAGCTTGACCGACTAATGATGTTAAGATAGAAGAAAGAAACTACGGAATATTACGAGTACCTTTTGGAAACAACAGAGATGAAAATCCATTACTGAATCGAAATACACTTCGAAATATAAGTAAAAGAAGATCTTAAAATATCAACTTAAATATTGGCAGTAAAGATAAATAAAGTTGGAAAAGAAAAACAAGTGAACGAGTATACAAATCAATCGAATGATGAAAAATACAACAGTTAAAAATTTACATGGGATAATATACCCGCGACCTCACACGGCACTGGTGCATCTTAAAATTTGTTGCGTGGACTTTGGACCGAGAGAAGCTAGAGTTCAAATCCATTAAATGCGAGTCGCCACCTCTGTTCAACGTTCCCAACTAAAGTTTACGGTAAGACAATCATATGTGCGACGTTGCCAATACAACTGAAATTTCAGAAGTCTTGTGTGAAATGCTATGGTTCGTCCAAAATAGGTGTTAGTAAGTAATGTTTAGAAATAAACGATTGTTTACAGTGACAAACAGAATATTTATTAGAATATTTATTATAATATTTATAAGAATATTTATTATTTGGCCTATAATAACCGATTCCACGAAAAGAGTAATTTTTGTCGGAGTTTTATTATTGTTTTCATATTTTTTAAGTAAAAGTCAATAAAAAAATTAAGACAGATACATAACTTCATATACTTCCATCTGTTATGAATTGTAAGGTACGTACGGTACAAATTGCACAAAAACAAGCAGCTTTGGTACGGGAACGGAACCCTAGGGAATACATATTAAACGTACAACATATTATAGAAAATATTTTAATCCCCTCAGGTGTTTCCAATTCTTCATATAGCTGAGCAGACGATAATTCTTTAGCAGTAGCCACATAGTGCTTTGTTTCCCTCTTTGTTACCTGGAACATATTATTATCATTCACTTCATCATTCCACTACCAATTTTCTTTGTCCCTAGCAGGCTCTTTATCAGATATTTTTCCTAGTACTTCCCAATCGTACCATAACTTTAATGTTGGCTTCTCACCAGGCATTGATTGTATCTTTTTCCTCAAGCCCTTTCCGCACTCTACTCTTAAGCACTCTTTTGTTCTTCAGGTGTCATCTCCGCTACGGAGGTTGGCAATCATCATAGCTATTTTAATTTTTGAGGCAGTAGCTCTAAATTTTTGTTTAGAGCTGTATCCAAAACATTCTCTTAGGTTCTTCAGCCATGAAATTCGTCTTCTTCCAATGCTTCTTCTGCCATCTATCTCTTCTTGCATTATGGGTCGCAGGATGCCATACTTCTCGCCTAAGCATCACAGGTCCGAGATACTGTAGCTTTCTTGCTTTAATTGTAAGTTCAACTGCCTTCTCTTTACCTATTATTCTGAGTACTTCATTGTTCGTAACGCTATCTACCCAGGAAATCCTCATAATTCTTCTATAGGTCCACATTTCAAAGGCGTTGAGTCGTTCCATTGTCTCTAGATTTAACGTCCATGAATTTCCTCCATAGTATAGTGTACACTGTATACGCAAACACTCTTGCCAAATCCTTATCCTTTAACTTCCAGCATTTTACTTTCTGCTGTCCTATCGGAGGAGTGTTTCCGTCAGGAAGTAGAGTTGCACAAGTTTGACTTGAATGTTTGAACTTGACTTGAGTTTGACTTAATTTCAAGTCAAACTCAAGTCAATCCTTCTGACAAATAATTCAAGTCAAGTCAAACTGGTCAATCGTACAGGTTTGAAAATTCAAACTGTTTGTCAAACTAGTTTGAAAGAGTTTGAAAATAATTTAGTAGATATACTTTTTTGTCGAGATTGACATGTTAGTTGTCAATTAAGATAAGAAAATTAATAATACAATGAGTGCCACATAAAAGAATCTTGATACAGGAAGCGATTATAATCAAAATAGGGTAAATTTTTTAAAAATGATTCCTGTATGCATAGAATTGCTTGCTGGCAAGTTTCGTTTTATCGATATAACTTTTATATATTTGAGTGTTACTAGATTAAAACAAAGAATTCATTGGATAGTATTTTTATCATACCAAGTGTAATTTAATCTACTTTGGAAGCTTTCAAGTATTACGTAACGCAAGTTGGGACTTGCTATAAAAATAACTATAAAACTTATAAAAAAAACTACGGAATCACAATCTCCCAACTTTTCAACTTTTGTTTATATTTTACATAGAACCCCTAGATTGTATTATATTGCCCTCTCACGCTCCACTCATGTTACAATAGGACAATAGTATTCAAGTGAAAAAATCTTAAAATTTGTATTAACAGGACAAGCACAGTAACACGTGTTTGCAATAATTAGCTGGACCTTTCTTCACAACACAAGATGAAAAGATACAGATGGGATAAAGAGGTTGTGAGAGCTTCAAAAATTGCGTTTCGTAATACTTGAACGGCCCCTTTAACCAAAATTTATGAAGGAACAACAAAATATTATATTTTTGATAAAGTAGGTTTAATGAATTTTTTGCGACTTTGCAATGTCGTCCTAAAGAATTAATTGTTCACTATTTGTCATTTTATAACGCTGTTCTTTATTTTTACATAATACAAGTATGCACTTTTTAATTTCCATTGTTTTGAAATCACCTGCCGCAATATCAAATAAATCAGTATATGTATTTTTCTTAATTAATTCTGCTTCGACTACAAATTTTTTTTCTTAATTTTTGCAGTGGGAATACCTTTAAAATCAGACTCACTTTGATCTGATACTTATCCGGAGCCGAAAAATATTCAGGTTCAGATATTATTTTACAAAGCACACACTTCAAAACGAACGTAATAAACAAGACAAGCATTTACTTCTTAATAATAGGAACTACAAACTAATGTGCGGAGTAGCAGAGTTAGTACAGATTCAGACCTATCCAAGTAAGTCAAAACAAAAGTCGGTACGCTCTCAATTAGAATTGGAAATAAACACGTTGCACAATATGATATTCAAACTTCAAACTGTTTGAAGAAGTTTGATTTCAAGTCAAACCTAAAGATATCGAAATCAAGTCAATACAAACTTTTTTACAAAAAAAGTTTGGTTTTCAAGTCAAGTCAAGTTTGTTGAATAAAGTCAAACTAGTTTGACTTGATTTATCTCTATCAGGAAGGGCATCCGGCAGTAAAAACCTTTCTGAAACCACGGAGGGAAGGAATATGGAAGAGAATGTAGAAACAAGAGTATTTGGGATATAATCACTACAAAAACATCATAATTCGGACCCTAAATGACATATCTATTATAAATATTTTGGAAATAATTTTGGAATAAATGTGGAAAAGAATGTAGAAACAAGAGTATCTATTTGGGAATTAATCACTACAAAAAATATCATAATTCGGTCCTAAGTGACATATATATTATAAATATTTTCCCTGCCCTGCCACCCCACACTATAAAACAACACCAAAAGAAAAACTAGGAATAATCATAAAACAAAAGATACGACTTTCTTAGCATCCAACTTTCTTATTGTTGTTCTTTTTGTGGGCTATGTTTTTGACAATTCACACAGCTTATTAACTTCCATCTTAAGTTAAGAGTCCACTTTCGAAATTAGACAAAAAATTCCTCTGAAGAAAGAGGAGTAATGGAAAGGCTAACTCTGAACTTTACAACAATCACAAATCCGCCATTTCGCACTAACTTTACGATCGGACAGATTTGCAGCTAGTTGTAAGTCAATTATAACTCAAAGTATTGAAAATGATAAGTATGACGTTGCAGAAATGCAGAAACAACTTCCAAAACCAACCAATAAAAAAATGTTTGAACGTTTAAACACTTGCAAATATACCAAAATATAAAAAAGTGCCCTAGGAACGCATATGAAAAAATGAAAATTCAATTTTTAAGATTATAATTTTTAAGTTATACCTTCAGATATGTAATAAAATGTTAAATTTCTCAGTACATAAATACAGGGTGTCCAGAAACTCTCTTGACAAACGAAGACCTACCGGAGATTCCTAGTCCGAAAATTACAGCTAGAGCTCTTTGAAGATGGCGCCTTGTAAGTAATTAGTTTTTTTAAATACCTCCAGAACGCTTCTATTTAGAAAAATGAAAACTAGTACGCCTATTTATCTTCCAGAGATTCCAATCGATTCCAAAAATTGCGAATTTCTAGTACCGGTCATAGGCGTCAGTTTTGGGTAGGGTAACGGTTATTTTTCGTATAACTTTATTATAATTTTATATTCACCATTTGCGTGCATACGGGTAATATGACCCGTATGCGCGCCAATGGAGAATATAAAATTCTTAATTGTAGGTCAAAAAATGCGCAATAACTACCTCTTAAAACCTACCAAACTTCATTTGTATATCTCAACCGGTTTTAGAGCAATAAATAAATCGTCAGTTTGTAAAAAAAATTTCAACATCCCGTATCTCGGAAACGAAGCATTTGCAGCCATATGTTTATAAAGCAAAGTGTCATTATTTTTTCATGCAGAATTACCCCTTAAAGTTTGTCGCACTTATTTAGGAACACCCTATATTGATGAAGAACATTGCTAGTTGTTAAAGTACCTAATTTTTATTATCCAACATAAGCGAATAAATAAAAAAACAGAATATTAAGAAAACATGAGGCCATATTTGGGTTTTAATTTCAGTATTTTATAAATACTAAAATATTCCACAGGGTGTGGTGAACTTTGAGAAAAAAACACAGTTTGACTGATACACCCGGTATACAATGACAATTTACCTGTCTATCAACAATATTATTACAGCGATATTGTTAAAGAATAAGGCTGTAACATATTAAAAAAATTCACTTAAATCAGGCAACAGATTTAGGAAATTCGAGACATCAAAAATGACCCATTTTTAAGGTGGTGCGTTAATTTCTTGGAGTAGTGTATATCTTACAGTTCAAGTTGATTATCCAGTTGGAGTTGACTATTGCTAGTTCGAGTCAACTTAAACGGCTGGTATTAGTAAAAGTTGATTATAAATATAAAATGAAGATTTTTATTCAACATTTACTAGTAAAAGTAGACTTTAACTAGAAAAAGTATACTTGATCTTCCCAATGCCATTTAGTAAGAGTTGATTTACGCAAACAACCGATTTTAGAAATTCAATGTTACTGGATATGTTCAAATCGTGATAAGTAGTTGAAACGGTCAAAGCAAAGAGACGCACACTCATCAAACAGCACGTGAGATTATACTCGTATAATGAGTAGTCAACTCAAACTAGTCAAACTAGTAAGAGTTGATTCTATTTTTCCCGCAATCTGCTTTTACTAACAAGGGTTAGGAAGAGTCTACTTCAACACTTCAACTAGTAAAAGTTGAATTAAATGGAATCATCTGATATTTCTTATTATTTCAGGCGAATTTTAAAAAACGAACACAAGAAGTCAAACAATATTTATTTTAAGGCAATTTAATAACAAATACATAACAATTAAATAAAACAATAAAGTATTTAACAAACAAATTGAATCTAGTTGTTTTAAAGTCAATAGCATAAAAAATTTCAATATAAAACGAATAATGTTTAAATTATTTTTATTTATTTTTTTTTTGTTTTTCTTGGTAGTCAGTGTTATCAACTTTAGTCCTTATGCAAGCTTCAGTTTGCGTGGGCACGCTCCTAATCAAATTATCAACATTTTGTTGTGGTAGGTTGCTCCATCCTTCAAGAGCAGCTTGTACTAGCCGTGCGGTGTTTTGTGGATTATCCCGGCGAGCTCTAAATTTTCTTTTGGGCATATCCCACAAATACCCTATAGGGCTAAGCTCGGGTGAGCAAGCAAGCCACTCCAAACAAGGAATACCTTCTGCTTTAATGATGTCTCTAGTTAATCTAATGATATGTGGAGGTCCATTATCATGCAAGAAAATTAAATTTTCTCACGTTGCACCTTTCCAGAGCCTAACTACAGGTTATCAACATACCTGTGAGCATTTAAAGTTGATTGGATGAAAACTAAAGGAGTTTTTTTACGGATCACAATTCTGACAGTTTTCGTTCTTGCTTGTCTTCCTCGACCTCTAAGTAAACGATTTCGTGGGTCATCTGATTTTATACAAATCCTGACTTTTTCTGAAAATAGCACATTTTGTCAATTTCCAATGTTCCAGTTTTGGTGGTGAAGACATCAATTTAGGCGATCAATCTTGTGCTGCCTGGATAACTCGGGAACCTATAACTGTTTCTTACTGTATACTTCTTGGCGCGAACTCTTCTTCTTATCGTTTCAACTGAAAGAGTTACACCTGTTGTTTCCAAAACCTGCCTTTGGACCTACAGGTGAGAAATGGTTGAGTGTCTTCCAGCTGATTGGACAATTAAACGATCGTGGCGAGCCGTTATTACTTTTTGGTGACTTTCCCTTTCTTTATATTTGAGCTTTCTTAGTCCTATTACCTAGCATAGGTTTTGGACAGAACGCCCTGTGTTACGCCTAGATTTACAGCTATGTCCCTCTGAGAACATTACTTGGTCCACAAGGCCAATAATCTTTCCCCGTTGTAAGATGACGCGTATTTTCGTTTTTGGACGCAAAAGTTAGTTTATTTATTTTCGTTCAATTTGTAACTCAAGCAAATAACCTATACCGTACCGAGCTGTACTATTTGATTGTCTTATAGATTTATTGATTTTCAATAAAAACCTTTATTCTTCGCAACAATAACAAGTTTTTTCAAAAGAAATAAATATTACTTTGAAATACATGGTGATTCCATATAAGTTTGGGTGTGTGTACTATTTAATTGTACTTATAAGACAACAGAAAGCATCAAAGATGATAATATTATCAGACCTGACCTACACAAATATCTAAAGAATATAAGAATCCCGCAACGTTTAATGAAACCCAAGAGCAGAATCGGCAACCCTGATAATATAAGTAATTTTTCCACTTCCCCACTCCTTTTTGAATCACATAAAGCCTACTTACATGCAATATCAACGGTTTTCAGCTGATAGAGAAATATGCAAAAATTTGCTTATCGATATTTACTTCAAAAAATTTGTTGGATTTCCAAATAAAACACGGAAGTCTGTTCGATCTTCTTTCTTAAAATTTCAATAAAAATTCAGGAATGGCATTACCGATTTTAAGAACACAAACCAAAATAAAAAAATGTAAAATTTGTTTGTAAAAGGTATATTTAAAATTATCCCTAAAAAGGGCTACATCAAGACAACAAACGTTTTCGAAACAAGAATTCCATCATCAGGTTTTAAATTCGAAATAGCATGCCTGAGCCACCAAAATAATACCATTTAAAGTAGTTAATGTTTACAAAAATATAATACATAATACGTAGAGTTGTTTTAAAGTTAGGATGTTTTAAATTTTCCTAGATTTAACTTCAGGTAGTATATAATTCTGCCCCATGTGGGTTGCAATGTCCAGAGGGTATTAGGGTTGAAAATTTGGTAGTAACGTTTGTTGAGTTTTGGTTATTTAGTAACCGATTATTTTGTCCTTGGAGGATGTATAGTTTGTATATTTGGATGTATATGCTTTTTGTGTGAGTAGTGAGAGAAGATTTTTGTTTATTTAGATTTTTTGTTTGTTTTTGAACGCCTTGGTTGGTAGCAAAACAACAACGTTCATTCTTTTTCAATAAAGATATTTTTGAGAAAGCACTTGAAGCCTGGTCGGCGATTTGGATTCCCAGTTTTTTTAATTGAAATGGTAGTTTTTCAATCCGTTGATGGGATGTGCTGGGAATTCTCTTATTGAGGTCTCCGTTGGTGTGCTGGAAAGGACATCGCACACATCTTATGGAAAATTAGATTCGTTCTAATATAACGATCAATTCTTATCATTGCGCCAACTCTTAATTATGATTAATTACGGCGCAAATTGCAATTAAAGTTTATCGAAATCACATTTTTGGAGTCCATAAAATGTTAGTTTGCAATCATTATTGCTCTGAGTGCTATTCATAACAGCTTAAATCCCGCTGGGCCTAAGCGGATTAGTGAAACTAATCCGCTGATTTATGGAGTACCGAAAATCTGGGTATTTTAAAATATTTTTTCTCTCTCTAACTTATGTACCTACCCATTTGATTTCAGATTTATTTATATCAATTTCTGCTCTTATTTTTGAAAATAGAGAGTTGGCGCAATGATAAGATTTGATCGTTAATTTAAAACGAATCTATTGGTATAAATTTTATTGAATTTGAGTGACATTATATTTTCCATAAGATGTGTGCGATGTCCTTTAGGGCACGTGAAGATTTTGTTTTTTGGAAAAACCCTCAAATATTAATTTAATGTATTAATGGCCAGGCTGAGAGTTGTTTAATGGACCCATCTGCATGTTAAAGGGTGTTCCGGCAGTACAATTATATGTACGTATCATATCAATCCTGGGGCTATCAATAATAGGAGTATATTTAGCAGATTTACATTTGACGTTTAACCATTTGACATTTTGACAAATTTGAAGATTGCAGTTGCAGTTATTTGTTATTGCAGGAAAAAGACGGTAACAGATTTAATTTTTTTATGGGAGAAAAACAATGAGAAACAAGGTACAATTTAGGTTGGGTTAAATGGGTCTAAAAAGGGGACTAAAATAACAAGTTTTTATATTTATGTTAAGGAAACAGCTTGTTCTGGTTTATTTTTTTTAATTAATTACCTACTTTCGTTCTTATAAACTGTTGAAATCAAAACAAATATTTGTATGTAAAAGGGACTTAAATTTATGTTGACATTACATTCTCTGTAGTTATCTAGTGTTTTATTTGAACTGTCATGTCTCATGTTCTAAATCAAACCAACTAATTAAAAAAATAATTCTATCTGAGAAATAGTTGTGGTAAGGGTGAATCTCTATTGACGGACTTCAGATGGCAACGGACATGGATGTTTTAAATTTTCCTAGATTTAACTTCAGGCAACATATTATAATTCTGCCTCATGTGAGTTGCAATGTCCAGAGGGTGAACCTCTATTGACGGACTTCAGATGGCAACGGACTTAATGGGGTGAATTTAAAACCTGATGATGGAATTCTTCTTCCGAAAACGTTTGTTGTCTTGATGTAGCCCTTTTTAAGGATATTTTTAGATATAGCTTTTACAAAAAAAATTTACATTTTTTGTGATTCACGGAATAGAGCTAGCGACAGGAATCCAATTTCCTTGTGGATTTTACAAACCAAAATAATGAAAAATTTTGATCAATCAGCAATTTCTATCATCATTCTCTTTGCCTTATCCCTATGCAGGGTCGGCTTCCCTAATTGCATTTCTCCACACAATTCTATCTTGGGTCATATCAATGTCAATCCCCTTTACCAACCTGTCCTGCCTAATCGTCTCCCCCAGGTCTTCTTTGGTCTTCCTCTCCTACGTCTCGACGTTGAACATGACCAAACCATCTTAACCTATGCTCTCTCATTTTGGCATCAATTGGTGCCACACGTAGACTTTCCCTAATATACTCATTTCTAATTTTATCCTTCTTTGTCACTCCACTCATCCATCTAAGCATTCTCATTTCCGCCACATGTATTCGTTGTTCCTCTTTCTTCTTCACTGCCCAACATTCAGTTCCGTACATCATAGCCGATCTTATGGCTGTTTTATAGAATTTTCTCTTCAGCTTCATTGGAATTTTTCTGTTACACAACACACCACTCGCTTCTTTCCACTTCATCCATCCAGCCCTAATTCTACCGCATGCATCCCAGGTACTTAAAACTATTGCTTTTTACAATCAGTTCACCATCCAAAGATACCATTTTATTTGTTGTAACTCCATCTTTAAATGAACATTCCAAATACTCTGTTTTTGTCCTACTAAGTTTTAAACCTTTTTCCTCCAGAGCTAGCCTTCACTGTTCCAGTTTTTGTTCTAAGTCTCTTTCACTATTTCCTACTAACACGACATCATCATCATACATTAAGCACCATGGAATGTTACCCTGTAGTTTCGCTGTTATCTGGTCCAAAACTAATGAGAATAAATACGGACTAAGCACAGAGCCTTGGTGCAATCCTACTTTCAGCTGAAATTTATCAGTCTCTCCCACACCTAGTTGTTACTCCCTCATACATATCCCTCACAATCTTTACATATTCACCAGGGACTCCTTTCTTATTGAGTGCCCACCACAGAATCTCTCGAGGAACTCTATCATATGCTTTCTCAAGATCAATGAATACCATATGAGCGTTTGTTTCTTTACTCCTGTATTTTTCCATCAACTGCCTTATAATGAAAATTGCATCTGTTGTTGATCTGCCCTGCATAAAGCCAAATTGATTCTCGGATATTTCGGTCTCTTCACGTATCCGTCTATCAATTACTCTTTCCCATATTTTCATGGTGTGGCTAAGCAGTTTTATAGCCCTGTAGTTTGTACATTGTTGTATATCTCCCTGGTTTATGTAAACAGGTACCAGTATACTGCTTGTCCATTCGTCTGGCATTTGTCCAACTTCCATAATTCTATTAAATGGGCCTGCTAGCCACCTTGTTCCTGTCTCGCCCAATGCTCTCCATACTTCCCCAGGATTTCCAAAGTTACAAATATCCACTTCAAAAAACTTTATCGTTGACTGTTAATAATTTCAAATATATTTAAGTCGAGGCACAAAGCACATTTTAATTTTCAAATACATACAAACATTTGCATCTTACTTACAGCCTTGTAATATTATTCATCGGCTATTCATTTAAAAATGATACGTACAATAGTGCAATTATTCGATTCTATGAATGGGATAAAATTATGTAATGTGTGTAAACAAGCGAGTCGTGAAAGATTGAATAAACACAGGAAATGAAATAATGAAAAATAGATTTCTGCGCTCGTGTTCAACAAATTATGAAATGCATAAAACTGTCAAGAGCTGAAAAATATTAAATTAGAAAAATGTACATGCTGCGTGAATTTATCAAATAATACTTTTGAAACACTTTATTTTTGCCACTTGTCAATTAAACGTTTGTAAAATTTATTTTGTTGGTCACCGCACCCTTTTTTGGCTGCGGCAACTTTTTCACCTGAGGTTATTCAAAATTGTACGATGGTTTTAAAAAGAACTAATGCAAAATGAGTCTTCTTCTTCTTCGTCTAGCCAGTCACGTCCGCATTTGAACATAAGCCTCTTTAAGTCTTCCTTTCTATTGTTTTTTGTTGTACGCTACTTGTAGCCAATTTTTTCCGGCAGTCCGTTTCAGCCGTGTGAAGTTGGCACCTCTAAATACGATTTTTTCAAAAATGTTTTTATTTTTTAATTGACCATCAAATGTCCACTCTTGTCTAGCAAAAATTTTTTTTTGTCCACCTTTTGTTTACGAGATACTAAAAAAACGTGAAATAAAGCCCAACACCCCGAAGTCAAAAAAACGTCGTAAAAACTGATACGTTTGATTGCCCAACTGTTGTCCACACTTGTCCATGCATTTTTTTTAATTGTCCACCTTTTATTTATTTAAATTAGCAATAATTATCGTTTGTTAGTAAAAATGTCAAAAAATGAGAATTTTTGGAAAAATTTTTTTCACGTTTGATTGTCCGTCGAATGTCCACCCTTGTCCAGCAAAAAATTTTTTGTCCACCTTTTGTTTACGAGATACTAAAAAAACGTGAAATAAGGCCCAACACCCTGAAGTCAAAAAAACGTCGTAAAAACTGATACGTTTGATTGTCCAACTGTTGTCCACACTTGTCCAGGCATTTTTTTTAATTGTCCACCTTTTATTTATCTAGATTAGCAATAATTATCGTTTGTTAGTAAAAATGACAAAAAATGAGAATTTTTGGAAATTTTTTTTCACGTTTGATTGTCCATAGAATGTCCGCCCTTGTCCAGCAATAATTTTTTTTGTCCTCCTTTTGTTTACGAGATACTCAAAAAACGTGAAATAAGGCCCAACACCCCGTAGTAAAAAAAACGTCGTAAAAACTGATATGTTTGATTGTCCAACTGTTGTCCACAGTTGTCCAGGCATTTTTTTTAATTGTCCACCTTTTGTTTATTCAAACTAGCAATAATTATTGCTTGTTAGTAAAATGCCAAAAAATGAGAATTTTTGAAAATTTTTGAAATTTTTTTTCACGTTTGATTGTCTGTTGAATGTCCACCCTTGTCCAACAAAAAGTTTTTTTGTCCACCTTTTTTGAAAAAAATAGTTGAAAAAGATTTTTTGGACTAACAGCTTTGGATTGTCCAATAGTTGTTCATTCGTGTCCAGACAGTTTCATTACTTGTGAAACATTGGTTTTTTCTCTGCAATATTTTTTAGTTTGGTAGCAACAATGGATCATGAATGCGAATTCCAAAAAATGATATTTTTATTCAACGCCGTGTAGGAAAGGTTACTTTTCCACACGCTCGAGCGATGCAATATTCGCATTTTAACACATTGTTTTAGAAAATGATACATATATTTGACCCATAATAAGGCCAAGCACCTGGACTTTGAAAAAAGGTCGTAAAAACTAATAGATTTGACTGTCCAACTGATGTCTAGACATATTTTGGCATTTTTTTTTATTTGTACACTTTCTATTTTTCTTTTTTTTTTTGTTGATCGCAATTGCGATCTTAGCGCAAAAGCTATGAACAGGCAACTTGCTCATCAGTTATAGTTATTTGTAAAAGTGTTCAATTCATTTTCTAAAATATATATACTTAAAAATATTCAATTTAATTATATTACATGTAAAATAGTTCAGTTTTTTGTCCGCAGCATGGACGAAAGTGAGATTTTTAGCCTGTGTTCGAATAAATATATCTTCGCATCATGGACAGAATTTTTTATTCACTCGTATGATTATTTCATGTGTACATACGAACACAACTTTTCACACATCCAAAAAAAAGCATTTTCATGCTTCAGCCACAAAAAGCGTGATTTTTGTACGTGTGCGTAACGCAAAATCACAATTTTTGAGCCTTCACGTTTTAACAGTATCTCGTAAACAAAAGGTGGACAAAAAAAAATTATTGCTGGACAAGGGTGGACATTCTATGGACAATCAAACGTGAAAAAAAAATTCCAAAAATTCTCATTTTTTGTCATTTTTACTAACAAACGATAATTATTGCTAATTTAAATAAACAAAAGGTGGACAATTAAAAAAATGCCTGGACAAGTGTGGACAACAGTTGGACAATCAAACGTATCAGTTTTTACGACGTTTTTTTGACTTCGGGGTGTTGGGCCTTATTTCACGTTTTTTTAGTATCTCGTTAACAAAAGGTGGAAAAAAAAATTTTTCTGGACAAGGGTGGACATTCGAAGGACAATCAAACGTGAAAAAAAAATTTACAAAAATTCTCATTTTTTGACATTTTTACTAACAAACGATAATTATTGCTAATTTAAATAAATAAAAGGTGGACAATTAAAAAAATGCCTGGACAAGTGTGGACAACAGTTGGACAATCAAACGTATCAGTTTTTACGACGTTTTTTTGACTTCGGGGTGTTGGGCCTTATTTCACGTTTTTTTAGTATCTCGTAAACAAAAGGTGGACAAAAAAAATTTTTGCTGGACAAGAGTGGACATTTGATAGACAATTAAAAAATAAAAAAAAATTTGAAAAAATCGTATTTAGAGGTGCCAACTTCACACGGCTGTCCGTTTCAGATCATCTGTCCATCTCATAGGAGGTATGCCTCTGGATCTTTTGTTTTGGTATGGTCTCCACAGTCTTCAGGTTAGAATTGTTCTGTGCCATTTGTTTAGATCGCTCCTGAGTATTGTTCTCATTATTTTTCTTTCAAATTTCAAAAGGCTATCTTCCTCTTTCTTCTTAATCGTCGTTGTTTCCATCCCATATGTATCAACAGGTCTTATTAAGGTCTTATATAGGATATAGGTTCATCTTTGTTCTCTTACTTAAAGTTTTGTTCCTCAACAGATTGCTATTAATTCCGTATGTTTTTTGCCTTTCAGAATTCTTTCCTCTGTTCTCTCTAGCGAATAATGAATACAATTTCAAATTTATGGTTCTGTGTTATTAGATATTTCTGAGCTGTTGTGTCGTCCTTCCCTATCGTCATGTATTTTGTTTTGTGCTGGTTTATCTCTAGCCCTATTCTCTTCGCTTCCATATCTAATTTCTTCCTTCTTTATATATAGTGTGTTTATTTCATTATTTCGAAATAAAAATGGTAATCGTTGTATTGTGTCAAATCCCATATTGTAAGAACGAGGATTATGAGGGGAATCCAAATATCGTCGGTATATTACGAAAACCAGATAAATGTCGAAATACTGAAATCGAGAAAAAACGTTTTTAAAGTTTAGTGCTTTATTTTGAATTAAGCGTACCAGTTGTGTTTGATATTCGATATGCTAGTGAAAGATGCATATATCAGAAATAATATTCTATCATTAGTTTGAGCAAGTTAAGAGACCTAGCTGATTAAACCTAAATTTAAGATCGAGGTGCGATCACTTACCTGGTTTTACCTGTAAATCAAAATAAATCACACTGTATTAAAGACACTTATCACCTTTTTACTGAATATGGCAGATTTAAAGCAGTAGAAATATATTGTTGTCCGGCAAATATATATGTGCGCTTAGTTGGTTTTACATGCAACACAACTTTGATTTTATGGAAGTAAGTAGCGATATATTGTTTTATTTGAAAATGAAAAGTTGGTTAGGTGTAACTTATTTGTTTATTACACAAATTATCTGCTGAATGGTACGTCGTATCATTTATTGGGTTTTACCTGTATGTAGAGCGTAAAAAGCTGAGAATTTTGGTATACTTAACTCAATATTTTAAAATTTGTCATTTATCTGGTTTTCGCAGTATACAGACGATATGAGAAAATATACAGGGTCTCCTATTTAAAAAAAATTGTATGTTTACCACATAGTTATTAAAAACCCTGTAGAATTCGGCATATTTGCCAGCCTGGAGAATATCATTGCCTACATTTTTTTCTAAATAACTTTTTTGGATATTTTATATTTTATATCATGATGGAATGATCTACCAAAGTCGCACAAAAAACTCACCCTGTATATAAACAGCCCCTTTTGCGATGTATTTCCTTTTATTATTCATTACTAACACTCGCATTACATCTAAAATTCAAGGCATTATTTATAAAAAAAACAATAAAGATGAGAATGCATTGATTGGTTATTATTTCCCAGCATATGCGATTACGTATCTGATGACATATCCCAATTCAAGTGGATCAAAATATACAGGGTGTCCTATTAAAATTAAGTAGTTTTGCTTTACCACGTAGTTTAATCATCCTGTAGAATCTAATACTTTCCAATCCTGCAGAATATCATTGTCTACATTTTGTCTAAATAACTTTTTTCTACGGCCATGCTAAAATAGTCACTTTCCCGCACGCATTTCCTTTCCGAAAGTGGCACCTTCCCGCACTAGTGCGGTAAAGTAGAATACCTTGTAATATGGCTTTGTAATATATTATAAACAGGGTGAGTCATGAGGAACTGTACATACTCCTACCTCGTATAGAGGCTCCTATGGGGAATAACAAATGACCATTAAAAAGTGTCTGCTCCCCTTGTTTAATAATATACAGGGCGAGTTTCGCATTTTGACAGAAATTTATATTCGTCATAATATTTGAACGGTCAGATCGATGTGTCTCTTATTTTGGTCAATCGTTACACTATTACCACCTAATCAATTGATTTATTCAAACTAGAAAAAAATCAGGTCCGGCTTTAAAAAATTAGTTCGTTTGGGTCTTGGAAAAAATTTCACCCTGTATACGCTTTTTGAAAACTCTAATATGAATTTTACAAATTAGACAAATAGGCAATTAAACGGCATATTTATTTTTTTCCCCACACGATTACTTAATTTTTTATAAAAAAATCAAATTTGACTATGAATTAAAAGTTTGGTAAAGTAAACCATAGATTTTAAAAAATTAACTTTTATTACAAAAATTATTTATTTTAACAAATATTTGATTTATGTTACCACCCAATCAACTGATTTATTTAAACTAGAAAAAAATCAGGTCCGGCTTTAAAAAATTAGTTCGTTTGGGTCTTAGAAATAATTTCACCCTGTTTACGCTTTTTGAAAACTCTAATAAAAATTTTACAAATTAGACAAATAGGCAATTAAAATGGCATATTTATTTTTTCCCCACATGATTACTTAATTTTTTATAAAAAAATCAAAGTTGACTATGAATAATAATTAAAAGTTTGGTAAAGTGAACCATAGATTTAAAAAAACTTACTTTTATTACAAAAATTAATTTTTTTTAACAAATATTTAATTTATGTTACCATCCAATCAACTGATTTATTCAAACTAGAAAAAAATCAGGCCCGGATTTAAAAAATTATTTCGTTTTGGTCTTAGAAAAAATTTTACCCTGTATACGCTTTTTGAAAACTCTAATATGAATTTTACAAATTAGACAAATAGGCAATTAAAATGGCATATTTATTTTTTCCCCACACGATTACTTAATTTTTTATTAAAAAATCAAATTTGTCAAAATCGGAATTTTAACCTAAAAATGAAAAAAAAAGATGAAATCACGGTTTAACTTGCTACAACGTTCCATTTTAATTTTTTTTTCTGAAATTTTTACAACACATATCTCTTACCATTGTAAAGACTATGACAATTGTTGTAGACTTTCAGTCTTCTTCTCGTAAAAGTTATGAATTTTTAAAAATAAAAGGTGCAGATTCGTGAATTGCAAAGTTAAATCGCAAAAATTAAGTGAAAAAATTTAAAATTTATCTATTTGATCACGTCTATGTTAAATTATAGAGTCCAAAGAGAAGTGTTATGGGGAGTTTTAGATCTAGACATGTTATAGAAAAAAAAATGGTAAAACTTTTAATTTTAAGAAAAACGTTGTTTAATTTTTTTATTTTTATGGTAAAATTGCGATTTTGACAAATTTGATTTTTTAATAAAAGATTAGGTAATCGTGTGGGGAAAAAATAAATATGCTATTTTAATTACCTATTTGTCTAATTTGTAAAATTCATATTAGAGTTTTCAAAAAGCGTATACAGGCTGAAATTTTTTCTAAGACCCAAACGAACTAATTTTTTAAAGCCGGACCTGATTTTTTTCTAGTTTGAATAAGTCAGTTGATTAGGTGGTAATAGTGTAACGATTGACCAAAATAAGAGACACATCGATCTGACCGTTCAAAAATTATGACGAATATAAATTTCTGTCAAAATGCGAGACTCGCCCTGTATATTATTAAACAATGGGAGCAGACACTTTTTATTGGTCATTTGTTATTCCCCATAGGGGCCTCTATACGACGTAGGAGTATGTACAGTCCCTCATGACTCACCCTGTATGTTACAGTTTAAGTTGATTATATAGTTGGAGTCGACTATTCTTAGTTCGAGTCAACTCAAATGGCTGGTTTTAGTAAAAGTTGATTTTAAATATAAAATGAAGATTTTTATTCAACATATCCTAGTAAAAGTAGACTTCAACTAGAAAAAGTATACTCTTCCCAATGCCATTTTAGTAATAGTTGATTCTTTAACAACATAAACATACACAACCGATTGTAGAAATAAAATGTTACTGGGTATGTTCAAATCGTGATAAGTAGTTAAAACACTCGAAACAAAGAGATGCGCACTCATCAAAAAAGCACGTGAGATTCTACATTTACTGAATCGATCCAGGAATAGTCAACTAGTAAGAGTTGATTCTCTTTTTCCCGCGATCTACTTTTACTAACAAGAGTTAAGAAGAGTCTACTTCAACTAGTAAAAGTTGAGTTAAATTTTTCAAATCAACGCTTACTGCTCGTTTTAGTTTGATTCACTCGAACTAGGAATAGTAAACTGTTTTAATGAAATTAACGCGATAATTCTTTGAAAAAGAATTATGTATTTTGACATAATATTTAAAAGTCACATTAGTAGACAATAACAATGGTTTTGAATCGTCGCCATGGAAACCAATTTTATTTTATTGAAAACTTGGTTTTGACAACCTTGTCAGAAAAAGTATTAAACAATTCAAGGATCAGCTTGCATCAGTGATACATTTGCAAAATACCACTAATTGCTCGTTTACATTTAATATTACCAAGAAAGAAGTAAACCCTTCTTGTTTTTCCAAATGATTAAATTTGCATACATTTTTTGAATTACGTACTCTTGTATGTTGTATTTTCTCGTAAATAAAAATTGATATAAGTCTATTTGTTGTGGCTGTTTTCCAAACGTACGGCCGTAGAAAAAATATTGTTCCTAACTCATGTGGAAAGTGTCTTTCCCGCACTCGACTGTTTGCCCGAACTTCGCTATCGCGTCGTTCGGGTCAACGGCAGTCGCGTGCGGGAAAGTATCACTTTCCGCAACTAGTTGGAAAATAACTATTTTGGTATGGAGAAAAATATACGGCGGAAAAACTATAAATGGCATATGGACACGCAGAACAAACCAAGAATTAAAAGAACTATACAAAGAGCCTGACATAATAGCAATCATAAAGACACACGGATTAAGATGGATGGGACGCTTGCAGATAATGTCTTAAACAGGATACCAAAGTGCCTCTTAACCAGTGCAATAGGAGGAAAGAAGAGAATAGGAAGACCAAGGTCAAGATGGAAAGCGGAAGTCCAGGAAGATATCAGATTAAAAGTGACCAACTGGGAAAGAAAATCAAGGAACAGAAATGAATGGAGAAGAATAGTCAACCAAGCCGTGGGCCTCCTAGACCTGTAGTGCTAATGTATTGTTAACTTTTTTGGATATTCTGTACCATAATGAAATTGTCTACCAATGTCGCACTTAAAACACACCCTGTATATAGACCGGTCTAGTTAGACTCAAAAATAGGAGTGAGGTTACAATAATTACCATCTAGCTGAAAATTGGCAGGATTGTTCAAAATACCATCATAAATGAAATCTAAAAAGTCCTCATAAATCCGACCCGAGCTAAAAAATTTACGCGGGGTCAAAGGTCACCAAGTATGGTTTTTAGCGATTTTCAGCGAAACGGTAAATTTTATCATAAAACTAGTTTTAACAAAAAAATGTAGATCAGATAATTATCTATAAAAAATATCTTAATACTTTTTTTCGTAAGAGCCACCGTTTTTGAGATACAACGATTCAAAGAGTTGAAAGAGTTCTAATCGTCATAATAAATATGTATTAGTACACCACGTATATACATCACTGAAGCTGTAGTGTAATACAAGTAAACATAATATTCTATCGGTCAACTTAACTTATATTACACATAATAATATAAGATACTATAAATATAATAATGTTTCTACTTTACAGCTTGCGGTCTACCGCAAGCGAGGGATGCAATGTATAAGCTGTATTATATTACAGTGCCAACAAAAAAATCTTTACAAGTGAATGTAACGCGAAA
The DNA here is from genome assembly GCF_917563875.1 of Diabrotica virgifera virgifera. NCBI lineage: Eukaryota > Metazoa > Arthropoda > Insecta > Coleoptera > Chrysomelidae > Diabrotica > Diabrotica virgifera. Next base: position 35,852,193 of record NC_065452.1, read on the forward strand.
ATAATAAGAATTATTATTTCAATTTTACGACTTATTCCCAACAAAAATAGTAAATTGATTGACAAAGTATTAACTTATAATAATTCTTCTTACTTATGCGTCTTATTCAATTTGTAACGATGGGTTTTGTCGGAAAAAACACGTTCTATCGGTACGTCGGCTAATCTAATCACCCTACCTATTCTTTTCTCAGAAGGGTTTAAACATATAATGAAAGCCAACTTTCTACGCAAAATGTTTATTGTTAAGTACTAATAAACATTTCAATGTACAATAAACTTTATACAAATTTAGTTTGTTTACTATTATGCAAATAACACCGTTATCTTCCTGGGTGGCGAAATCCTTCAGGTAGATGACACCCTCGGTATTAATTAGTCTTGAGTCTAGTAGGTACTACCCCGGAGTGAAAATACGTGTTAAACCTAATATATTACTTGAATTTGCTGAAGTTTTTAAAAACTAATTCAACTCCACAAGAAATTATTTCCAACAGAATTAGTTTTCTTCTCTCTATGTATGGAGCGCCTAAAAAGAGCCACGCGTCTACGTGCTTAGATAAGTTTCGATATGCATGTTTCTTCAAAAATACTAGAAATAAGAAACAAGTGCAGTTATCTTGCCTTTCTCCAACCTCAGCGGCTGCTCATCAACATCTTTTTCGGGTATATTACCAAGTTCAAGTGTGGCTTGGTTATCAGCTAGATCCAAAAGACTGGGGATGGAAATTAGTCGACAGTTCATTAGAACCAATTCAAACTTTACTCCCACCTGCGCCGGAAAAACTCCTGAACACAATTTTTTGCAACTGTAAAAAGGGATGTAGCGCTAAATGTGGTTTCAAAAAAGTTGGACTGTTTTGTTCGGTAGCATACACTAATTGTCAAAACCGGTCGTGCTCCATTGTTGAATCATCAACAATTGAGGATTCATTTGATTCTATCGAAGAGCCATGCCATGTGTCATTATTGGCGCAATTTACTTGCATCCAGGATGAACAAGAAGAAGAGGAACAAAACGAAGAAGAAGAAGAACTAGAAGGTGAAGAAGAAGAAGAAAAAGAACAAGAAGAAGAAGAAGCAGAAGTATTAGAAAATTATGAACCAGCTGGATAAATTTCCTTTTTTTTTTAATTTATACCGCTTTTTATAACTTTTATCATTTTTAACCCTTGCCAATATCAATTATTCAATAGCTTCAAATTAAACAGAATCATAACAGATCCGTGGAATAGGCCTACTAGTGAAACCACGTTAAAAAATGCGCTAAGTACACTACCTCAAAAGTAGTGTGGAAACGTGTGCGCATATTATGACGATTACAACTTTTTGAATCGTTGTACCTATCTCTAAAACGGTGGCTCTTAGGAAAAAATATAATAAGACATTTTTTATAGATAATTATCTAATCTATATTTTTTGTTAGAACTAATTTTATGATAAAACTTACCGTTTCGCTGAAAATCGCTAAAAACTATATTTTATGACCCTTGACCCCGCGTACTTTTTTTTAGCTCGGGTCGGATTTATGAGGACTTTTTAGATTTCATTTATGATGGTATTTTGAACAATCCTGCCAATTTTTAGCTTGATGGTAATGTTTGTAACCTCGGATGTGTAAGTTGACTGGAGTAATATAAAAAGTCCTCTTTTTGAGATGTATTTCCTGGTTTATTCATTATTAACACACACATTATATCTAAAAGTCATGGTATAAAAAACAATGAAGATGACAATGTATTGGTTGGTTATTATTTCCAAGCATATGTCATTACGTATCTGATGACATATTGTTCCCAATTCAAGTGGATCAAAATAAACCTGCAACGATGTCGCGTTTCTCGGAATAACTGACGATTCTTGTTTTGTGTTCGCAGGAAAATTGTTTCTTAGGAGGTCACGTTGTTTATACTCAACTTCCTTCTAATTGATAGCACCTGAAGATGATCCAAACCAAAAACCAATCCAACCGACCGTGATATTCACATATTTATGTATATGGAAAATTTAAATTTTAAAATTGGGAGAATTGGCATATAATTTAGTTATTTTAGAATCTGCATGGTGTGTCTGTGTCGTTATTACCATTTCCGATTTTGGACCTCTCAGCATTAGCAAGAGCGCCACAAGACAGTTTACGTTACCATAATAATTAGTTATTTTAGAATCTGCATGGTGTGTCTGTGTCGTTATTACCATTTCCGATTTTGGACCTCTCAGCATTAGCAAGAGCGCCACAAGACAGTTTACGTTACCATAATAAGTATCATTCATTTTTTAATATTGCCCTAACCTGTAATAATGCATTATTTGTGAGCCAAAAAATTACTTAAGTAAAACTTCTTAAGGTTTTTTTCTAGAGAACCTAAACCTCGAATTTTGAATATGGGTGCCTTAGCATTAACGGCTTATCTTATTTTTAAGGGTGAATTTTAGGGTAATGATAATATCAATATGAAATAAAAGAATCTATGAAATAAAAGAATATTAATAATTTAAAATAAATACTTGCGTTAAGTAGATAGGTACACACGTAATCAAAATGAATGTAGAATTTGATTAACTTAGATAATGAACTTAGAGACAAAAAAAAATGAAGAGTTCACATAAAATCTTATTTTTGTTTTCCTGAAAAGTTTGTGATTTCAGGGTTATAGCAGTAATGAAGTCGGGGTGCGACCTATATTTATAGATTTGGGGCAACCATAGAATTGACAAATATATACCCATACTGGTGTTCGTATTCATTGATATACGAACAGCTGATTATAAATAAACAATTTATAATTTTTCCAATCACTTTTAGGTATAAAATACGCCAGCATATTTGATAGAACTACGAAACAGAATAGACCAGGGAGCATCTGTAAAAATATTAGTACATTTGGATGTTGAGAGATGACTTATATTTTTTTTTACAGAAATCATCACCACATTTTGCACTTCCAGTGCTTTCTTATCTGGTGTTGGTTTCCATTCAGTTAACTTACATATTTATCTTTCATCCTCCATCCTTACCACCACGTGGCTAGCCCATCTCCGTTTCAATCAGCAGGGCTCTATCCTCAACATCTGCAACTGTGGATTATGATTCTAGTCCAGGGCGCATCTGTTTTCAGATGGGAATTGAGAGGTGACTCATATTTTTTTGCAGAAATTGCTTGGAATTAACTCATATAATAATAATTGAGTTATCCTACCACTCAAAAAGGTCCGGAACATTGTTTAAATATTCAAAATGTCAAAAAATTAAGGAAAAATTCGATTTTTTTATTCGTTTTTTTATTATAACTTTAAAAGTATTCATTTCCGAGAAAAGTTGCACTGACATAAAAGTTGCGTAATTAAATTTCCTACAACATAGGATTAGTTAAAAATTTAAAAAATTGTCACCCTTGTTGCAAAATAGCAATAATTTCGAAAAAACATAAAAAACAAGTATGTATTCGCATTTTACGTTTTTCAACCATTTATGCTACACTTAGGGCCTTCATATTTCATCCAGAAAAAATCTATGATATATAAAAACGTTACTGCAAATTTCATTAAGATCTGTTTAATAGATTTTGCAAAAGAAATTTTGCAATCCAGCTTTCGCAAAAAAATTCATTTTTTCAAAATGTTGCAGGAATGAAAATAAAGCAGACAGCAAGTTGAATTTTTTTTACCTATAGAAGAATACTGTACCTTTCACTTGCAATTTTCAAAATTAAAATGGGTTAACTACCAAAGCGTCAGGATTTTTTTAAATAAACAATAATTTTTGGTGCTACGCGCATGACAGCGGATACGTTTGCTCTGATTGGGCATTCCAACGACCTTTGATAATGATTGATAAATTTTAATTTTTATTACATTTAGATATAAATAGATAAATTTGTTTATTGCAAATTAAAAATACATACCCTGCCTTTGACATAACACCTTTTTAGCAAAAACTTTCTTTGTTCATATACTTTAACTTAGAGAATAAAAGTTTATTATTTTTAAACATATGCAATTATTTAAACAATATTTCACAAACAATACTCAAATTAAGTAGTTTGATTTTTGTGGAATTAAAATATTAAAATACAACAAAATAAAGAGCAAGAAAATAATATATTAGATAAAGATAGGAAAAAATTTTGGTGGAAATCAACTTGTGTGAATCGAACACCGCTGTCCTGCGCGTAGCACTAAAAATTAATGTTTATTTAAAAAAAATTCCTGACACCGTGGTAGTTAACTGATTTTAATTTTGCGAATTGCAAACGAAAGGTACAGTATTCTTCTACATTCTACATGGAAAAAAAATTCAACTTGATGTCTGCTTTATTTTCAGTCCTGCAACATTTTGAAAAAATGAATTTTTTTTGCGAAAGCTGCATTGCAAAATTTATTTTGCAAAATCTATTTAGCCGATCTTAATGAAATTTACAGTATTATTTTACTATATCATAAAGTTTTTCTGGGTAAAATATGAAGGTCCTAAGTGTAGCATAAATGGTTGAAAAACGTAAAATGCGAATACTTGTTTTTTTATGATTTTCTCGCAATTATTGCTATTTTGAAACAAGGGTGACAATTTTTTAAATTTTTAACTAATCCTATGTTGTAGTAAATTTAATTACGCAACTTTTATGTCGGTGCAACTTTTCTCGGAAATAAATACTTTTAAAGTTATAATAAAAAAACGAATAAAAAAATCGAATTTTTCCTTAATTTTTTGACATTTTGATTATATAAACAATGTTCACAACATCTCAAAACAGATGCGCCCTGAACTAGAACCATAATCCACAGTTACAGATGTTGAGGATAGAGCCCTGCTGATTGAAACGGAGATGGGCTAGTCACGTGGTGGTAAGGATGGAGGATGGAAGATAAATATGTAAGTTAACTGAATGAAAACCAACACCAGATAAGAAAGCACTGAAAGTGCAAAATGTGGTGATGTAATTAAGAACATGCAATGCGATTTTATAGAGATCACGTTCACAAAATGCCAGGACAAAGGTGAATTAACTCGGTAGGAATCAAAAGACCCGAAGACCAGTAGGCAGACTACCAAAGGTATGGTACGATAAGGTAATAAGAGCTTAGCTTCAGAGTAACATCTCAAAATTCTATTAAAAGAAGAATAAAGGAACAAAAGAATCAATTTTTCAGATATTTGTCAAGTAATATACAGGGTGTTTGGTAAAGAATGGGCCATAGCTTAACCTTAGATTCCTGAAGTTAAAATAGGTCGATTTAAGCTAACTTACCTTAGTACAAAAGAAATCTAAATTCGCCACCAAAAATGATGTATTACCCAGAGGGTGCCACGTACGTCTTTCAGTGCTCATTTAATACGTTCAGTTTTTTTTATCACCCACTCCACATACTTTTTGAATCAAAATTTTTATTGTCTTAATATATTTACTTAAAAATGGTATACTATATTCATCTTGCTAAACTCAACAGTTTTCGAGATAAACGCATTTTAAATCTGCGATACAACATATTTTTGTGCATAATATCATTGTAGTTAGACCCGAAAAAGAAAACTTGAAACCATAATAATTGTACCAGTTCTCATATTTATGTCATTGCATTGCAAATTCCATTTGAAGAAATTTGCGATACATTTTTGTAAATTTTTATGGTTTTAAGTTATTTTTCGGGTGTAACTACAATGATAATATACAAAAAATTATGTTGCCTCGCAGATTTAAAATGCGTTTATCTCAAAAACAGTTGAGTTTAACGAGATGAATGTACATTTTTTAAGTAAAAATATTAAGAGAAAAAAGTTTTGATTCAAGAAGTATGTAGAGTGGGTAATAAAAAAAATTGAACCTATTTAATGAGCGATGAAAGGCGTATGTGGCGCCCTTTGGGCAATACATCATTTTTGGTGGCAAATTTAGATTTCTCATCCCAAAAACCCCCCGCTTACCAAATTTCGTGTTATTATCCCATGTCTGTTAGGAAATATTCAAGAATAAATAAAATAAAAGTTTAACTTTGACACCCTGTATTTCGGTTATTATCAACTTTTGTACAAAGGTAAGTTAGCTTCTTAAATCGACCTATTTTAACCTCAGGAATCTAAGGTTAAGCTATGGCCCATTCTTTACCAAACACCCTGTATAAAAGTGTAAAAGTGGAAAAGTTTTTTTGATAATATGTACTTGATAATGATAGTAAAAATAATGAAAAGCGTTTCTCTTTCCGATATTAAAAAGCACTACAACTACTAACTACACCATTTGTCACACAGTTGTACTATTTTTTCATCGCATAAATCAGTGATTTTTCTATAAATAACGTTTCCTGAAAACTCGTGGGCAAATTTCTCTATTTAAATGTCACACACTGACTAATCTTATCAATAACAACAACCATTCTGTTTCTGTGATTCTGTGTGGATATTTTAAACTCATGAAAATGTCGTAAATTTGTAGGATCGACTTTCCAACAAACTTAACTCGTATGGCTGTCGCCACGTTCCCCAGGACTGTCTTAGCCTAAAAGGAATGAAAATTTGCCTGTGGTTCAGATTTCGAAGCAAAACCATCTTGTTACGTGTGTCTACTAAGTTGGCGATTTTTCTCCTCTTTTTTAGATCATTATTAAATATCGTCTTAGTAGTTGTCGAAGCATTTTAGTCTTCGCTTTGTCTTGCTTTAGTAATATGTAGACAAATATGTAGAAATGTAGATACTCTATAACACTATAAAACAGTGTTGAAATTATCGGGAATTGCGGTCTGTGGCTTAGATTGAAACTACATTTAATTCTGTTGAATTCGATATTTCGATGAGTATTTATTAATTTTTCATCTTCATCAGGAACAAACTACAAAATTAACTAACAGTTAGGTACAAACATAATATTACAATGATATAACTTACGAATTGTTGTAGGTATGTTATATAAAGCAATTTAACTTAAAGCTATGCATGTCGTTTCACGAGAACGTCGAGGGCGGCACTGAGTCAGGTATCTTTTCTCACATGTGTTAAGGGTCAAAAGTTCCAATATCGAGCCATCTGTGTGTTTGGAACTTTTGACCCTTAACACATGTGAGAAAAGATACCTGACTCAGTGCCGCCCTCGACGTTCTCGTGAAACGACATGCATAGCTTTAAGTTAAATTGCTTTATATAACATACCTACAACAATTCGTAAGTTATATCATTGTAATATTATGTTTGTACCTAACTGTTAGTTAATTTTGTAGTTTGTTCCTGATGAAGATGAAAAATTAATAAATACTCATCGAAATATCGAATTCAACAGAATTAAATGTAGTTTCAATCTAAGCCACAGACCGCAATTCCCGATAATTTCAACACTGTTTTATAGTGTTATAGAATATACTTGCACGGTCGATAAATACATCGGATTTCGAATCCAGTTCTGTAGAAATGTAGATATGTATTTAGTTAGGAAAAAGATGCGTATTCTTCCTAACCACGGGATCTATACCAGTGGCGGCTCGTGGTAATTTAAGGAGGGTGTTCAATTAAAGAATGTAATTATACAAACGGTGAATAAGCGCCGCAGGAGAAAAATTTTTGGGGCCTCGCCAAAAGATGTTCTGTAAAATGAAACCTATCTTTGACCCGATTAGTCAGGATGTCACACACATTTTTTATTTTGTGCAGAATATAATACCTACTGAATGATGGCGCTTCTTCGGTGGTGAAGGTGGAGGCAGAAGTTACGCATAATGAAATGGCTTTGTCAAAACTGTTTAAAATCCGTTTATTTTAACGGCATCCAAAGACCGAGATTGAAATTATAGTTTTATTCTTTGAAAATACTAAACATGGAAAACAAAATAAAGAATGTAGTTTATCACACCCACATAATCACTAAGTTTTTCTATATTGTTCAACTTTAAAACGATGTTTAAACTTTTTGTTTCTTATTGCACATTCTTGTACCAAGTTTATCTCCGGCCAAGTTAGTCCATTCTTTTTATAAGAAGTCGATTTTCAAAACTATTTGCATTTTCTTTTATAAACTTCACGGAATAAGGCTCCACCATCCTAAAAAGACTACCTACCAATATTGTATTTAATAAAATCCCACAACAGAAAATGCCAAACTGTGAATCGAAACGCTTCGCCCCGGTCTCTGTGTGCAGTGCACAAATGGTCAATGTTTTAAGATAGGAGAATCCCTGGTTCACGGATTTAAGAGCTCTCGTTCTTCTATAGCAGGGGTGGGCAAACTTTTTTTAATAAGGGCCACAAAAGGTTTTTGGTCTATTACCAAGGGCCGCAATGTGTTCGAATTTTTAACTTGGGGGGGGGGGGGATGTTAATTTTTTTAATTTGTTTGAAACTATGGTAGAATTATTTTATTTTTAAATTAAGTAAACGTATTCAGTACAATTCAAATAATATCCGCAAAAAACGTTTCAAGACCAACTATTGAAAAATAAGCCAACGGTGGCAAATTTTTACCGACACCCAACAAAATGAATTTTTCAGTAGACATCAGAACTCGTTATTGGATCATATGAAACAAAAAATTCAAAAATATTTTATTAGCTCATAAGTTTCTCGAGATAACACTGTCGAGTTTTTTTGTTTTGACGATTTTTGCGTTTTTGATATCACTCAGAAGTGAAAATACCGAAATAGTGAAAATCAACACATTTGTTATTGATAACTCATGAAATGTCTAAAGAAAATGTATGAAAAGTTTCCGGTGGATCTGTCAAGTAGCCTTTGAGTTACAATGTCCACCGACTATAAAAAGCAGTTGAGCAGTTTTGAGATTTTGAGAAAAACACGTTTAGTTTTGACAACTTTTATTTTCAATTTCTTCTGTCTGTCAAATCGTAAAGTGATGCACATCGGAATATGTTTTTAAATCGCAGAGTAATTTAAAAAAAAATGGAACAGCTGTTGACCGTTTCTCACTACGCTCAACAAGCTGCTGCAAAGCGAGTCGAAGCGGTAGGGATATTAAACATGCTGTATTTCTGGTAGTTTTCCTACGGTCAAACTGAAATTTTCAGAGAATATTTTTGAAATTATATATTTTCATACAAAATAATAAAAACATCGAAAATTTCAAAAATTTTCAAACAATATCCCTACCCCCTATACCACATTCGCACTTATTTAAGCACGGTATTCGCCGCAAATATACAGTAGGGTGTTTCATTGAGAAACGGGAATACTTAAATTGTGAATAGAGGTCACTAAGGCGGATCTAGATATACTACATTTATTGCCTCAATGATTTGTATAACTGAGTTACAGGGTGTTTTATCGATTTTGCCATGTCTTTCTGGAAGCACAACTTTAGAACCACCTTGTATATTTTTTGATATTTGACATAGACATCTCTCATTTAAAATCCAAACCACCCAACTTCTAATCACAAGAATAATCCAGATCCGGACTAAACAAAATTATTGGGAAATAATTGGACTAATTCTTTCTTTTTTATGATCAACGAATAGTTTGAATTTCATTACAAAAGTTTCATTTTGCGATCAACACTTATAAATTTAGCAAAGTAGCAGTGTTTAATTTCTAAATAATTCCCTCCCCTAATTCACAGCATCTTTTAAGAACCTTTTCTAAACTTAATTATCGAATATGATTGTTGATTGTGGTATAAGACATCAGTATGTTATGTCTCTAACTCTTCCAAAAATGCTTTGAATTCGCGATGATTTAATCCCATTGAACTAATACAGTTATTAACAATATTAGCATTGTTTATCTACAGGGTTTAGTTATACAATGGTCTAGTTATACAATGATATTAGTTTTAATTGAAATGACGTTGTTCACTTGCAAAATATTTTTGCACAATATCTGATGATGGATTATGCAGTGAAGAATAATAACCTATGTTCTGGAAACTGTTGAACCTAATCTTTTAAGTTTTCTCAACGTTACAATATTTGCTCCTCTTAAATTTGGTTCTCCGTCAGTTGTTACTCTTACTAGGTGGTTAATTCAAAATTTTCCGCACAGTTCCTGACTACTTCGAAAATATCATTTTCATTTGTTGAAATTTCATGGATTTCATTGGGGGAGCCGATAAATCTCTGTGCCAAAAACCCAAATTTTTGCCCGCGTTATGTTAAAATTTGCGGAACAATCACCCGCTGCGAAAGTGATAATATTAATAGCTGCATTATCTATCTATATTTAATTATCAATATTAGCAATAACTAGAAAAAATCTTGAAATGAAAATAATTCAGTTTTTCTCACCGGGCTGCAAAAAAATGGCTAAGGGGGCGCATGCGGCCCGCGGGCCGCACTTTGCCCACCCCTGTTCTATAGGGTTACTGTATAGTGGCTGGGTTCAATTTGAATTCTGCACTTACCACGTGCATCTAGCGTAGCGGTGTTGTGCAAACAAATTATGTGATTAATAAATACAGTTATATTTTAATGATACTATAATATTTATGAGATTTAAGAAAAAATATTTTAATGATATTTATGAGATTTTCAAAAATATGTATTTTAATGAAATTTGATTGGGTGTTCACTGCACAAGTGAACCAATGGAGAAACCGCCCCTGATCTATACATATTATTCAGTTTTACTCAAGTAATTTTGAAAAACAAGATATTTTAATTATTTTTTAGCATATCAACTATTCAACTTCGGATTTTTGAAGTTAAAGTTCTTTAGGCGCGATAGGGAGTGAACTTTTATTATTCTGCGCGCATGCGCATAGACAGTATGTTATTCGTTGCTAAATCTTTTAAGTTATGTATGTATCAGTCCAAAAAAGGTGCGGAAAAAGTATATTAGTGTTTTTAGTAAATATATTTATTATAATATTTGTATTTTTGGATGTGTCTTCATCGGGAGTAAGATAATACGTATTATTAAAGCATTTTTATATTTAATACTTCACTTCGTCTATTTTTTTACCGTGATTTGTAATAATGTCCGAGAAACCGTGTAAACAAAGCCTTCGTAGCGTTATTGGTACAGCATTCGACTAGAGATCGAGAGGTCCCGGGTTCAAATGCGGACAATTGCTGTTAGACCAGGGCGGATCTGTAAAAATATTAGTACATTTGGACGTTAAGAGGTGACTCAAATTTTTTTGCAGAAATTGCTTGAAAATAAATCAAATAATAATATTTGAGTTATCCTCCCTCTCAAAAAGGTCCGGAACATTGTTTAAATAATCCAAATGTCAAAAAATTAAGGAAAAATTCGATTTATTTCTTGGTTTTTTGATTATAACTTTAAAAGTATTCATTTCTGAGAAAACTTGTACTGACATAAAAGTTGCGTAATTAAATTTCCTACAATATAGAATTGGTTAAAAATTCAAAAATTAGTCACCCTTGTTGTAAAATAGCAATAATTAGGAAACAACCATACAAAAACAAGTATTAGCATTTTACGTTTTTCAACTATTTATGCTACACTTAGGGACCTTCATATTTCAACCAGAAAACCTTCATGATACAGTAAAACAATACTGTAAATTTCATTAAGATAGGTTCAATAGATTTTGCAAAATAAATTTTGAAATCCAGCTTTCACAAAAAAAATTCATTTTTTCAGAATGTTACAGAACTGAAAGTAAAGCAGATAGAAAGTTGAAATTTGTTTTGCTTATAGAAGTGTACTGTACCTTTTATTTTCAATTTTGCAAAATTAAAATCGATTAACACCACAGCGTCAGGAATTTTTTTAAATAAACATTAATTATTGGTGCTACGCGTAGGACAGCGGACAGTTTGCTCTGATTGGGCATTCCAATGACCTTTGATAATGATTGATACATTTTAATTTTTATTGCATTTCGATATAAATAAATAAATTTGTTTATTGCAAAATAAAAACACATACTTTATCCTTTGAAATAACACTTTTATTAGCAACAACTTTCTTTGTTCATATATTTTGACTAAGCGAATAAAAGTTTATTATTTTTAAACATATGCAATTGTTTAAACAATATTTCACAAACAATAATAAAATAAGTTTAATTTTTGTGGAATTAAAATATTAAAATAAAACAAAATATAGAGTAAGAAAATAATATATTAGATAAAGATTGGAAGAAATTTTGGTGGAAATAAACTTGTGTGAATCGAACACCGCTGTCCTGCGCGTAGCTCCAAAAATTAATGTTTATTTAAAAAATTTCCTGACGCCGTCGTAATTAATCGATTTTAATTTTGAAAATTGCAAATGAAAGGTACGGTACACTTCTATAAGCAAAAAAATTTTCAACTTGCTATCTGCTTTATTTTCAGTCCTGTAACATTTTGAAAAAATAATTTTTTTTGCGAAAGCTGGATTGCAAAATTTATTTTGCAAAATCTATTAAACCGATCTTAATGAAATTTACAGTATTCTTTTACTGTATCATAAAGTTTTTCTGGGTAAAATATGAAGGTCCAAAATGCAGCATAAATTGTTGAAAAACGTAAAATGCGAATACTTGTTTTTGTATGGTTTTTTCGCAATTATTGCTATTTTGCAACAAGGGTGACTATTTTTTAAATTTTTAACCAATTCTATATTGTAGGAAATTTAATTACGCAACTTTTATGTCAGTACAACTTTTCTCGGAAATGAATACTTTTAAAGTTATAATCAAGAAACCAAGAAAAAAATCGAATTTTTCCTTCATTTTTTGACATTTTGATTATTTAAACAATGTTCCGGACCTTTTTGAGAGGGAGGATAACTCAAATATTATTATTTGCGATATTTTCAAGCAATTTCTGCAAAAAAAATTGAGTCACCTCTCAACGTCCATCTCAAAACAGATGCGCCCTGGACTATGTCTTTTTTTTTATTTTTGGATTTTTGGAAAGTGGTAAGTATTAATAGTTATTTACGATATAAGTGTTAAAAGTACAATTTTAATGCATGAATGTGAAAGTTTGCAGAATGAGCGAAGCATATTCTGCAATTCACATGAGTGCCTTAAAAATGTACTTTTTAACACGTATAGCATACAATATTTTTTCTACAAACGTTATAAATTTATAAAATACAATATTTTTGTTAATTGCTGAAACCATGAAACCTATGACCCGTAAAAGATAGAACTGGTTGTCTACACTCGAGGGGAATGTCTAAAAATTCTTAGCGAAAATATTATACCGTTACATAAACTTCTTTATACTAATGTACATAGTATAGAGGGGTGGCCAAGCTCCTTGATAGCCAGGGCCACTTTTCATAAGTTAAAATTTTTCGCGAGCCGCAATTAAAAACGTATTCAAAAAGTATGTAAAAAAGGTATGTACAGGGTTATTCACTATATTTTGACCATCTGTAAACTGCTTTATTTAGTGAATTAGAAAAAAATGGAAAATACAAAAGTTATTCGATTTTTAAATTATGATTTTTTACATATATATCGTACTAGTGACGTCATCCATTTGGGCCTGATGACGTAATCGACTATTTTTTTTAAATGGGAATAGGGGTCGAGTGCTAGCTCATTTGAAAGGTAATTCAATTCTCTATTCAGTAGTATAAACATTAAGATGATCATTTATACAGGGTGTCAAAAAAATAATTTTAATTAAATTAATTGATACAAAAAGAAAAATGTATGTAATGTATTTAATTCAAAATACATTCTACTGCTGTCAGAAAATAGAAATAAATGTTTATTGAACAAATAAACATTACTTTTCACTTAAATTCAATGTTCAAGCTGCCACCCATCTGCCTCTTGACAGTTTGAACATTGAATTTAAGCAAAAATCAATGATTATTTGTGCAATAAACTAATATTTTTGTTTTCTAACAGCAGTAAAATGTATTTTAAATTAAATAATTAACATACATTCTTCTTTTTGTGTCAATTAATTTAATTAAAAAAATGTTTTTGGACACCCTGTATAAATAATTATCTTAATGTTTGTATTACTGAATAGAGAATTGAATACAGTGGAACTTGGATATTACGGCCTCGGTAGTTACGTCATCTCGGTTGTAACGTCAATTTTTAATAGGTACGGCCAAAAACTATTCAATAACATTATTAAAAACCCGGTTTTAGCGGCTTAAAATAAAGTAACACTCGTCTATAGCGTCATAAAATTTTACAGTAGGTTGTCATATTTTTATTTTATGAAGAATAAAGTGCGATGCGTTTCCGGTTTTGCGACATTGCTCCTTCCAAGAATGTGAGAAAGTTAAATCATCCCTTCTGTGTACAGTTGTACAGTTATGTGACACAGTTCTACGATTTCTTATTTGTCAGTACCGTCCTAACAGTCAAATTTTTCTGTTTCAGATTTTAATTTAGTAATTAGCTTTTTATTTTTTAATATGGCAAGTTGTGGTACTAAAAGGAAGGTTTTGCCTATTAAAGATAAAGTGCGTGTTATAAGAACATTTGAAAGTGGTCGAAAAATTGCTGATGTATGTCGGCAATTTGGACTTGTTAATTCGAGTGTCATCTTGGCTTAATTCTAAAAAACAAGGATACAATTTTAAAAGCCTTTAAGAGGACTTAGATTCATTCAAAAATAATATATGTAATATACCTAATCTAGCAATAATGCTGTAATAAAATTTTCTCTCGTTAAAATTTCATTTTTCTATTCCTCTCTTATAACGTCACTCTGATATAGCGTCATTTTTTTAATGGGCCCTTCAATGACGTTATAACCCAGTTTCACTGTATTGAATTACCTTTCAAATGAGCTACACGACCCCTATTCTCATTTAAAAAAATAGTCAATTACGTCATCACGCCCAGATGGATGACGTCACTAGTATGTTATACATGTCAAAAAATCATATTTTAAAAATAGAATACCTTTTGTATTTTCCACTTTTTTTTTCTAATTCTGTAAATAAAGCAGTTTACAGGGGGGTCAAAATATAGTGAATAACCCTGTACAATGTTTTTTAACAGAACTTTTATTTATTGAAAACTGAAATAAAATTACGAAATATTAAAACTTAATTACATTTTTGTTTTCCTTATTCTTTTTCTCGTTGCCCTTATGCCCAAAAAGAGAGTCGAACTTTGCTACCACCTATTACCTATCCATCTTTTACCCATTTCTTCCACGCCTTCCGGTCTTCTTCCCATTTCCTTCACGTGTTGCACTGTTTTCTGTCTCTTGGTTCCGATTTCCTGGATTTGTTCCATCCACCCCTTTCTAGGTCTGCTTCTTCTTCTTTTCCCCTGTCTCTTGGCATCTGTCACCTTCTTTACTAGTCTGTTCTCGATCATTCCAGTTATATGTCCAAACCAATTCAGGTTTCTTTTTTCAATTTTTTTTTCTGTTGGTCCCTGTCTCTTCTATGCATGTTTCTATTGTTTTCGTTTCTTTCCCTGTCCAACATTTGTTTTCCTTCTTTTGGTAATTCTTTAAAATTTGGTGAATAATTTGTGGTATCACTTCTCAGTAATTCTTTCAGATGCTGGTTAGTTAATACTGATATGTGTTATGATTTCACGAATTTTAAAATGGAATTAAATGGCCCATACAAGCACGTTGTTTCTAATATGGAAATAATTCGACAAGCATCCTTTTTTAATTTAGAGTATGTACTTTGATTTTGGTACAAATTTATTTTCGAGCTTGATCTTATTGCGTCTCTATTAATTTTAATTCACCAGATGTTGTTTGGGTCATATATTGGTAATACATACAAAAATTCACCTTATGGACTATGTATATTTCAAATGAATTCAGAAAAAAATGAAGAGGCGATTTAAAATATTTTAAGTCTTGAAATAAATTTGGGACTTTGGTCAATAATATTCCTTCTGGCTTTTTTATTTACTCGTTAAGTTTTTCTAGTTTAATATTGCAACAAATTTTTTTAATGTTGTTCTGAAGCTATTTTCTTGTAGCATTTTTATAATAAACTATTTTCAATGGGAAATAAGCCACAGATTTACCAAAAAAATGATTTTATTAATGATTAATAATTATTTTGTATTTTGACAACGACACCCGACTTGGGCGTCGAAACGTTAATAAAATCATTTTTTTGGTAAACTTTTGGCTTATTTCCCATTAAAAATAGTCTAAATTTTTTTAAGTCGAGTAAAATGACTAAATATACAAATCAGTCTGGAGTGGTTTGATTACTGACTTTTATGTCGCGTCACTCTTAATAATCTTTCGCGCAGTGTTCGATTTGTTATTATCACTCTTAGCTTGGATGGAAATGGAATTTGTTACAAAGTTGCATTTGGTCTTTCATATTTGTTGTCAGTAATTTAAAAGACATTCTGAAACACATATCGAACGATAATAATTTTTTTTAAATAATAACACAAAATTGAAAAGGATCTCGGGTACATTTATCGAGAGCCACAAGCAATTCTTCAAAGAGCCGCATGTGGCTCGCGAGGCGCAGTTTGGCCATCCCTGATCAGTGTTGCCAATCGCATTTCTCTAGATTATCCGATGATCGCTCGAAAAATATCCGATTTGTCACGAAAAGGTACGCTAGGTCAAAAATTATTCTGTTATTAAATGTTGCCAATGTTATTCTTTTAGTCCCCTTAACAACCATCAAATAACAAAATCCGTTGTTCGTACGCCAATCAGTTGATTGTAATCAATTATCATTATGATAATTAACATAATTGATTGATTAATTAATTATTAATTATCAATTAACGTAACAATTATTAACATAATTGATTAATTAATCAATTAATCTCATAATTGTAATCAATTATATTTTCAGCAACCCAATCAAAGTTGACATTGACAGTAATTAAATATTTGATAATGATCAGTTGATTCCATTTCTGATTAGCGTTCGAACAACCGGCCCTTTTAGGGGAGTGCAATTAGAACGAAAACATGCATTGTTTCGGAAAAATTCAAACAAGATTTTTCTAAAACTTTTTTTGTTAGTTTATATACATGTTAAAGTAAAAAGTTCTACTCGCAGATTTGGCAATTGTTTATTAATTCTTTAAACAATAACAATTGTTTTGTATAAATAATATTAAAAATATCGTTAAATTCATCATTTTACTTTGATCAAATATGTTTCTATTTTGTTTTTGATTATGCTGAATCCGAATATGGCATTACAATTTAAAAATTCTTATACAGAAGCTCTTACACAGTGTGTCTGCGTAGCTAGGAACCACATGGAAAACTTTTTTATTATCAATTTTACGAAAAAAAGTTATTCTTAATGAAATGCTCTGAATAGTCAAAAATCTAAAACTCAACCATCAGATATCAAATTTTATCAATTTTATACGAGTTATGTCAAAAATATGAATTTCGTTAAAGAGTAATGTACCTTTATATTCCAGCATATCAAAAAATGCTATTATGAAAAGTTGTTTGAAATTAAAAACTATGTCTAAATATACAATTACATCATTCTAATCGAAAAAAAAAATAAATTTTTTCTCAAATAACGGATACTCATCATCACTTTATTACAATTATGATAACTATTTTATTATCACTTTTACAAAAAAAAGTTAATTTTCATAAAATGCTCTCCCTGGTCTAAAATCTAAGATAAAACCATCAGACATCAAACTTTTTTAATTGTATACGAGATATGTAAAAAATATGAATTTTTCTTAAGAGTTAAGTGCCTTTATTATTCACAATATTATAATTACAATGATGTAATTGAACACTAAAACAAATTTTTTAATTCCAAACAACTTTTCTTAATAACAATTTTCGATATTGTGAAATGAAATGGTACTTTACTCTTGAATGAAATTCATATTTTTTGACATACCTCGTATAACATTAACTAAATTTGATATTTGATGATTGCATCTTAGATTACATACGATGCAGAGTATTTTATAAACAATACCTTTTTTTCGTAAAACTGATAATAAAAAAGTTATCAATAGGTTCCAAGTTACGCAGACATACTGTATAAGAGCTAAAAAAATTTTTTTTGCTGAACATTTATTATTGTTGAAGCTTATTATTAAATGTATTTTAGGTAAGTTTTACAGAAAAAAGTTTTGATCACTTTGTACAAACATTTTTTTAGCTGGTAATTTTCGGTTTTTGTATTACATTTTTGTTATCTTTCTTAATTTTTTTAAAAAGAAATAGTTTATTTCATTTCCAAAGTAAAATAATTTATTGCATTTTAGAGATTACATCCAAAGCTTTAAAAAAACACTTATAAAACTGTAATAGATCTGTTCAAACTTGAGTAATACCGTCTTAAAATGGTGGTAATTCTATAAATCTACGAAGATTTCAAAAATTACATTTTTTGAGATGTCATATCATTTGAATTAAATTTTTGGGATTTTTTTTGAATAAAACATCATTTAGCAAGATGCTTGAAAGGTAAGTTGTGCAAAACTGAGAGTTTTATAAGAAAAACTGTATTAGTTACACATTTTTAAATCATTTTTAAACAAAATTCATGTAAGGCTCATTTTCCGCCCACATCGTAGTTATGACCATACATTTTATTTCTTTCTATAATAACCATAAGATAGCTTAATTATTCTTCTTTCATGTTCAATTTGTAAAATTTCATTCGATCCATTAGTTAAAGAATTACATTAAAATAACTCAACCATGCACTTTGCCGTACGTTAGTTTACAGTGCGCCAATGTTTGTGAGAAGGGTGACTTTAGCGTTATAATTAAAAATTATAGAAGATACAGATTTAATTTTAGAAAATTCTTTATATAAGTTTTTTTTTGTAAGTTTTTCTGAATTTTTAATGGTCAAGTCAGTTTTTTTCTAAAATTTATATTTTCGGAGTTATTTAAAAAACATCTAATTTCGTAGTTGATTTGTTTAATAAAAAATGAAGCACCCACTTCTCGGGTAGAACTTTTTGATATGTTGTTTATTAAACATTTCTTAATGAAATTACAAAAAGTTCTATCTTGTTTTGATTTTTTCCGAAGTGAAAATCTATATGCACTCCCCTATTTAATCTACTAGATTCTCTATTTCACGGTTTAAAAATTTTCGTTTATAGATGAAAATCTGGTATCCTAGCTGATTATTACCTAATTCATGTATGTAAATACTATTTACCTACTATTATTATATTATTCGTATTCTGTATTATCGTAAGTGTTAAATTCTAAATAAATAAATTAATCTAAATATTTCATTATTTGGATCGTTATATTAATTTATTATAATTATTTAAGTAAAAAAAAAACACTTTTAAATATTATTTTATTAAAACGTAATAACTACCTAAAACTAGATACTGGAAAAATAAATAATAAATAAATCAATACAAAATAAACTACAGCTACATTAATGGCATAGGCGCAAAATTTCTGGTCAATGCTTTTAAAATGCATTATTTTTTCGAGTCCTGAGTTACTTAAGCACTGCACTACATAAAATGAAAATAAAACTAAATCGTGGGTGAATTAGCTTTCATAAGTTTAAAGACTAAAAACTAAAAACTCATAAATAACATCGGACTGCAGACGGTTTTTGAAATTTGAATTGAATTAGTATGCCTTAAGTCGATGCACTTGTGCATGTAAATTCTAAACAAAAGAATCGGCACATGTTCCTTTTGTCAAAAGATGAAAAGTATCGGATGTCACTAACATTCATCCAGTATAGATGAGAAAGTTTTGGTCGATGGTAGATACACTGAAAAATATCCGCAAATATCCGATTTATTTAAAGATACGAAGAAGATACGACAACTCTCAAAAAGGTACGCAAATCGGATAATTATCCGCCGATTGGCAACACTCTGAATAGACAAAAGAACCAAAACTCAGGTCATTCGAGAGAAAAATACTGAGAAAAGTATATTGCGCAGTACAAGAGGAAGACAGCACATGGAGAATCAGGAGGAACCACAAGGTTAATGAATTGAATGGAAGGTATGATATTGTAAGATTTGTGAAAAGTCAAAAAACTTTCATGGCTGGGACATGTTCAAAGACAAAAAGATGCAAAAACAGCAAAAAAAATATTACAATGGAAACCGATAGGAAGACGACAAAAGTGAAGGACCAGAACGAGATGGTTTGATGATGTGGAAGACGACCTGAAACCATGAATATAAGACAATGGAGGAAAAGAGCGCACAAGAGAGATCTGAATGGAAGGACACAGTTTGACAGGTAAAGACCTATCCATGGTTATGATGCCAAAAGAAGAAGAAGTTAATGGATGTCCCCTTTGTAAATTTGATCCGGTAACAAACGAAATTTCAAACGGACAATATTTTTTCTTAGAAGCTTAGACCTGGTCTAATGCAGCGGCGGATCCAGCAGTGTTAAGAGGGGGGGCCGATCGGCTAAATCTTTAGATAATTGTCTACTATGCCGGCCTGTTTTAGCCTACCGGCCCACCGGAAAAGTCCCGTACTATCTCTGTATCTTTAGAGTACGAAGGGCGTATCAAGTCCCACAGCACTTGGCCACAATTGACCCATTGTGCGTCCTCCCAGGGGCCTGTCGTCCTTAGCTCATTGTCCATCCTACCATTTCCAGGAAGGTGGACAAATAACCAGGGGACATCTCCCCTATGTCGGCACGTGTAGGTCTAGGCTCGCCGAACGCATACTCTCGTATTGACGAAAACTCCAGCCATTCATATAGAACATGCTCGACAGTTTCGTCATCTCGTTCACACTTCCTGCACCTGCACAGAGGTGTGTTTACTAGCCCCAATGTCTTGAGGGTGGTGTTTGATGAGGTGTTTGCTTAGTTACAATAGCCAGTTAAAAAACCAACTGTCCAACATAGGTTTTTCCTGGTCATAAGTTCTACCTCCTGGCTGAGACAACGGTCTACCAGATCTTCCATCTCCTTTGCTGGTGGTACGGTGGCTGCATCTGAGGGTAGGTAGACCGATGCTAGTATTAACTCTCTATTTTTGCCTTTTGCCCATGGGAATTTTACTTTAACCGCAGTTATGTCTGAGGTGCAAAACTTCACCAAGGGGAGGCTTTGATTTTTCTGGGAACATATTATATTGCTGTTCTCGGTTGTTGGTTGTTTTGTAAGCTGAAGATTTGACCATTTAGACTGCTATAACCAGTTATTTTCGTCTTAGTTATCCAAGGTTCTCGGATTAATGCTATTGCATTCTCCGTTACATCCAGGTGACGGCAGATTGTCGAAGTTGCCACCTTTTTGTGTTGGAGATTGCATTGAATAATAATTATCTTTTTCCCGATGTCCTTGGCCATGGCGAAGGTGTCGTACTAATTCTTTTAGGCGTTCATTTCGTCCTCGATTGAGCAGGCGGCAGCCTTAGTCACTTTGCGCTTCCGCTGATGGTCGTCCACTCGTCGACCACCATCTGATGGTCGTCGTTCTGCTGTGGACCATGGGTGTCTCAGTCTCAGTGACGGTCTCCGGCTGCTGAGTAGCTGAGCTCCCTGGTTCCGAGGAGGTGCCCTTCATTTTTTTGGTGCTTGCTTTTAGAGTCAATGAGGTGAACGCGTAGCTCAGCCTCATTGGTCTTTTCTTAACGACAGCTATGTCCTCGTCTCCGATTCCAAAGACGAACAGGCGTTCGTTTGGATCAGTCTTTACCTCGTGGTGGAAGTTGCACTATCTCGTAACTGACATGTCTGGACTTTACGCCGTTAGCCTCCGCAGCACTCTTTCTGGGACATCGGAGGTGGTAGTAACATCCCCCGAGACCCATAGAGAGGCTTCGGTAAGCTTCGGGAGCTTATCCTGACTTACAACAGCTAGTGATACTTCCTCCCACGGTTTGAAGTCATCTATAACCTTTTCCAGCCACTCAGTCGTCACCACATACTACTCTGATGATCTCACCAGAATAGGTCCACGATTTAAACGTGGGTGCTTTTGCTTGACTGTTGGAGTTGGACAAGATTGCTCTGTCCAATTCCTCCATCAGGCTGCGTTTGATAAGGTCTTGGCAGTGACCGAGTGACCTTGCCTTACGGGTTTACCTAATCTATGATAGCGACCCTAAGGTGTGTCACGGTGGCTTCCGCTAAGCTTTGGGAAGGGGCAGTGGCGTTTACGCTTCTGCGTTCTTTCTTGTGCTTCTGCTGCGTGCCTTACGTGGAAGTGCTTGGGTGAAGGCGCTTCACATCGGCGCCTGTCGGTTCCTGTCCACTTTTGGCGGTGAAACTACTGACAGACTCTGATGCGGGCACCTTCACCTTTGTTTTGGTAGGGGCTGGAGAGGGATGGGTGGCCGTAAGTATCTTCCTGGCCTTCCTCCTTTTTTACCTCGGCACCACAGGGTCTGAGGCGTTTTGGTCGATTTTTCTGAGGTGATCCTTGTCCAGTCTTTGCTTGGGCCGATGTTTGAGGTGAACATTGCTGTCCATCCTCCATTCCGACTTGAGACTGAACGTGAACGTGAACGTTTTCTCCTGTACTAATAAAATTTATT
Source organism: Diabrotica virgifera virgifera (assembly GCF_917563875.1). NCBI lineage: Eukaryota > Metazoa > Arthropoda > Insecta > Coleoptera > Chrysomelidae > Diabrotica > Diabrotica virgifera. The sequence continues at coordinate 35,874,508 of NC_065452.1, forward strand.
TATAATTCATATTGTAACAAAATAATTATTGACCTACCCTCGTATACCAGCTCCCGTCTCCGGACAGACAGAACACTATCGATGTTTCGAGATACGCCGATGCAGCGACGATGACGTGCAAACGGTCACATGGACATAGCTGGAGATATATAGATATTTCTGGAATATCTGTATCGCATATATAAATAGGACATATTTGTAAATAGAGTTAGTCTTAAGCTAAAGGTATAAGATAAATTCGTCTGTAACTTATATAAATAAAGTCGTATATAAATTACGAACCGCTAGTTTTATTGTAATTAGAAGAAATTACAGTAAATAACCGCTACAGTGGTGTTAACGGTGTGGAGTGTAAATAAATGAAAAGTGAAAAAAAGACTTTTGAACTTTATTCGTCGGGAATAATCGGAGTGCGTTAATTGTTCGGTATTCGGAAAGACTTTTGAACTTTATTCGTCGGGAATAATTGAAGTGCGTTGATTGTTCGGTATTCGGAAAGACTTAGACATTTTGAAAAGTACGTGTGTGCCGACCAAAGATGTTGCTACAAGAACTGACCATAAAACAGCTCCGTGAACAATTAGAAGAGTACGAATTAGACAGCAGTGGGTGCAAGATAGTCCTACAAGCACGACTCAAGGATGTCCTCACGAAGAACGGAGATGACCCAGAGACGTTCCACTTCCAGTCAGCAGAACAAGTAATCTTATCGAAATTAAAAACTGTTTCTGAAACGATCAATGAAACTTGTAGAAAAAGCGACGATAAATTCGAAAATGTTGCTAAAAGATTCGATGAGACTTCTCAAATAATTAAAGACGTATGTAGTCAAAACAATGAGAAATTCGAAACCATTTCTCAAAAGATCGATGAAACTTCTATAAAGAACAACGAGAAACTTGAAGAAGTTAGTAGAAAAAGCGACGAGAAATTCGAGAACGTTGCTAAAAAATTTGACGAGACTTCTCAAGTAATTAAAGAAGTTTGTAGACAGAGCAACGAGAAATTTGAAAGTGTTTCTCAAGTAATTAAAGACGTTTGTAGACAGAACGACGAGAAATTTGAAGAGGTTTCTAGAACATTCGATAAGATACAGAAAAGCGTAGACGACAGTAAAGAAATGTTAGAAGATAAGATCAAACAACTAGAGACTATGGTAACCAATACGAAAGTGCTACCTTCAGTTAATGCAGTAGTTTTGGCCGTAGAAGAGAAGATCAAAGAATTAGAGAGCATGATAACCGATACAAAAGTGCAACCGTCAGTTCATGCAGTAGCTTTAGATCCTGTAGTGAAAGATGAACTACCGAGAGAAGAAATGTCGCATAATATGAGATTCAAATTACCACCATTTGATGGAAAGTCCTCTTGGTCCATATACCTTAAACAATTTGAAGCTATTGCGACCGCCAATCATTGGACCGAACAAGAAAAGGCTGTTTCCTTGACTGCTGCTTTACGAGGTGATGCTGCAGATATATTAAGGTCAATTCCTAAGGGTCAAGAAAATTGTTACCAGACCTTGTTCACTCGTCTAGAAAAACGCTATGGAGATGCCCATCTACAACAAGTATACAAAGCACAACTGCGAAGTAGAAGTCAACGAGCAAGTGAGAATCTGCAAGAATTTGAAGCAGATGTGGCTCGTGTGGTGCGGTTGGCTTATCCAGAGGTGCCAGACAGCGTTTTAGAAGAAATTGCAGTAGATACCTTCGTCAATGGGCTGAAAGATAATGAACTACAGAAAGCTTTACGACTAGCAAGGCCGAAAGTTTTAGATGAAGCACTTGCTATTGCCTTGGAACACGAAGCAGCTAGCCAAGCTTCACGAAACAATCGAGTAATAACCGTGGAAAAAGGCGATAAGAGAAAAGATGAACGTTTGGTGGAAATGGTACGGAGGGTGATTCGTGACACGATGCCGAAGAGACGCATGAAGAGGGCTGGAAGAGTTGGTTCAAATACAGATGCTTCCTCGATACGGCCATGCAGTGAAAGTTGTAATCACCGGCTTAAAGTAGATGAACAGCTTTGCCCTGTGAGACGAACTACCGTCGTTAATGAGCAATGGCAGCCACAACAGTTACAAGAAGCCCAAGAAGACGATCCATGTATAAAAAGAGTATTGGATTGGATGCGTCGAGGTGAGAGACCTAGTTGGCAAAACATTAGTGCATGTAGTCCGGAAGTCAAGGCCTACTGGAGCCAATGGAATTGCCTGATACTAAAAGATGATCTTCTGTACAGAACCTTTGAGAACGATGATGGTACAGAATCTAAGCTTCAGTTGATTGTACCTAAAAGTAAAGTGTCAGAAGTATTGCGTCAGTTGCATGACGGTACATCAGGTGGACACTTTGGTATTACGAAGACTCTGCAAAAGGTTCGAGAACGGTTCTATTGGGTGAACTGTAAAGATGATGTAAGAAGATGGTGCCGGAAATGTGAACTGTGTGCATCCGGTAATGGTCCAGTTGGTAAAAAGAGAGCACCCATGAGACAGTACAATGTTGGAAGTCCTATGGAAAGAGTAGCAATCGACATTGCAGGTCCATTTCCAGAAACCGATGCTGGAAATAAATACATTCTGGTAGCCATGGACTATTTTACGAAATGGACCGAGGCCTATGCATTACCGAATCAAGAAGCTGCTACCGTTGCAGAGGTACTTGTTAAAGAATTCTTCAGCCGATTTGGTGTTCCCTTGGAGATCCACTCCGACCAAGGGCGAAACTTTGAGTCAGCTCTTTTCCAAAACGTTTGTAAATTGATTGGTGCCAATAAGACCAGAACAACACCCCTGCATCCTCAATCAGATGGAATGGTCGAGAGGATGAACCGAACGATGGGTAAACACTTGTCCAAAGTTGTATCTGAACATCAGCGAGATTGGGACCAACACATTCATTTATTCCTGATGGCCTACCGCTCGGCCGTAAATGAAACTACAGGTCAAACACCAACCTGCCTGATGTTGGGTCGTGAAGTTCGGTTGCCCTGCGACCTAGAGTTTGGCTGCGGACCTTCCGAGGAACATGTTGCAGGCGAAGACTACGTTGACCGCCTGAAATTACGAATGAACAACATTCATGAACTTGCCCGACAACACATCCAGATAGCCAGTGACAGAATGAAAGATCAATATGATTCTCGATGCAAGAATGAAAGCTTCGAAGTAGGTGATCTTGTCTGGCTTTATAATCCGCAACGTCGTCGAGGCTTGTGTCCTAAACTGCAAAGACAATGGGAAGGTCCGTATGAAGTTAAGAAGAAAATAAATGACGTAATATATAGAATTAAGAAGTTGCCAAACGGTAAACCAAAAGTTATTCACATAAATCGTCTTGCACCATATGCTGGCTCAAATGAAACAGAAGAAGCACGAGTCCTCCAACAGGAGATGAAAGATGTCGCACAGCCAAGTTTTAATCAATTTATGTCAAATTACGCAGAAAGAAAGAGTGCTAGATTCGGCGTGACCACAGAAGTTCAGCAAGATCTGTTTGGTGTTCCAGAAAACGTCTCTCTAGCCCACTGTGTTGCACAAGACCTCGAGATGACTAAAGGAATCTCGTCCGTATTCAATAGAAAGTTCGGCCGCCTGGACGAGTTAAGGAATCAACAACCTAAAATTGGAAGAGTATTGCGATTGGAAGATGGTCCTCGATCTTTGCTGTATATAGTGACCAGGAAGTCTTATACGGACACGCCAAGCTACGAGAACATATGGCGTGCTCTAACTAATTTGAAGAAAATGGTCTGTAATTATGACATCAAAGATTTGGCTTTACCAAAAATTGGCCATGCAGTAGAAAATCTGGATTGGAAGATTGTGAGAAGCATGCTGGAAGTGATCTTCAGAGAAACTGGCGTACGGATTACTGTGTGTTGCATGAACCCGAAGATGTCATACCCTTCAAAGACAGTAGACTGTTACTTCTTTTCTAGGGGTGTATGCAGAGCTGGAGAATCCTGTAGATTCCGCCATCCTGGGCCATCTAGAGTTGCTGATCGGGACGCTCAGATCTTAAGAGGGGAGCAGTGTAACAAAATAATTATTGACCTACCCTCGTATACCAGCTCCCGTCTCCGGACAGACAGAACACTATCGATGTTTCGAGATACGCCGATGCAGCGACGATGACGTGCAAGCGGTCACATGGACATAGCTGGAGATATATAGATATTTCTGGAATATCTGTATCGCATATATAAATAGGACATATTTGTAAATAGAGTTAGTCTTAAGCTAAAGGTATAAGATAAATTCGTCTGTAACTTATATAAATAAAGTCGTATATAAATTACAAACCGCTAGTTTTATTGTAATTAGAAGAAATTACAGTAAATAACCGCTACAATATAATATAAAATTTATATTTATATTTATATATTTATATAGATATATGTATTTAATAGATATATCTTAGTCAATATTAAAAAATTGATTATAAAAAATGTCTAATTATCTGTTTGAAAAAAAAAGAAATCACTTGGTTTGAGAGGGGGGCCGATCGCCCCCATCGCCCCCCCTTGGATCCGCCACTGGTCTAATGTTGATTTTGTTTTTTTTCATTTATAAAGAGGTTCTGTTTTTATATAGCGTATGTTTGTTGGAACAAAATCCAATTCGAAAACGGCGATATTTTTTATTTGATTTTCATTAGTGTGGTGTAGTGAGCCCGTTCAAAAATAAAACAGGTGAAGTATTAATATGAATGAATGAGGACAACACTACGCTTTACGTCATGAAATATGAGTGACGCAGGATATTTTCGCTTTATATACAGAATGTCCGAAGACTACGGTTGAATCTATAAAAATAATAACGTAGTGTCTAGACGGAATATAATTTTGATGTAAGTTTGGAGAGGTTATCCAACAGTTGCACTGAAATCAAAATTTGGGTTATTTTTAGCATTTTCGTTTACTTCTAATGCTAATACATTTCCTGAAATAATTTATTAAGTTAACCGCCACTTTATGTCCCGTCGCTGTGTAGACATGTACTTAAAAAATCAGTTTTATTACATTCATTTTCGACGGTACAAAAATATTATTTGAGTCCACCTATTATCGATTAGTAGTACGTACCTACTATAAGCATACAAATTTAACGTAGAATGAAGTAAACACTTCTGTTGTATGTAGGTATATGAATTTATTAAAATTCTTAAAATTTATCCACAAGGGAGTGGAAGTACAAAACGTTTTCGGTCAAACTGACCATCATCAGTGTAAACGTCCAGTGTACAAGTAATTGAAACTAGCCACTTCAATAGGTGTAAAAACCTCTAAATAACATTATTGCTACATTATGAGCTATATAGTAATCGACATTAAGTCGATGTCTTAAGATTATAAATATCACATGTGGATGTATGTCATCCTTGCTCGGAAATTGCACAAGGTTGTTGTGATCAGGTGAGAGGTTCTAAATCAGTAGTTGGTCTCTTTGTAGATATATAAAGTGCCTATGACAATGTAAACCTAAAAATTTTATATAATCAGATGAAAAATATCGGTCTTAATATTGATTTTGCTAAACGAATTATAAAATTATACAGTAACAGAACAATCTCATTAAGAATAGGAAATAAAATAATAGGTGAAAGAAAAGTTAACATCGGTATTCCACAAGGCAGTATTTTAAGTCCCACACTATATTTGATATACACAGCCGAAATCGAAAGCAAAGTTCAAAATTATGTCAAAATATTAGAATACGCAGATGATATCATAATTTACAAAGACGAATGCGAAATCCCCTGCGGAAGCAATATGGTAGAGAAAGCGTATAGTGAATTAAAAAGCTGGTGCAATTACATAGGTTTAAATATTTCTAGTCAAAAGACAAGGCTAGTTATTTTCTCCAGAAAACGGCAGATTCCGAATTCAGTAACAATCAAAGATATTACTTTTCAAATTCAACCATCGATTAAACATCTTGGAATTATTTTAGATAGGAAGATGCTATGGAAAGAACATATAGAACACATAGTAACAAAAACAGAAAAGGGCGTAAACGTATTAAGAGCAGTAAATGGTTGTAACTGGGGAGCAGACCCTAACATTGCTCTTCTGTTATATAAATCATATATTAGATCCATATTAGACTACGGTTCTATATTCTATTCACAAGCTGCGAAATGCCACCTTCACAAACTCGGCTGCATAGTAACTAAAAGTTTAAAAAAATGCATTGGAGCCATGATGAGTACACCAAATTCTAATTTAATGATTGAATGTTGCGAACCACCTCTGGAGTTAAGAAGAAAATACTTAACCGAAAAATTTCTATGGAAAATTGTTTCTGGAAACAGTAATTTAATAAAAAAAAATTCATCAACTTTTTATATCAGATCTTACCAGTACATACTGGAAAAGTAAAAAATCTTTATTAATAGTAGAAACTTACAACCAATATTTGAGTATTAAAGAATTAGTACATACTACCGATATATTACCATATTTTGAACTAAATTCAAAAGATATTATTAACATTGAACCAATTTTCTTTAGGGATTATTCTCAATTTCCTCAACTCATTCGAAACCAATTATTTGTATCAGATGTTAATGATCAAGTACTTAACAGTTATCAGTTATATACTGATGCCTCAAAAAAAGATAATAGAGTAGCGTGTGCAGTTTGGGATCCAAATATCGAATATAAAGTAACAAAAAGATTAAATGAACATTTCTCAATATACTTCGCAGAATTGACAGCTATTTTTGAGGCATTATTATATATAGAAACTAACTGCCATCAAGAAAATTTCATTATTTTTTCTGACAGCAGAAGCGCCCTCGAAAAATTAAATAAACTCCACAATAAAACCAATTTAAATTATATTGAACTAAATATTGCCAAAAAAACTATGGAATTAACGAACAGTGGAAAAAGCATAAAACTAGCATGGATTAAAGCGCACTGCGGTTTGAAACATAATGAAATAGTCGACAACTTAGCAAAAGGGGCCCTAAATGTAAATTACATTAGTAATTATAAATGTACCCCATCAGATTTAAATATATTTTCAAAAAACCAAGTGAAGCAGGAATGGGAAAGTTGGTATAGTGAAAGTCACAAGGGAAAATTTTATAAAAACTTACAAAGTTCTATTCCTTCTTCTACTTGGTTCAAAGAGGGCATTTTCGAAAAAGCATTCGTCAAAACGATTTGTAGATTAAGATTTAATCACACTTTGGTTCCATCACATCTTTTTAAAATTAAATTAAGGCAAGATCCCTTATGTGATTGCGGTAAAATAGGAACAACGGAACATATGATCTTAAATTGTAACACCATAAAGGATAAGGTACAACATTTAAATTATGAATTGAATAAATTCAAACGTATTAAAAATCCATACAATCTTGCCCAATTACTCATATCTAAAGATATAAAAGTATATAAAACACTGTATAAACACATTTGTAACATAGGTTTAAAATTGTAAATTATATGTATATATTTGGAAAAAACAAATAGAATAAAAAAAATAGAATAAAAAAAATAGGATAACAAAATAAAAAAAAATTAATAAAAAAATAGAATAAAAAAAAATAGAAAAAAAAGATAAAAAAAACAGAATTAAAAAAAATTAATCAATAGGTAGAAGTTTTCCATCCTAAAGGTTGAATTGTGGATACTTTTGGCGCCAATTGATTAAGAAAAAATATATACATAAGAAAAATATAATATTATATAAAACCAAACACTTTTGTTAACCACAATAAAAAAAAATGAAAAAGAAATTATAAAGTGCAGCAATTCATGAGCTCAAAATATAAAAATCGGTTAGGCGAATGGATCCAGTAATCCGCAGTCATTTTTTTCAACCACACACACACATAGCAATTCCGCCAGTGGCGTAGAATTTGGAAAGGGTCAACCATTCACTTTCCCCGTCGTACGCCTCTGGTAATAGCCAGAAACGGTTAGTTTGTAGTTTGTACAGTACCTATACTTCCCGCCAAGTATGAAAAGGATACGTTGAATAGTTTTAAAATGCTAAGCAAAAATAGTTTTTAAATCTTTAGATAAAACATCCTGTAACTCAGTAAGAAACCACATTTTATTTAAGTGTTTTAGGTTAAATCTTCGTATTTTGTGCTAAGGTTTCTCCAGTTACTATATGGACAATTATTAATGAAACACCCTGTATAATTTATAAGACCCTGTGACAATCTCAATCATCTGTACCGTCATTCAATAGTTTTAAAATAATTGTATTTTATTATAAATAGCAACGAAATGTAACAGTTTAATAGTTTAGAAATATCAGCTGCATAAACAACATTGCTAAAGAATTCAAGACCAATTGTAAAACTGTCATGATGCAACTGTTGTTATTGAACTTTGAAATACTCAATACACAATTTACAGTGCAACTGAGGGATCCTAACGATAAAAATTTACGAAAAATTATTTTATAAATAAAACAAAAAAACTGCTTCCTGTAATAAGATTTGTGTAACACCACTTGTTTTAATGTCAATATATTTTTCTCCTAAGAAATATGGCAACAAGTTTTAAAGACAAGGAAGTTATCTGACAAGATATTTGTTGAACAAAAAAATCGGAAAAAATTCGTAAAATTGAAGAAAGGTTGCGAGAGGTAAAACTGCAAAAAATGGAAAATATTGATGCTGAAGATGAGGGTGATGAACTGGAAACTAAAAGTAATTAACGATTTGGAGAGAATACATTAAATGAATCTAGTATGTGGAGACAATATAAAGGCAAGTAACAGTGATAAAATAACACCAAGAGCTAGAGTCCTTGTGCATTCCAGAACCAGCTTGGACCTAACTCTGGGTGATTCCAGAGCCTTTAGAACTGCCTGGCTGCCAGAGCAGATACAGATAGTTTCGCCACGGCAATATATATAAGTTTTCTCCTGAGGACACAGTAAGGTAGCGGAGATCTCAGTATGATAGACCTGATAGGGTGCATCTAAAAAGGCGAAAAAATTTTTTTTTTGCGATGGAAAAGTAATACCTCACAAAAGTTGCCCAATCAACTGTTGAGTATTTTGGTAAAATTTTTTTGAAATTGGAAAATATCTTCTGCCCCCCAAGACAATTAAAAATTTTGAAAAAATGTTAACAGACGAAAAAAATTTTTATTTCGAAACGAAAATGTAATAGCATTTGTTTTGTTAATTTTAGTGCCTTTGATATTTTTAATTAAATAAACCTTCACAGCAGTGTTTTTAATTACAGCTCTTACAAGAAAAGAGATATTCAGATAATTCAAAAAACAAGACCTTAATGATACCTCCAGGATAATACAAAAGGAGTATGAAACAAAATCAGCCCTCCAATTTTTCCACAGAATTTTTTGAAGTTAGGAGAAAAAACAACGCTTACATTCACCCCCGTATAATGCAATCTAAGCAAACATTTTTTGTTACCGGAATAATAGCAATTGACATCAATACATGTACCTACAAACTCGTGCAAGAATCTTGAAATTCGAAGTACAAATAATAAAGTTATAGATTGTCAAACTTAATCAAAAATTTTGGGTGGCGGAATTTTGTGCCGGTGAGTGTATATAAGGTGGAAGGCACTTATGGAATAAAATTATTTCTGTCTTTGTTTTAAAATTTTTTTAAAAACGCTGAGACCCGTTCATTTTTATATATAAATGTACGCTTTTTAAACCTAAATTTAAATTTAAACAGGGTGATTCACGCAAGCCTAGTATAGTTCATAAGCTTTATTTTTAATGGAACACCCTATATATTTTTATATTATTAAAAGCTACTTAACAAGCAATCCATGTCATGTATGGTGTATTATGAATAATACAGGGTGAAATTTTGAAATTACAGTGTATGGAAACCACTTATGGAACAAAATTTTTTGTGTCCTTATTTTCGAAAATTATAAAAAACGCTAGGATACGTCAATTTTTAAATTCAAATATGCTCTCTTTAAAGATTAATTAAAATATACGGTGTGATCCACACAAGTCTACCATAGTCCATAATCTTTAATAATAATGAAACACCCTGTATATTTTTATGTTTTTGGAATTTGCTAAATAACTTCATCATAAAAAAGTGTATTATATAGGGCCTATTATGAATAATATAAGATAAAATTTTAAAATTATATAGGTTAAATTTTCGTCAAGATATTAAATACCTACATAAAATTTTGAAATGATCTAATAATTTATCATACTTTAAATAATAGTACTATTTTTAAAATTAGCTAAATAAAGACAAACATTTTCTAAACTAAGTATAAATAATATTTATTTATTTTTTGGTTTTGTATTTTTAATGTCTTGACGAAATTTATGAATAATTTAAAAATTTCACCTTTTCAAAATTTCACCTTGTAGAAGGTCTATTATTCATAATGGACCCTAATAATACATTTTTTTTGAGATGAAGTTGTAAAGTAGCTTCTAAGCACATAACAATATACAGGGTGATCCATTAAAACTAAAGATCATGGACTATGCTGTACTTGCGTAAATCACCCTGTAAATTTAAATCTATGTTTGTAAAGCGCCCATTTAAATTTAAAAGTTGACCTGTTCCGGCATTTTTTATAATTTTTTAAAATAAGGACACAAACAATTTTATTCCATAAGTGGATTCCATAGTTAATAATTTCAAAATTTCACCCTGTATTGTTCATAATTCACCCTACATGATATAGTTAGTTGAAATCGGGTTGTTAAGCAGCTTTTAAAAATATAAAAATATACAGGGTGCTCTATTAAAAATAAAGTTTATGGACTCTGTTTGACTTTTATGAATCACCTGTACATTTAAATTTGTGTTTAAAAAGTGCAGATTTGCATTTAAAAATCGACGAGTATCAGCGTTTTTTATAATTTTTCGAAACAAGGACAGAAATAATTTTATTCCTAGAGTGCCTTCCACACTGTATAATTAGACGTATGTTGCCTAATAATAAAAAAATCATGTTTCTAATTGATTTCTATTATTAGAATATGTTCTCAATAATTATATTTAATCATACTAAAGAAAACAGCACTTCTAGAAAGTTTCACAACTGATGTTAAAAGCTAAAATCCCCAAAGCATAATGGCAATGCATTCGAAACTTAAAGGATCTGCTCACAACGTGACGTCATGCGCGACCTGAACGAAATTAGGAACGCTACGTATCGTATCTTGGGTTATTGTATCATGGATAGAAATGGGCTAAAAAGAAGAATAAACGTTTGCCATCTTCCGAGCGTCCCTGTATACTTCTTTGTTTATGTTTTTTATTTATACATATCTGACAAATTTAGCTTCATTGTAGCTCATATTTAGCTGATATGTATTTACAAAGAAAAACTAGTACGAACTGAAACAGATTATCAAATATGTATAAATTAATGTTATGTAGTTTATTGGATAGGTATAATTATTGTTGTTGCGATCACCCGGTATTTAAGTGCAGCGACTACACCACACACTCACTTCCGGTGTGAGCACATCGCCATCGCCATCGTTTGGCCTTTAAAGGACGTTGTTTCGTTTCATAGAAAACAGGTAGTCGAGTGGAGTGGAGTAAATCAGATTCAGAATGACTCAAAATAGATCGTTAGATGTTTTTCTTACTTCTAAGAACAATTTGGCAAAAAGTTCAATGGAAAAATATTCTTAATATTTTCTGAATGGACATTTTATGTGTGCGGCTTTGCCAAAACGGTTGTTATTTATTTTAAAGGGGACATGTTGGCTCCTTATTAATCACTGCTGGCCTATTAGTCCAGGTAACTAACATTTTTCTCATGACTGAATAATCCAGGTAAAGTCTAACAATGTTAGAGTTATACTTTATCTTACAACTTTTTTAGTTGTTGTAAACCTATAGGAAGAAAACCTATCTGTTTCCTGCTAAGACTTCGGAGCTAAAATTACAAAACTTTATTTTTTAGACATTGAAAAAGTTTCAAAATAGAGATTTTTGAAAGTTAAAAAGTCAATTTGTTGCTTCGCAAACTGCAAAATCGTTATTTGTTAATAACTATTATTAAAATTAACCTAGAACTTTGGTATTTCACACAAAGTTGCGTATTGGGGTACTTAACAAAAATCCTCAGCATTTTAGACCGATCAATTAATTAGTTTAAAAGTTATTCTATTTGTTTATCCCAGATACATTTTTTGCAATAACATAAAATAGAAAATAATGAAGATATGGCAATTCTGCGAGTGCCAAATAAAAGTAGAAGACTTATACTATCAATGTATAATAAAGAAAGTTTAATATTGACATTTTTCGTTTATAAACATTTAGAATAACTTTAAATATATCGTTGATAGAAAAAATCTTTTAACATACCTATTCAAAAAGCTGATAATTTTGGCACCAATTTGAAAGAAATATATAGTTATTCTGGCTGGGACGACTAATAAAAAGTAGGTACCAATTATTTTTTTATTCGTACTTTACTTCGAAGAAGAGGTAAAAGACCAAATAACACAGGTTTACAAAAAAAAATAAATTGTGGACTATTTGACGAAACCATATGACAAGGAGGTTTCTGGGGTCACTGATCACGAATCCGGGGTCCGTTGATCTCGATCACGTCAAGGTCAAGGTCATTTCAAGGTCGAATCAAGATGAATGGACACAATCGCTCTGACAATGTATATTAGGGGTTTTTGGGGTCGCTGATCACAAAACTGATTTGACCTTGAAATCAACTTACCTGACGTGGTAAAGCTCAACGGACCCCAGTTTTGTGATCAGCGACCCCAAAACACCCTAATATACTTTTTCAGAGCGATTGTCGATTTATCTTGATTTGACCTTGAAATGACCTTTACATGACGTGATAGAGATCAGCGACCCCAAAAACCCCCTAGTCATATGGTTTCGTCAAATAGTCCACAATTTATTTTTTTTTGTAAACCTGTGTAATTAAAGCCGGTAGAAAGACCGGAAGCCTAAACGACACAATCTGGAAAAACACATCACCTCAAGAGTGGAAATACAGGCCCGAATATAAAAAATATAAGTCAGTTATTGGGCCAGTTACGACTTCACGGCCAAAACAGGACCAGACGCAAGAAAAACACAAAGACATCTGGAGATCAACGAAATGAAGATTTTAAAAAGGATTGCTGGAAAAGGACTACAGGACAGGGTAAGAGGTGAGGAAATCAGACGCATATGTGGGCTAGACAATATAAATACCTAGGTAAAGAACTGTAAAGAAGAGCGGAATCAACACATAAGCTGGATGTCTGAATCAAGGAAAAGATGGAACGAGAATATAGGCGCAGAATAAAAGGCACCGTTGAAGAAAAACAGGCAGTACTGCCTATATAAAAGAAGAAGAAGTTTACAAAGACTGAAAAAGTTGTCATATACCTGGATTATTCAAAATCTCGAATAGGACCTTTTTTTGTTTTTTCCTGGAGTATATTACAGCGTCGTTTTAGTTGCTGAGTATGTACGGGTTATTCACTATATTTTGATCCCCTGTAAACTGCTTTATTTACAGAATTAGAAACAAATGTAAAATACAAAAGTTATTCGATTTTTAAATTATAATTTTTTGACATATTATATAATATCGTACTAGTGACGTCATCCATTTGGGCGTAATGACGTAATCGACTAGTTTTTAAATGGGAATAGGGGTCGAGTGCTAGCTCATTTGAAAGGTTATTCAATTCCCTATTCAGTAATATTAACATTAACATGATTAATTATACAGGGTGTCCAAAAATTTTTTTAATTAAATTAATTGACACAAAAAGAAAAATGTATAAAATTTATTTAATTCAAAATACATTCAGAAATGCTGTCAGAAAACAGAAATAAATGTTTATTGAACAAATAAATATTACTTTCCACTTAAATTCAATGTTCAAGCTGCCACCCATCTGCCTCTTTGCAGTTTGAACATTGAACTTAATCAATGTTTATTTGTGCAATAAACTTTCATTTCTGTTTTCTAACAGCAGTAAGTATTTTAAATTAAATAAATTACATACATTTTTCTTTTTGTGTCAATTAATTTAATTCAAAAAAAAATTTTTGGACACCCTGTATAATTAATCATGTTAGTGTTTATATTACTAAAAAGAGAATTGAATAACCTTTCAAATGAACTATTACACGGTCCCTGTTCTCATTAAAAAAAATAGTCGATTACGTCATCACGCCCAGATGGATGACGTCACTGGTACGATATATATGTCAACAATTCATAATTTAACAATCGAAGAACTTTTGTATTTTACATTATTTTCTAATTCTGTAAATAAAGCAGTTTACAGGGGGGTCAAAATATAGTGAATAACCCTGTACCTTAATGAAAACTAAACGAAAAAAATAAATGTGGCTGAAAACTGAATATGTAAATAAAACTGCGCGTTCTCGTGTATGTGCGCCAAAATTTCGCGCTACACTTAATAAATCGTTGCTGGAGAGTTGCCTATTATTCTAGTAATTAAATTTACTATCTGATTTAATTTTATACTTTATTGACATTTCACGTTCTAAGCTTGACATTTTGCAAACAAACAATATTATTTGACATATACATATCATCATCGTGGATCCTCTCGGATGATAGCAATATCAGAAACTTACAGGGTCGAAAAAAATATTTAGAGGACTCAAAATTATAAAATAAATAAGAATAAATGTAAAGACTGAAAAAGTTTTGTACACACTTATGACAACAGGTGAACAGGGAAAGTGTACTTTTGAAGTGTGTAAAACAAATAAATCCTCGCTGAGCGCTTTCGGCTTATAAAGCCATCTTCGGAGCTATGCTACAATAGAAAAGTCTCTAATGAATAATAGACTAAGAGCCGCTATAGGTGAAATTTCTTAATCATTTTAGGCACGACGGGACCCTATAACTTAAATAGTAGAACCTAAAAGAAAACGTTTGAGCACTGTGCCGTCACTTTTCAGTGGCACATGCGTCTACAGTGGCGCATCAAACTTTCCACTTATGGACGGGATACATAAATTAAAAAATGCTCATTCTCATTGCCAGAATTTAATTTTTTTCATTTTTTTAAAGTTCTATGTGATTAAGACATAAGATTCATCGTAATTTTAACTCACCACCCCCTTCTCCCTGCCCCCAGCATCAAAAACTTATTTTTACATTTTATTTTTTTTTTGGTGGGATGCAATCAATTTTACAATTTCAAAAAATTCACACGCATAGTTAAGGCTTTTATAAAACAAGTCTATTTTTTATAGATCTGTAGGTTGAATGTACTTAACCTCAACAAATTTTTAAATTTTTTTTTTTTGGAAAAAAGTATATAACTTTTTTTTGGGGATAGCTGCAGATCTAATTTTTTCTTAGTCTTGTGTATTTTATCAAACACTATATTTCTAATTTTTTTCAGATTTTTATGTAATGCTGGTCACCTTCAAAAATCAAAAAAACTGTTTTTTAAGGGGGTTTTGGGGGGTTTTAACGTGTTTTTCTGATTTTTAAATATTATTAAGGACTCAGTTACTTCAAGTTACATATAACCTATAAAAAAATTGATTTGATATAGTATGAAGTCTATAAAATAGGGAAAATCCCCCAAAACCCCCCAAAAAACAGTTTTTCGGATTTTTGAAGGTGGGGAACCTCACGGAAAAATCTAAAAAAAATTAAAAATATAGTGTTTGATAAAATACACAAAATTAAGAAAAAATTAGACCTTCTGCTATTCCTCAAAAAAAGTTATACGTTTTTTTGGAAAAAAAAATTTCTTTTAATTTTTTGAGGTTATGTACACTCTACCTATGAATCTATAAAAAAAAAAGGCATGTTTTATAAAAGCCTCAGCTATGAGTGTGAATTTTTTGAAATTTTAAAATTGATTGCATCCCACCAAAAAAAAATAAAAACGAGAAATTAAGTTTTTGATGGTGGGGGCAGGGGGAAGAGTGTGGTGGGTTAAAATTACGCTGAATCCTATGTGTTAATCACAAAGAACTTAAAAAAATAAAAAAAAATTATTCTGTTAATAAGGGAGGGTAACTTTTAATTTATTTATCCCGTCCGTAAGTGGAAAGTTTGATGCGCCACTGTCGACGCATGTGCCACTAAAAAGTGACGGCACAGTGTTCAAACGTTTTCTTTTAGGTTCTACTATTTAAGTTATAGGGTCCCATCGTGCCTAAAATGATTAAGAAATTTCACCTATAGCGGCTCTTAGTCTATAAATTGATCTTAGAATTCAAAAGTTTAACTTACGTCAAAAGGTTTAAAATACCACTATGAAGAGAGATGGATCCCATGTACGATATACAAAAAATACTTCTATTACTTGTGCAGTTTTTTTAATGATGGGAAAAATATACAAAAAAAACCTTGTCTGTCTGTTGAAAAAAGGTGGTCAATTCTTGCTGTTCTTAGTCGAAAAAGTTGAAAAAACATATATATTACAAGCACAAAGGACTTTCACGAAAAACTACATTACATATAACAAAAATTTGATCATGGTAAGGTCGAGAGACCTTACCATCTGGGCCCGGATTACGAACACTCGATACGAATCGTATCCGCCATGTTTTCCCATAAGGCGCTACGGTAAAACATGGCGGATACGATGCGTATCGAGTGTACGTAATCCGGGCCCTGATGTGTGCTGTGTCAGTATGAAGAATGGCGGAATGTAGTCTGGTGGATTTTAATGACAGCTGACATAGATAGTGTGTGCTGGTAAAGGTACTTTCACCTTTTCTCATAACAAGTGACAGTTGACATATGACATTTTAGCAATTGAATTGAACAACTTTTCAACATGGTCTGTAGTTACATAAATCTAGTTTTTTTAAATTATAATGAAATACATATTATTGAAAAAAGACGACTTAAGGTCCAAGATAAATCAGTTGACTTATCCTTCAAAAAACCGAACTCGGATCTTTTTTAAAAAAATTTTAATATAGGATGTAAAGAAGCTTGATGGTGAAGTTTCCCATATTATTGGATAAGTCACAAAAATTTCATTAGGTGCACTATGGGTGTATCGAAGATGGAAAATAAAATTAATTAAGAATGCATTTTTTTGAGAATACGGTTTTCTAAAGAATAAGCTGCCAAATGATTGATTACAATTATTGATTTATAATGATAATATTTAGTAAAGAATTAAAAAGTTTTTTTAAAAAATGTTTGATTTTGATTGCATGAGGTCAAACTTCTTCCTCTAGAGCCTCCCACAAGAGTCTGAATAGAGGTTTATAGTTGTAATTAAGATTGATTTGTGTATTTAAGCAAAAATCAGGATTAAGTTTCATTTCTTTGGTTATCTCTAGATCTTCTAAAAGGTTCATTTGTCTATAGTTTTTGGTTGGTATGTTATGTAAAATTGCACTGTTTTTGGAAGAAGAGAAGGAATGGTTGCTAAATTTAACGTGATAACCAAAGTTGGATTTTTCTGGATTGTTGAGATGTTCCTTGATCCTCTGAGAAAGAGTCCTCATAGTTCTGCCCACATAAGTCATGTTTAAAGACTGGATTATATGCAAAATGCATATGCATATATATGCTGCATATTTCTCATGTTTTTCATAAATGCATATGCCTTGCATATTTGGAGATTTAAGAGCATATAAATGCATATTTTGATGGGAATTTACTCTACCCCATTTAAAAATAAGGTATATATTAGTAACATCAACATCCATTAAAATAAAATGTGAAAGTAAATATTTTGCTGTTAAGCTCCTTTGTTGTTGTACCCATAAACATAATGGGCGTTATTTATAGCTGCAGGTATCATTATCCGGATATTTAAGATTTATAGACTTCTCAGAATTTACAAATTACCTAAGTAAATACCGATTATATTTTGAATAACATTACAAATATTACCTGTACTTTCTGCTGGTGTCGGCCAACTATGAATTATTCTGGGAAAACCAACCAAAACGAAATTTTAAGCATTTTAAGGGTAGGATAGATTATTTTATTTTATGAATGGTTAGTCTTAAATCAATCGCCGATTATTCAACTTTTGTGATTGCAAGTTATTGACTATACTGTGTAAAAAAATCATTTTATTATTATTGTGAAAATGCCTAAAGTAGCAAGGGAAAAATCAAGTCTTCTCAGAAGTTGGATTGGAAGTAACAATCATCTAAAAGTTATCGACAGTGAAAGTATGTTTTGCACCATTTGTGATAAAAAGGTAAGTTCTCCACTTCAATAGATTTTTAAACTTATCAAACTTCTTTGCACATCTATGTGTCTGTCTATTCTAAAATGACAAACCGTCCCATTTCTTCAAAAACTGTTTTTTAAAGTTCGCAACGGTTTGGCTTATACAGAGCGAGGTGTTGAGAGTGGCCCACCCTGTATACTACGGTACACTGACTGTACTTTATTGTTTGACGATTTCAATTTCACTTTGAGAAATAAAAAAAAATTGGGGGAGGTTTAAAAAGTTTGATCATTTTAATGTAGGTATCTATTTACGAAAACATCTAAAACATCATTATCATTATATTCCAGATTCCATGTCAAAAGAAATTCCAAGTAGTTCAACACATAAAAACTTCACTTCACCAAACTAAGCTATCAAAAAATGATAATAAACCTCGCCAGCAGATTTTACAGAACAGTTTGCAGATTCAGAATACGTCAGTTGGGCAAGAAACCTTTGCAAAGGATTTATGCCATTTTTTTTTGAACTGCAATATCCCTCTGCACAAGTTAGAACATAAATCGTGTCAAAACTTTTTAAAAACTTATTGCAAGATTAAAGATAAACCAGCTCAAATACCAAGTTCTTCAACTCTTCGGAAAAAATATGTCAGTGCATGTTACAAAGATGTGATGACGAGTATTAAAAATCAGTTAAAAGCCGAATATCTTTGGATTTCCGTCGACGAAACAACGGATACAAAGGGTCGACAAATTGCGAATCTAATTGTTGGAGTTCTTAACGACTCTGGCGATTTTAAAAACTCATACTTAATTAGTGTAAAATGTTTGGAAAAAACAAACTATGCTACAATAGCTAGATTTGTTAACGAATCCCTAACAAATTTTTTTTTACCTGATCAAGTACCATTTGAAAAAATATTATTAATGCTTAGTGATGCCGCCTCATATATGATGAAAGCTGCATCCAATCTTAAAATCTTTTTCCCTAATTTAATTCACTGTACATGTTTGGCGCACGGCCTAAACAGAGTTGCAGAGAAAGTTAGAATTGAATTTCCCAATGTAAACACCTTAATAAATAATGTAAAAAAAGTATTTCTGAAAGCACCACTACGTGTACAGGTATATAGGGAGATGCTTCCCGATATTCCTTTACCACCAGAACCAGTATTAACCAGATGGGGAACTTGGCTTAAAAGTGCTATATTTTTATCTGAACACTACGACGACATCAAAAGCGTTATTTCAAGTTTTGATCCGACTTGTACCGCTATTGATAACTGTCAAAATATTTTTAAAGAAAAGTCTATTAAAAATCAATTGTTGTATATAAAATCGAATTTCGATATCATTGAAAGTTCAATTACAAAATTAGAGGCTCAAAATTTATGTCTTCACAATAGTATGTCTATTGTTGATTCGGTTAAACAGAAAATAACAAATCTGAATGGGGAAATTGGAGTAAAAATTAAAGATAAACTTGATGACGTTTTAAACAAAAATGAGGGTTTCACTTTATTGCGTTCAATAAATAATATAATCAATTTTGGAAACTTCGATGAAAATATTAATATGGATCCGTCTCTAATAGCAAAGTTTAAATATGCCCCAATTACATCTTGTGACGTTGAGAGATCTTTTTCTGCCTATAAACAAATATTAACAGATAGAAGACATAATATTAGTTTAGAAAATATGAATCAATATATGATTATTTATTGTAACAATAAAAATATGTAAATTTGTTTTATTGTACTCTTTTTATAATATTAGTTTAGAAAATATGAATCAATATTGTAACAATAAAAATATGTACATTTATTTTATTGTACTCTTATTTATCTTGTGGTCAAAATAAAATATTTTGCCGTTTTATTTGTCACAAAACCTGAAGTTAAAAAAATATATTAAGAAATAATAATACAATTTGGTTTAAATTCAAACCTATTTATTTATTTTTATTATTTTTTATTTATTTATGTATTTAACGTAAACCATAAAATTATTCATATAAAAATAAGTGCATATATAAATGCATATTTGCATGTTAATTGTGCATATTCAGCTTGTTTTAAAATGCATATTGCATGCATATTTTAGACATTTTTTAGTGCATATTTTCCAGTCTCTAGTCATGTTACAATCCCCACAAGACAGCTTATAAATCGACAAACTAAATAAAAGTGGTATTTAACATTAAACAAACAGTTTAATATTATAACTATGTTATTTAATCTGTCTTTGCAACAAAATTCTGATTTTGCTATATTGCTAATCACGTGTTTGATTTTCTGTCTTTCAGCCCGGGACTAGCTATTTCTCTGTGGTAAATTTTGCAAATGGATGGGTACCATATTATGTAGTGCAACATAAAAAACGTACAAAAGTTAAAAATATTTTGCATTCATTGACCTAGAGAAACCCTTCAATTCCTTAACAAAAATATATTAGGAGCAATAAATAATTACAGGGTATACGATAGCAAATCCTAATAAGGACAAATGTGAGATCAGAAAAAATGTTCCACTCTAAAGAAAGTATGTATATGAGTATTTTCTTTGGATATATGTATATAAATATATAAATATTCAAGACTATATTATATTTTTCCGTATTACATAAGTGCTAAAACTAAAGCAAACATTTTTATAAAATATGCAGGTGGTAGGAAAACTACATGTGTGCTTTAAAAATATCCTCCAGTGTTTATTTATGTTAAACAAAATTAGATAGAAGTCAAATTTTTAACATAATTAACATAAAGAGATAAATTTTAGCAGGCGCAATCAAGAACTGCAATAATTTGAAATACAGTGACTCTTCTTTCTAGGATTTATATCTTAGTCAAAGTATTGAATAATATGGTGATCCAGATCGTGTTTTTAGCTCCTGTTAATAACTTTTTTGTGTTCAAAAAATTTGTTTAATTACATACAAACACTTTCTTCTACTTACATACATTCAAACGCAAATAAGGACCTTGCAAAAAACTCTAAAAAGCGAAGAATATGGACTATCTTTGAACATAAAGAAAACTAAATGTATGGTAATATGGAAATGTCCAAAATTTATATTTACACAATGAAATTATCGATCGAGTTAGCAAATACAAATATTTAGGTACTTTTATAAATGAAGACACCGATAGCTCAGCAGAAATCAAAATAAGAATAGAAGAAGCCAGATCCATATTCACTAAAATGAAGAGAGTGTTCTGTGGAAGAGATTTGAGCCTTGAAATGAAACTTCGCCTGATGAGATGTTACGTACTTTCTGTGCTGTTCTACGAAATGGAGTCATGGACGCTGAAAAAGATTGATACCAAAAAATTAGAGGCATCTGAACTGTGGATGTATCGCAGAATGTTGAGAATATCATGGACGGAGAGAGTCACAAACGTCGAGGTCTTGAGAAGAATGAATAAAGAAAAGGAAGTCATATTTACGATCAAAAAACGAAAACTGCAATACTTGGGACACATTACAAGAGGCGAAAAATATGAACTGCTTCGAATAATTATGCAGGGGAAGATAGCAGGAAAAAGGTCCATAGGAAGAAGACGAAACTCCTGGCTAAAGAATCTACGGGAATGGTATAGCTGTAGCAACAAGGAATTGTGTCGGTCAGCAGTTTCGAAAATACGTATAGCCCTGATGATCGCCAACCTTCGGAACGAAGATGGCACTTGAAGAAGAAGAAGAAAAACTCTAAGGACCTCTCTTCTTGAACAGGGTTGTTTTGGTAGCTGATTCCAACTCAGGTAGCATAACTTCATTTTCCAGTATCTGCTGTTTCAGTTCATACATCTCCTCCAGTAACATGAACGTTTTTTATATTAACTTCTTTGTTCTTACGTTCTGCTTCCAATTGTTCCACTTCCTTGCGTTTTTTCTGCACCCATAACTTCTTTAGTGGTTTAATTTTTGTCTTCTGTCTATTCAGTTAAGTGTTTCTGGTCTTTCCTTTGCACATCTTTTTCATTATGTTTACTATTCTACAGCTAAAGGATAAACTTAGGAGCTGATTACATGGAATATAAGTGGGCATTCATTTCTAGAAAACAAATTGCATTTTCTTAACACTATTCATTCAAAAAGTACAGAAGTCGTAAATTTAGGGATTATTGGGCCGCCGACAGCATCGCAAAGGCGGCGGGTGCACTGTTCTATAATTTTTTTTTAAACTGAATCCTTTTGGATTATTCGTGGTTGAAAATTGGCCATTTTCATTGAAAAATGTCGCCTTTCGGACGGTTTTTACAAATACCTTGAAAATTGTGCATCTAACGAAAAAAAATTAATAAAACATTTTTGTAGCTTATGAAAAATCAAAGAGATTCGTTCCTTCATAAGTCTTCTAGTGATAACATAGAAAGTGATATGGTAGGTGAAAAGAAATTTTTTTGTGCATGCTCAAATGGGTGTGTTCAACTTAATAACAGAGACATGGTCGATTTTAAGGGTATAATCCTGTCAATATCTTTTATAAGTACTGTCTGAAAAGACCTTCTTTGCTTCTAGAATACCTTTTACTATAGTGTTATTTCTATGTTCAACAAGTTGGACGAATTTAAAATGTATGGTTTTTGAAAAAATAAGATCAAGTTATAGAGAGCATTTTTATTTATTTTTTAATCTTCCTTTTTCTCCATGTAACTCGAAAATGATAATGAGATACAGTAATGAAAGAAAAATAAAATTGTTATCTAAAAGAAAACCTACATTTTTGTAAGGTATTTTTTTTACGTATCTCTTATCACTTTCGAATTACCTGGAGAAAATGGAAGATTTTTAAGAAAATTTAAAAATGCGCTCTATAATTTGATCTTTTTCTTTTCAAAAACCAGTCATTTTAAACCCGTCCAACTTTTTGAATATAGAAATAACACTATAGTAGAAGGTATTCTAGAAGAAAAACTATGCATTTAAATTCTGGTGGATGAGGGGTTAAAAATACTTCTCATTTTTCCTTAAAATACATTAGTCATAAGTTTTTTTGCACCATATCTCGCTTAGTTTGAATGTAACGGACATTAAACAGTTCTCGTTTTAAAGGTCTTTTCAAGCACTACAAAAGGTATTCGTAGCATAATACCCCTAAAATCGACAATTTCTCTGTTATTTTAAGTTGAATATACCGATTTGAGCATGCACAAAAAAAATCTTTTTTCACCTACCATCTCTTTGTTTATTAAAACTAGAAGATTTATGAAACAATGAATCTCTCTGATTTTTCATAAACTACAAAAATGTTTTATATAGTTTTTTCGTTAGATGCACAATTTTTATGGTATTCCCAAAAAACAGTCTCCGAAAAGTGTCATTTTTCAATGAAAATGGCAAATTTTTAACCACGAAAACGCAAAAAGTATCGAGTTTTCAAAAAATTTGTAAAACAGCTATTATATAATTAGGTTCTCTGGCCACTTCCGGTGTTAGTTTGATAAAAAAAATTTCCACCCCCGAGAACGGATGGAAACCACCCCTAAGTTAAAAGCGTCATAGGATATAGCGTAGACTTTGTTTCTTGAGCTATTCCCTACTTACAGTGAAATTATCAGTAGTAATTGCACAAGAGCTCTAAAATTCTATATTAATTTTAGGGATCGAGTGCAATTTGTTGCGATTATTTCATGAATAAAACTGTTCAAAACCAAAATATTATTGTAATTTAATTATGTAAGTACAATTAAACACACAGTTGTTATAAATATTTTACGGTTGAAAGTCATCACTTTTATAATTTTTAAAACATTAATTGTCATTAATGTCACTGAATGTATTTTTTCATAGCAACGAAGGGCATCTGACGTTATATACTTGACGACGGGAAATTATCAAAAATTATCGATTTAATTTAGATTTCTGTAGCTTTCTATTGGTCAGAATCTCCTATGAATGAAATAATCAAGTAAATTGATGCAGTAGGATGGAATTCGGAGCCAAATACCCTCACTGACTGCACTACATCATTCATCCATAAATGCATTCACTTAAAGGTTCATTTGGATACCACAATAAAATCACCAATCACCAATAATTGACATATCTAAATATTTAAAGAAGAGTGGATTGAAAGATATTTTCCCTAATTTTGATATTGCTTTGCGCATTTATTTGTGCCTCCCAGTTGCCAACCAACGTGTCCGCTGAAAGGTCATTTTCGAAAATGTCAAGAATTTAAAATAGTCATGAAAATAATTTCCAATCAAGTATGACGCAAGAACGTCTTAACAATTTGTCGATTTTGTCCATAGAAAGTGACGTAACAACTGCGATAAATTATGAACACTATAGATGATTTTTCCAAAGAAAAATCAAGAAAGAAATCTGATGTGATCGAACTGGAATGATAATTTTTATGTATTCTTATTTAAATAAAAAAATCTGCTTGCAATTTTTTTTTTCGCAAAAATGGTACATGCTTGAAGGGCGGCTACTAAAGAATTGCCTAGGGCGTTAATTGACCTAAACGCGGCCCTGCTGATTATCCTATTTACAAATATTTTGGCGAGCATAATATAGTCTGGATAGCGAATGGATACTCTTATACGATCCCGATATGACAGATATTTTTCAGAGTCTCGACTCTGCCCACGCAGGCCATGGTTATCTTCTAATTTCTTCAGGGGGAGAAGTCATGTCCCAACCCAAGCCCTCCTTCAAATAACCATAAATCGTTCTTCTTCTTCTTCTTCTTCTTCATGTGCCTTGTCCGTTGCTGCCGTTGGCTACCATCATAGCAATTTTAATTTTGCTTGCGGCGTTTCTGAATAACTCGATCGATGTTAGTCCAAACCATTGGCGTAAGTTTTGAAGCCATGAGTGTCTTCTTCTTCCGGGTCCCCGTTTGCTTTCTATTTTACCCTTTATTATCAGTTGGACTATATGATATTCTTATCATGTCTCATAATATGACCGACGTATTCAAGTTTCCGTTTCTTAATTGTGAAAGAGATTTCTACTTGTTTTCCCATTCGGCGCAATACCTCTACGTTGGTGGTGTGAGTCGTCCAGGATATTTTGAGGATACTTCGATACACCCACATTTCGAATGCCTCCAGCTTCCTCAATAATGTTTCCGTTAGTGTACATGCCTCTGCGCCATACAGCAAGACTGGAAATACATAGCATTTTAGCAGCCGTATTTTTAGTGGGAGATATATGTCGGAATGGGTGAATGTATTTCTCATGTTGTTAAATGTTGCTGTGTCCTTTTCAATTCTAGATCGTATTTCGGTTGTTTGATCCCATTTCGAGTTGACGACTGTTTCAAGGTATATACACGAGCCAACGTGTTCAATTAATTGGTTTTTTATTTTCAACTGTTTGACAGGTTTTTGAGTTTTGCTGACCAGCATCCATTTTGTTTTATTTATGTTGAGGTTAAGTCCTCTTTCTTCACTCGCTCTTTGTACCCTGTACATAAGATACTGAAGTTCATCGATACTACTGGCAAGTACGACTGTATCGTCCGCATATCGGATGTTATTTGTCAATTCTCCATTGATTTTTATGTCTTCGTTTGCTTCATCCAGTGCTTTTTTAAAAATTCGTTCTGAGTAAATATTAAAAAGGGAAGGGGAGAGAACACATCCTTGTCGCACACCATTTCTGATATCAATGCTCTCCGTGGACGCATTGCCGACTTTTAACCTAGCTGTCTGATTCCAGTAGAGACTTGTCACAATTCGGATGTCCTTATCACCAATTCCTATTTTTTGTAGAATTTCAATTACTTAGTCCGTCATGTCTTACATTGTCAAAGGCTTTCGAATAATCTAAAAAGCACATGTAGAAATCCTTGTTCATATCTCTACACCTCTGTACTAATACTTGCAGACAAAACACTGCCTCCATTGTGCCCAAAGCGTTCCTAAAACCAAATTGTGACTCGTTGATTTCCGCTTCACACTTGTTGTAGATTCTGTTTATGATTTTGGTGAAGACTTTGGTGTTATGATTAATTAGGCTTATCAGTCTATGTTGGTCACACAATTTAGTGTTTGGTTTTTTAGGTATGGCCACGAAGGTTGATTGTAACCAATTTTCCGGAATTCTGCCGCTGTCGTATATATTATTAAAAAGAGTGGTTAGGGTTTCTAGGAATGAACTGTCCGTTTCGCATAAGAGTTTTAGCACTTCAGCATGAATATGGTCAGGTCCTGGAGATTTGTTATTTTTGAGGGAGCAAATTGCTTTTTCTACCTCTGAATTGAGAATGGAAGGACTGTTTTCGGTGATTTCAATTGAGTAATTATTATTGCGGTCTGAAGCAAAGAGGTTTTCCACATATTGCTTCCATGTTTCTAGAATCTTTGTTGGTTCTGAGATCAAAATTCCGTTGGTGTCAAGTATGTCCGTTTCTGAGCTGTTGTATTTTCTTTTATTTGTCATTTCTTTTATCTTCTTGTGCATGTTTTGGCAGTCGTAAATCTTTTCATATTGTTCAATTTCTTTGCATTTTTTCGACAGCCATTCCTCTTTAGCTTCTCTGATTTTGTTCTTATTTTTTTGTGTATTTCTCGATACTTTGGTTTGTTTTCATTTTTGTACTTCCGTCGCTCTTCCATCATGTCAAGGATATCCTTAGTCATCCTTTCCTTTTTCTTCACTTTTCACATAAATCGTTTTCCTTTTCCTTCACACAATCACAGATCACATAATCAGAAATCAGATTTATTATCTTCTAGTAAATAAGAGATTCAAAAATAGTATCAACAGAATAACGACATATCCTAGTGCAGATATTAGTTTAGACCACAATCTTCTAATACATGACATCAGAGTAAAGATCAAAAACTTCAACATGTCCCAAGACACCAAAAATAAATTTAACAGAGGATAACAAAAGAAATAGAAGATCTAAATAACAAGCTTAGTACAAGAATACTAGTGAATACTTAGTGAACAGCGGGGCTTGGAAATTAATGTGGAAAAAACTAAATACCTACCGATAGGAGCTGAGCTATCCAATATCGAACTAGAGGATAATGAACAATTCACATCCTGTAGTGAATACACGTACCTGGGAGTAATCTTCGATAGAACGGGAAAAGACGATCAGGAAATAAAGAAAAGGGTAACACAAGCTAGAAGAACAATTGACTGCCTAAATGGAATACTTTGGAGCTCCGAAATAGGAATACAGCGAAAATACAATATCTATGAAACACTTATTAAAAGCAGCCTACTTTACGGAGCAGAAACTTGGAGAATAACCGAGAACAACAGGAAAAAATTAGAAGCTGTAGAAATGGATGTGTTTAGAAGATCGCTAGGTATATCCCGTAGGGAAAGAGTTCGAAATGAGGAAGTAAGACGACGAATTGGAATAGATGGTTACTTAACAACAGACATTGAGAGGAAACAGTTGATTTGGTATGGTCATGTTCAAAGAATGGAAGACACAAGATTGCCCAAAAAGATCATGCAATTGGGTACCACCAAACCGCAAAAAACGAGGAAAACCCAAAAAGACATGGAAAGAAGGGGTAACCAAAGCAATGGGTATAGGAGATCTTAGATATGGCCAATGGGATGATAGAAGGACGTGGAAGTTAGGCATCGGACAACGTCGAAAGACGTTCTAAAACCGATATATACATACAGTACAAGAATACATAAAAACAATATTGTAACACAAAAAATAAATTTTGGTGTAACAAAGAATTGATCTATCTGTTCTAATGTAGTAGTACCTGTTTTATATTTTGCTGCACTACGTTTGTTGTACTAGCACTAGAAGAAGGGAGCAATATAAAAAAGAACGTAAACATATATCCAAAGATGAATCTTTTGTAATGAGATGGATAGACACAACACATTTAATACTGATAATTTTGTTTGTATATATTTATTTTTTGTACCAACTTGAAAGTACTAACCAATCATTAACTATAATCTCTCAGATTTCTTGAAAACAGAAATCATCGAAATAATTACAGGTAATACCAGTTATTATCATCAATTATATTCAGTATAAAATTAAGAAAACTACGCCTGAATTTTTACATATATCTAATTTGCCGTTGTTACAAAATTATATAGAAAATTTGTTTTTTAATCAAGTGTAGGCACGGATGCCCGAACACCTTGTGTCGAAAACGGAAATTGTGCAAATTTCATGAAGAAATAGGAAAATTAATTATTGATGTTATTAATGTGTGGTGTGCCGTTCCAAAATAGTTATTGGTTTAGGTGGGAACTGTTTGAAAAATACAATGCGGGGAAAAACGGACTCGGACGCCCATAGTTGGATGTTTATTTCTAATAATACTTACATGAAATTTTGATAATTTAATCTTAATCAATTAGATCCACCTTCATCATTGTATTCTTAGTTTTCGAATTTGTTTTAAATATCGCTTTCTCCAACAAATTAGTTATTTTATCTATAGCAGAGATTTTCTATATACCCCAGTCTATACCCATCAGTATATATGTGGAGGAAGTTCTCCAAAACCATTTCATGTCTTTCGCACCGTACGTTGGTGAAAACTTTAGATTAATGCATGACAATGCACGTTGCCATACCGCAAGATTCACCAGTGGATACATTAATGAGATCAGGATTCAAGTTTTACTATGGCCGGCACGCAGTCCCGATCTTAACCCAGTTGAACACATTTGGGACAACCTCAAAAAAAAAAGAGCAATAGTACCAGCCCCTACATCCTTCAGAGAGGTCAAGACGGCTGCGACAGAGGAGTGGCAGAATATCCCTCAATCGAATAGCCAGGATATCATGAATGGATTGCCGAAACGGCTCCATTACTTCTACAGCGTCGTTGCTTGTTTGTTTGTTGCTTTTTTATTAATAAACAATACAATAACGCTTCCATTAAAAAAACCTCTTCCGTGCTGCTCATCGTGTCGAGTTCTCGAAAGACTGAAGTTTGCTCAGTCCAATTTTTTACGTAGACTGCACGTGTGGACAACGTACGGTGTACCGTCTTTTTGTTCCGTCATGCCTGCACAGTTTTGGGCTGCACAGACAAGACGGTGCGTGTAGCTGGGCTATAAGCGGCGATCACCGACGTATCCACTATTTGGAGCTACTACACCGAGCGAGGTTTACCCTTGTATGGATACGTTCCTTTAGACGGCTTGCGCATCGAAGAACTGCATTGAGAGAAATTAACAGGGTCTACACCGTGCAATAGAAGAGATAGAAAGACTGCGAAAACTGTAATAGGTGTAAATAATGATTTTGATTCAAGAAATGTATGAAGAAATTACAGAAAATGTACAATGTATGTATTAAAAGTTGAAATAAATGCAAAAAGTGTATCTGTCATTTTATACTTACATCCTTTTTTAAACATGACGATATATTTTAATTTTTGAAAAGTTTAAGACTAAAAAGTAAAAAATAAAAAAATATGAAAAAAAAGTTTTTAAGAAACGCTTTTGTTTAGTTATGAGTGACTAAAATTTAAAATATAATAAAAAAATTAACTAAAAAGCAAAAAATAAAAAAATCAAACTCGAAGGATTATTCGAAAAAAATGTTCGTTAAAAAAATGAAAAAATCTAACTCATTCATTAAAGAAAAGCGTGGGGCGCGTCTTCATCGAATAAACGGTTTGAGTATATAGCCCCACGCTTTTCTTTAACGAATGCGTTAAGATTTTTTCAATTTTTTTAACCCGCGAGCAGTCGTGCCGTTAGATAAAAACTAACAATTTCTCCTTTTTCGCGATAACTTAATGAAAAATTTTGCAATTTTGAAAAAATTTCGTAAGTGGATTGAGGAAGGGTGTAGTAATGCGTAGGTATTTTTTTCTTCTTCTTCTTTTTGTGGAATTTATGGCTTTGGAGAGAGCCAATTAGCTTTATTAATTATTAGAAATAATATTTCTAACATAGCAAGTAAATAAAAATACTATAAAATAATTTTTTTTCGTAAATTCCTATTTAAATTCGTATTATAAGATAAAATCTAACACGCGGCTGTTACGTAACAGAAGTGAGCGCGACTGCTCCCGACTCCCGGGTTAACGAACGTTTTTTTCTAATAATCCTTCGAGTTTGATTTTTTTATTTTTTGCTTTTTAGTTAATTTTTTAATAATATTTTAAATTTTAGTCACTCATAACTAAAGAAAAGCGTTTCTTAAAAAAAATTTTTCATGTTTTTTTATTTGTTATTACTGATGTTCAACCAATAAACTAGTTAAATTCCAAATTATCTTTAAACTTATTCCGCAA
Organism: Diabrotica virgifera virgifera; assembly: GCF_917563875.1. NCBI lineage: Eukaryota > Metazoa > Arthropoda > Insecta > Coleoptera > Chrysomelidae > Diabrotica > Diabrotica virgifera. The sequence continues at coordinate 35,904,856 of NC_065452.1, forward strand.
ATTAAAAAAAAATTCAGTGTCGTGTAGAGAAAAAAATATTAGGTACCTTTCAAATATGTGCCACTCGACCACACTTGCTATTTAAAAAGGGTTACTTGCAGTAGGGGGTTAAATTTGAGGGCATGAATTTTTCATGAAAATTCGTCCCCCTCCCATACAAATTGAAGTGTTATTTTAAAACTCTTGGTTCCTGAGTTTCTGGGGGGGGGGTCAAATTTTCGTTGGAACATAGTGTATAATAATTATAATAATAAAATATGTGTATGTGTACCTATATGAAAATATTTTCTATATAATATATCGAAAGATATATCAGAATAGAAAATGATTAGGTGGTTTCGTAACCGAATTTTAAGGTGCTTGATAATTTTGGCATATATTTTTTCCTCAACACACTTTATAATAAGGTGTCACAACCAGTACCGACAGTTAATCTGATTTCTTTAGTGTCACTATGAAACGTAGGTAGACAACTAGAATTTTTTTAATAACAGGTTACATAAAACTGGTGGCTTTGTGCAAATGATGTAGCACTACTTGTTATACGGTAGAATGTACCTGGTACGATTACCATCTGATAACTTTCTAAAATAATAAATAATCTAATTTCTCGTTCTTGCTTTGGCTTAATAGACTAAGAGCCGACTAGGAAAAATTTTCTAATCATTTTGGCACCGTAAGAGTCCTTAACTTAAATAAAAGAACCTCAAAGAATACGTATGAGCACTATGCCGTCAATTTTCAGTGCCACATGGGTCGACGGTGACAAATCAAACTTTCCACCTATGGACCTAATAAATAAATGGTACCACCCGTTAAGATGGGCATAATGCCCTCACTCCCAGAATGCAATTTGTTTACATTCTATGTTATGAAAATTATAGACAGTGCAATTTTAACCCAACACCCCTTCCCTCTCCCTCACCATCGAAAACGTCATTTTTAGTTTTTTTTTAGGTGGGATTCAATCAATTTTAAAATTTCAAAAAATTTACACGCATAATTGAGGCTTTTTTTACAAAACATATTTTTTATCGACCCGTAGGTTGAGTGTACATAACATCAAAAACATTATTTTTTTTTGGAAAAAAGTATATTACTTTTTTTTTGGAGATGGCTGCAGTGCTAGTTTTTTTATATTATCTAGTTTATCATGAGAGAGAGAGAGAGAGAGAGAGTAATTGATAGACGGATACGCGAAGAAACCGAAATATCCGTTAATCAACTTGGCTTCATGCAGGGTAGATCAACAACAGATGCAATTTTCATTATAAGACAATTGATGGAAAAATGCAGGAATAAAAAAACACACGCTCATATGGTATTCATTGATCTTGAGAAAGCATATGATAGAGTTCCTCGAGAGGTTCTGTGGTGGGCACTAAATAAGAAAGGAGTCCTTGGTGAATATGTAAAGATTGTCAGAGATATATGTATGAGGGAGTAACGACTAGTGTTAGGACAGGTGTGGGAGAGACTGATAAATTTCATGTGAAAGTAGGACTGCACCAAGGTTCGGTGCTTAGTCCGTATTTATTCTCATTAGTTTTGGACCAGATAACAGCGAAACTACAGTGCAACATTCCATGGTGCTTAATGTATGCTGATAATGTAGTGTTAATAGGGAATAATGAAAGAAACTTAGAACAAAAACTGGAACAGTGGAGACAAGCTCTAGAGGAAAAAGTTTAAAACTTAGTTGGACAAAAACAGAGTATCTGGAATGTTCATTTAAAGATGGAGTTATTGCAAATAAAATGGTATCTTAGGATGGTGAAATGATTGTGAAAAGTAATAGTTTTAAGTACATAGGATCGGTATTACAGAGTAATGGAGAAATAGATGGAGATGCATGCAGTAGAATTAGGGCTGGGTGGATGAAGTGGAAGGAAGCTAGTGGTGTGTTGTGTGACAAAAAAATTCCCATGAAGCTGGAGGGAAAATTCTATAAAACAGCCATAAGACCAGCTACGATGTACGGAACTGAATGTTGAAAAATGTGAAAAAATGAGTATATTAGAGGAAATCTAGATGTGGCACCAATTGATGCCAAAATGAGAGAGCGTAGGTTAAGATGGTTTGGTCATGTTCAACGTCGAGACGCTAATCACCCAATACAAAGAATTGCTGAAGTGCAGATTCCTGGAAGGAGTAGGAGAGGAAGACCAAAGAAGACCTGGGGGGAGACGATTAGGCAGGACATGTTGGTAAAGGGGATTAATATTGATATGACCCAAGATAGAATTGTGTGGAGAAATGCAATTAGGGAAGTCGACCCCGCATAGGGATAAGGCAAAGAGAATGATGATGATTATCTATTTTATCAAACACTATATTTCTATAGTAGGGGAGGAAAGTATGCTAAATTTGCAGTTACTCGAGCGTTATGGGGACCTATTGGGTTGTGAAGAGTAGGTCCTAAAACTAAAAAAAAGTTAAGTTAAGTTTTCCATAAAGTGGGGGACTTTCCATTTTTTAATTTAATTTTCCATTTCCAACAATCGTTTTTTCTGATTATAGCGCCATCTGTCCATAATTTGAAAAAATGTGTCGAAGAAAAATTGCTTATTGTTACGTAAAGAATCCAAATCTGTAATAAAAATTGGGGCTCCTATTTAAAATTTTAAAGTAACCCCCCACCCCACTTCCGTGGGAGGTCGTGTTTGGTGCCATTCGATAGATTTTTCAAAAATATTGGATACGTATATTATGCAGTTTTACGATCTGATGTTCTGGTCGCGAAATATCGCGTGGTTCGTATTTTAAATTTTAAATTTACATACCACCCCTCTCCGTGGGGGATCCTATTTGATAGCATTCGATAGATTTTTGAAAAATATTAAACACGTATTTTTTAGTTTTTCGATCTGACGTTCATTTCGCGAAATATTCGAAATATTCGCTTTTTTTTGTGAAACTTTGTGACTTGCCCATTTCCTTACGCCCCGCTCAAATCGACAGATTTTTGAAATACATATAGACTCTTTTGCATGTACTTCCTCTTAACTTACCTTATCGTAATCTGACGATTTTGAGATTTTCTAAGGATAGATTAACGAACTCCACTGTATTAAGAGCCAATATGGTAGAGGCATATTTACAGGGTATAAGGCTTCTCCCCATGTGATAATCTGACGCGCTCGACTAACTGCAAAAATCCCCGCTTGGGCTCCCCTATCACTAATTTTTTCAGATTTTTTCGTAAGGTATGTCAACTTCAAAAATATTATTTTATAGACTTCAAAATAGATCAAATCAAGGTTTTTTATAGATTATAATATATCAATTAAAATAAAGGAGTCTTTAAGAACATTCAAAAGTGGGACAAATAATAGTCCAGGGCCCATCTGTTTTGAGATGGACGTTGAGAGGTGACTCAAATTTTTTTACAGAAATTGCTTGAAAATAACTCAAATAATAATATTTGAGTTATCCTCCCTCTCAAAAAGGTCCGGAACATTGTTTAAATAATTAAAATGTCAAAAAATGAAGGAAAAATTCGATTTTTTTCTTCGTTTTTTGATTATAACTTTAAAAGTATTCATTTCCCAGAAAAGATGTACTGACATAAAAGTTGCATAATTAAATTTCCTACAATATAGAATTAGTTAAAAGTTGAAAAAATAGTCACCCTTGTTGCAAAATAGCAATATTTGCGAAAAAAAACATACAAAACAAGTATTCGCATTTTACGTTTTTCAACCATTTATGCTACACTTATGACCTTCATATTTTACCCAGAAAAACTTTATGATACAGTAAAACAATACTGTAAACTTCATTAAGATCGGTTCAATAGATTTTGCAAAATAAATTTTGAAATCCAGCTTTCGCAAAAACAATTCATTTTTTCAAAATGTTACAGGACTAAAAATAAAGCAGATAGCAAGTTAAAAATTTTTTTGCTTATAGAAGTGTACTGTACCTTTCATTTGCAATTTGCAAAATTAAAATCAATTAACTACCACGGCGTCAGGAATTTTTTTAAATAAACATTATTGGTGCTACGCGCAGGACAGCGGTGTTCGATTCACATGAAGTTGATTTCCACCAAAATTTCTTCCAATCTTCATCTAATATATTATTTTCTTACGCTATATTTTGTTGTACTTTAATATTTTAATTCCACAAAAATCAAACTAATTTTATTATTGTTTGTGAAATATTGTTTAAACAATTGTATATGTTTAAAAATAATAAACATTTATTCTCAAGTTAAAATATATGAACAAAGAAAGTTTTTGCTAAAAAAGTGTTATTTCAAAGGATAGAGTATGTGTTATTATTTTGCAATAAACAAATTTATTTATTTATATCGAAATGTAATAAAAATTAAAATGTATCAATAATTATCAAAGGTCATTGGAATGCCCAATCAGAGCAAACTATCCGGTGTCCTGCGCGCAACACCAATAATTAATGTTTATTTAAAAAAAATTCCTGACGCCGTGTTGGTTAATCGATTTTAGTTTTGCAAATTGAAAATGAAAGGTACAGTACACTTCTATAAGCAAAAAAAAGTTTAACTTGCTATCTGCTTTATTTTCAGTCCTGTACCAGTTTGAAAAAATGAATTTTTTTTGCGAAAGCTGGATTGCAAAATTTATTTTGCAAAATTTATTGAACCAATCTTAATATAATTTACAGTATTGTTTAAATGTATCATATAGTTTTTCTGAGTGAAACTTGAAGGTCCTAAGTTTAGCATAAATGGTTGAAAAACGTAAAATGCGAATACTTGTTTTTGTATAGTTTTTTCCCAATTATTGCTATTTTGCAACAAGGGTGACTATTTTTTAAATTTTCAACTACCTCTATATTATAGGAAATTTAATTACACAACTTTTATGTCAATACAACTTTTCTCGGAAATGAATACTCTTAAAGTTATAATCAAAAAACGAAGAAAAAAATCGAATTTTTCCTTCATTTTTTGACATTTTGATTATTTAAACAATGTTCCGGACCTTTTTGAGAGGGAGGATAACTCAAATATTATTAATTGAGTTACTTTCAAGCAATTTCTGCAAAAAAATTTGAGTCACCTCTCAACGTCCAAATGTACTAATATTTTTACAGATGCGCCCTGGTCTAAAACACGTTCGAACCCCATAAAAAACAGATTTAAGATGGCGAGCCTTACAGAAAAATCTGAAAAAATTTAGAAATATAGTGTTTGATAAAATACATAAAATAAAAAAACCTACACTCAACCTACGGGTCTATAAAAAATATACATATTTTTGTAGAAGCCTCAACTATACGTATGAATTTTTTGAAATTTTAAAATTGATCGCATCCCACCTAAAAAAATAAAAACCAAAAATTACGTTTTTGATGTTGGTTGGAGGAAGAAGGGATTGGCGGGTTAATTAAACACATAGAATGTAAAAATAATAATTCTGGGAGCGAGGTCATTGTTCTTATTAACGTGGGGTACCCTTTAATAATTTATTTATTCCATCCATAAGTGGAGTTTCCACCGTCGATCCATGTGCCACTGAAAATTGACGGCATAGTAATCATACGTTTTCTTTTAGGTTTTATAATTTTAAGTTATAGACTCTTACAGTCCCTAAAATGATTAGCAAATTTTTCCTATCGGCTCTTAGTCTATAATATTGATGTAACGAACAAACACGTTGGCGAATCAAAACAATGACTTTTTTATCCTACACTTAACTCTCGTATTATTAGGTATTGTGTTTTTAAATTACCTGTTATAATGATGGGTCATATATTAATATAAATATAATTATAAAATTGCTTAGGTATTAAGTTGGGAGAGACTAGGGAAGGCCGTGGAATCTGGACCCCTTAAGAAGAAATTACGATATATTGGACGTTTCCCATAATAATACATTATATTGCATATTCTACTTTCCTGTTCTAAATAACATGACACCCCAGAATTAGACCAGGGCGCATCTGTAAAAATATTAGTATGTACAGTTGGATGTTGAGAGGTGACTCATATTTTTTTGCAGAAATTGCTTGAAAATAACTCATATAATAATATTTCAGTTATCCTCCCACTCGAAAAGGTCCGGAACATTGTTTAAATAATCAAAATGTCAAAAAATTAAGGAAGAATTCGATTTTTATCTTCGTTTTTTTATTATAACTTTAAAAGTATTCATTTCCGAGAAAAGTTGTACTGACATAAAAATTGTGTAAATAAATTTCCTATAGTATAGGATTAGCTAAAAATTTTAAAAATTGTCATAGTCCAGAGAAATAAGGTTTTTGTCGGGACACTTGAGCAGCCAGGTTGCAAATGGATTTTTTGGGTACTATATACCTAATACATTATACATAAATACAAAAATGCCCGTCACAGTTCGGACGAAAAACTTAGTTATTAACAAATAAGGGTCAAAAATGGCAGTTTTTTCGTTTAAATCGCTACAAGTAAAAATAGGGTAATTAAATATCTTATTTATAATATTCTTCTTTTTGTAGATGAGCTAAGGTTTAAAATGGCACTTTTTGAATTTTGGTCCGATCATTTTTTGCTTCGAAAATTGCAAAATAAGACTAAAATTTCAAAAATAAAAAATGTGTTATAACTTTTGCGAAAATGGCCTTAAGACATTCATATTGCACAAAAAGTTGAGTTAAACATTCCATATAATCCACAAAAAATTTTAAGACGATTCGTCAATTAGTTTACATTTTATTCAATTTGTTTATCGCAAAGAGCTTTTTTTTCGCAATGTCATTCTTCAGAAAATAATAATGACATAGCAATTCTGTGGAAACCACATGCAAGAAGAATTGTTATATTTTCAAAGTATTGAAAAAAAATCATTAAAAAGTCGTTTTTATCACTCCGAAAAAAGTTTAGTAAAATAGAGTCATTTTTGGCTTATAAACAATTTAAATAGCTTTGTTAATATTGACTATAGAGTAAATCTACTTTAGGATTTCAAAAGCTGGTATTTTTACACGAATTTTCAGAAAAAATTTTTTTGCCTAGGTTAATTAGGCTCAAAGTTAGCCACTTTTATTATTTAATTCGCAGTTACTTCTATATGTATACATCAAATTCTCCTGTAACAGTATTAGTTACCATACTACTCCGAAACGGCTTGGCCGATTATTATGAAATTTTACACGTATATCTTATAGGACGGAGAAGAGGTTTTAATCTATTTTTAATACCCATAAGTTATAAGGGGGTTGCCCCTGACATTTTTTTTTTATTTTTTTTGGACAAAATTATCTACCTTAATTTTATATGATGTAGAATTAAAAAATACATACAACCCTTAATTTTCACTCTTCTATCACCAACCCCTATTTGTTAATGGCCATCTATTACATCTATAAAATCCTCCTGTCACAGTGTTAGTTCCCATACTCCTCCGAGACCGCTTGACCGATTTTTATGAAATTATAAATATATATTCGGTAGATCTTAGAATCGGTCGTAATCTATTCTTCATATCCCTGAGTGATAAGGGGACTTCCCCCTAACATTTTGTAATGTTAGGTGGGGATGTGTGTACATAACGTACTCTATAAGACTACGAGTACATACAAATTAAAAAAATTATGATCAAAATCCATCAACAAGCTCCGGAGATATTAATAGCAGCATATGTTTGCAGAATCAGTTTCATTTTTTGAGTGCACGGATTTTAATAATTCCCCTCCACCGACCACGAATTAATTCCGTTCGGTCGCAATTTTTAAAACTTTATTAACCACTCTGTTGAGGTTCAAAGTTCACTTAAACTTTTACACATAAACTATATATCTTCAACTTCAAAATGGCTCTAGTTAGGTTGCTTAGTTGTTATAAACAAAGTAGCCGTCAATTAAATAAAAAAGTGGCTAACTTTGACAGTAATTAACCTAGGCAAAAAGTTTTTCTTTGAAAATTCGTATAAAAATACCAGTTTTTCAAATTCCATTGTAGTTTTAGCCTACACAGTCAATATTAACAAAGTTATTCAAATTGTGTGTAAACCAAAAATGACTCTATTTTAGTAAAATGTTTTCTGAGTGATAAAAATTACTTTTTAATGATTTTTTTAAATGCTTTGAAAATATGACTATTCTTCTTTCATGTTGTTTTCACATAATTACTATATCATCATTATTTTCTGAACAATAACATTGCGCAAAAAAAAGCTCTTTGGGATAAACAAATTGAATAAAATTTAAACTAATTGACCAATCGTTTTAAAAATTTTTGTGCATTGTGTGGACTGATTGAATCAACTTTTCATGCAATATGAAAGACTTGAATTTCATTTTTTGCAAAAGTTGTAGCAATTTTTTTATTTTCGAAATTTTAGTTTTATTTTGCAATATCCGAAGCAACGAATGATCTGATCAAAATTCAAAAAGCGCTGTTTTAAACCTTGGCTCATCTAGTAAAAGAAAAATATTATAAATAAGATATTTAATTACCCTATTTTTACCTGTAGCGATTTAAATGAAAAAACTCCAATTTTTGACCCTTATTTGTTAATAACTAAATTTCTCGTCCAAACTGTAGCGGGCATTTTTGTATTTATAACGTATTAGGTATATAGTACCCAAAAAAATCATTTGCAACCTGGCTGTTCAAGTGTCCCGAACATGGTATATTTTTGCCTTATTTCCCTGGTGTATCACTCTTGTTGCAAAATAGCAATAATTGCGAAAAAACCATAAAAAACAAGTATTCGCATTTTACGTCTTTCAACCCTTTATGCTATATTTAGGACCTTCATATTGTAACCAGAAAAACTTTATGATATAATAAAAGAATAGGTAAGTACTGTAAATTTCATCAAGACCGGTTCAATAGATTTTTGCAAAATAAATTTTGCAATCCAGCTTTAGCAAAAAAAAATCATTTTTTCGAAATGTTGCAGGACTGAAAATAAAGCAGATAGCAAGTTGAATTTTTTTTACATATAGAAGAATACTGTACCTTTCATTTGCACTTAAAATCGGTTAACTACCACGGCGTCAGGAATTTTTTTAATAAACATTAATTTTTGCTCTGATATGTTTGCTCTGATTGGGCATTGCAATGACCTTTGATAATTATTGATACATTTTAATTTTTAGTACATTTCGATATAAATAAATAAATTTGTTTATTGCAAAATAAAAACACATACTCTGTCCTTTGAAATAACACTTTTTTTAGCAAAAACTTTCTTTGTTTATATATTTTAACTTAGAGAATAAAAGTTTATTATTTTTAAACATATGCAACTGTTTAAACAATATATCACAAACAATAATCACATTAGTTTGATTTTTGTGGAATTAAAATATTAAAATACAACAAAATATACAGTAAGAAAATAATATATTAGATAAAGATTGGAAGAAATTTTGGTGGAAATCAACTTGTGTGAATCCAACACCACTGTCCTGCGCGTAGCACCAAAAATTAATGTTTATTTAAAAAAATTCCTGATGCCGTGTTAGTTAACCGATTTTAATTTTGCAAATTGCAAATGAAAGGTACAGTATTCTTCTATATGTAAAAAAAAATTCAACTTGCTATTTGCTTTATTTTCAGTCCTGCAACATTTTGAAAAATTATTTTGCAAAATCTATTAAACCGGTCTTAATGAAATTTACAGTATTCTTTTATTATATCCTTAAGTTTTTCTGGGTAAAATATGAAGGTCCTAAGTATAGCATAATACTTGTTTTTTATGGTTTTGTTCGCAATTATTGCTATTTTGAAAGGGTGACAATTTTTAAAATTTATTGTTAACCATTCCTATATTGTTGGCCAACTTTTATGTTAGTGCAACTTTTCTCGGAAGTGAATACTTTTAAGTTATAATCAAAAAACGAAGAAAAATATCGAATTGTTCCTTCATTCTTTGACATTTTGATTATTTAAACAATGTTCCGGGCCTTTTTGAATGGGATGATAACTCAATTATTATTATATGAGTTAATTCCAAGCAATTTCTGCAAAAAATATGAGTCACCTCTCAATATCCATCTCAAAACAGATGCGCCCTGGACTAAATGTAAAAAATAGATATAATTTTTATTATAATTAGTTTTAATTATAATTAAAATAGTTATAATTTATAAATAGTTAAGAAAAGTATTTTAAAAATGTGTAAAGTATTTAATTCCTAGCTGAGCGCTTTCGGCTTAAAAATCCACCGTCAGATCTTCCTCAGAAGTTAAAAACTTGGATAAATTTCGAAAAAACATCTAACAAATAGTATCTACATTAAAAACATGTGTTTTTTGTGAAGTCTTTATGTGTATAGTAATGTTTTTTTGAAAAATTATCTTTTTTGAACAAATTTTTAAACTTCTGAGGAAGAATTTGTAAATTTTTTAATAAATTCTTTTCACCAATGGATACTTCTTTAGTAGTGGTACTTTTTAAATTTTGACCATAGCTCCGAAGATGACTTTGTAAGCCGACAGCGTTTAGCTAGGAATTATGTAAATATCTTACGGAAGTTTAAAATACTTTTTTTCCCATTCATTAATTCTTAATTCATATTAGAAAACACGATAATTTGTCGCAGTAATAAGCTAGTAATAGCTAACATCAGTGATATTGGCACAAGGTTCATGTACCCATCCCTTATATGTTTCGCACCTAACACAATCTTCCTCCTAGCTTTCTTCACAAAAAAAGGCAACAAGTTTCTTTGCTAGTGTCACATTTGTAGTTTGCCTTTCGTTTTCTCTTCTGCTTTCCCCTGTTGCATTTCTTCTTTTTTTCGTTTTTCTTTTTTTCTTCTTATTATCGCTACTAGTTTTAGTTTGTGTATTTGTTTTTGGAGTTCTTTGAGGCTGTTGCAATTAGAACTACACCTGACAAAGTAATTCTCTTTTTCTTTCTATGGTCCATGGATATTTTGCTTGAAGGCAAAGGGTGAAATATTTCCATCGGAATATAGTAATGCTTCTGTACAGATTATTTGGTTTCTAGTTTTGTAACATTAGTTATTGGGGTGGGGGGTGGCACATTCCGATTTTTAAAGGGACTAGTTTTCAAAAAGTATGGTGATATGTATAGAGTATCTATAGGATTTTCAAAATGATTATTTGGCCAGGCAAACATATAATTATTAAAGAAGCATTTTCGAAAATAGGTTACATTCTAACTTGGGTATCTAGTGTTGTTTCTAAGAACCCACTGTCTTGCAGGACTGACTGTGATTGGGATTACTTTGTTTCGCCAGTAAGTATATTAATAGTTCCTGACGATGCCAGTGGCAGTCATTGCGTTTCCAGTGATATTTTGACCTCTTCTGGCGGACGTTATGATATCTATCTGGTATTTTCCTCATTGAGCGATTATTTTCTGTGGCTTCTGCTTCTGTGCAAATCATTGGGGCTACAAAATCGCCTGTTGCAGCCACTTTGTGGATCCCCAGATAGTGCTGCAGAATGGGTTCGTCTGTTTTAAACCTAAAATCCTGCAGCTCGAGCTAGATAAGTGGCTTCAGGTAGACGTAGTATGTTTAGATATCGTTTCATGAAGCCTGCGTACTAGTGCGTACCATTTTTTACCAGCTGACTTCTTTTCAATACTAAATCTTGCTTTAATATTATTTTTTCAGTTACTTTAATACAATTACTTTAATACAAAGAAGTTTTATCGAAGCGGGGAGCATTTGTTTTCTGTTTCGTATATGCATACCTACTATAACATTCATACTGATGGAGGAATAATGCAATGGACACAGCTACTTCTTTAATATTAAACAGAACTTTATATCCACATAAATTTATTTATACAATTATAAAACATTAAAAATGTACACATCAAGCTATTTGAACAGTAATGTAACATTTATTTTTTCACTTAAAGCTTCAGCCTAATTTTCTCATTATTGGATTTGCTTCAATTGTAGAGATTTTGGAAGAAACAAATATCATTATCTTCTCCAATACTATGTTATACTATGTATTTCATTTTCTGAATACAATTATTTGATAGAGCCCAGCAACACTGTTAAGGTTCGTTTGTTAAAAACATCAGCATAGAAAATGGAAATCGAAAAAATTCAATAGTCTTACCAGTATAATGATGAGATTGCTTACCTGGAAAAAAAGAAAAAAGCTGAAATTAGTATACTGCAAACGCAATGTTAATTTATATACAGTAATATTAGAAGCAAAACTGCAAAAGAAACTGACTATCGTTATTAAAATACGATACTGCACTGACGATTCCTAAAATACGAAAGAACATCTGTTATGGTACTACAATCTATCTAAGAGACTCTGAATATTTAGCTCAGCAGGGTTCTATTGTTCAGAATGTGTACTTACGTAAACAAGGGATCATTCCATAAAACAGGTAGTTGTGAGAAAACTCTTGTTCATGAAATTTCACAATTCGAACAATAGCACCCCTCTGAGTCGAATATTATTAAGTCTCTTAGATAGATTGTAATACTATATAGCAGTACCGCATTATTCGTTTTCGTTTTTTATTTAGTACTTGCTTAATACTCCGTTTGAAAATTGTTGATAGTACAGTTTTTATCATAATAAAATAGTTTATCATTGTCAGTTATTTGGTATACGTATATAAACGAACTATTTAGTGACGTCACACCAGAAGAAGAACAAACATTAGGTGAAGACGAAGGACTAGAAGTACTAAAGTTGGAAGTACTGCATGCTATAAAGTTGGCAAAGAACAGGAAAAACTATTGGTCCTAATAACATCACGGTGGATATGCATTTTAGAATATGCGTTTAAAAAACTGGACTAGGCCAACAAGGGAATACGCATACTCGGAAAGCAACTCAACAATCTCCGCTTCGCTGATGATATTGTCATAATCGCTGACGACATCAACGAAGCAAACGAAATGCTCACAGAGCTTGCGAAAGCAGCTGAAGAGGTTGGTTTGCAAATAAATAAAGACAAAACTAAAATGATGACTAACTTGGTGTTAGGAGGATCATTACCTCATCATGATTTTATCCTTTATTTATTATTTTATCGGATTTTATTAATTAATCTATTTAATTTTATTTTTAACTCTTACCGTTCTTTAAACATATATTTTCACTTTCCGCTTTTTCCTGTTCATGTTCTCTATCTTTTCTTTCTATTCTCTGTTTCTTTCCCTCATACTCTCTCTGCTCTTTTTCTTTTTCTCATCTCTTTTATTCTTCTTTTGTTATATTTGTCTGTAATGTTGTGGGGCAGTCGGTGGGGAAGGACCTTTTACATCCGACCTACATAGACTGCCCCATCTTAATATCAGAATGAATGGGTGGATGAGAAAGCGTGCATAGATGAAAGCATGAATGACTGGAGTTGCTCGTAACTGTCAACTGGCATTCTTTGGTTGGTTCCTGGAGTGCCGGAGGGGAGCTATGAGTAAGGTCGACGGGTCAGATATGCTCGCTAAGAGCGGCTCCAGACCCGTCGGCTGGAGAAAGAGGGGGTGGGTTTAGTCGGTAGGCGGCCCGGCAAGATAGAGATAGGATGGACTGAATCTGACACACCTGGGACACCTTCCCAGACGGTCTTAAGAAGATTCTCACCTCCCAAAAAAAAGGAGGCTAGAAGACAATATCAGAGATGAAATAAGTCAATATCGATATCTCGGACACGACATCAAAATTTCTAGAGACAACCAGACCCAAGAGATAGATAGAAGGATTGGTTTAGGCTGGGAAGCATAATATGGCAGATTGAAAGACATATTCAGCAGTGAAATTCCTTTAAGCCTTAAAAGGAAAGTATACAATCAATTTGTTCTTCTAGTCATTACGATACAGAGCTGAAACACTAACATTAACCAAAGCAAAGGTGTCAAAGCTTAAGAATAGATGGTATAGATGGATGCAATTAGCACAAGATCGAACTTCCTGGAGACGTGCTGAGGAGACTTATGTCCTGAAGTGGACAAGAGAAGAAACTGGATGATGATGGATATGTCAAAACTTAAGAACGAAGGAAACGTTAAAATATTGGTTAAGGTTTTTAATCATGTATACTCAACTGGTGAAATCCCAGAAGACTGGTTGAGGTCTGAATTCATAAACACTGCCCGAAACACTGTAGCGACTTATAAGACTATATACTTACTGTAGTGTAGACTTATAAGTGTTAAGAGTCACACTTTGAAGTTATTCCCACGTATCATCCACATTATAATAAGGAATAAGTATGAAGATCAAGATGGAACGCAGTTTGGATTTAGAGAGGGATTGAGAACTAACTAGAAAACCACTTTTTGCACTGAATTTTTTACCACAGAAATGTCAGAATCCACGTCAAAATAACGTTTTTATTGGTCATGAAAAATTAATTAAAATATTATGAGATAAACAAGTTGCAATAATAAAACAAGTCAAGAAAGAAGAGGATATAAAATGAGCGATAGAGAGATAAAAATACTCTGTTGCGCTGATGACACCGTGTTAGTAGCAGAGTGCGAAGACGACCTACAAAGATTACTGCACGAATTTAATATTAACGCAAAAGAAATGAATATGAAAATATCAGCCCAAAAAACAAAAAGCTTAGTAATAGCCAAAGAACCAATAAGATGCAAATTGGAGTTACAATCAAATTATACAAGTACTGACTTTCAAATACCTGGGAATTACTCATATCAGCTGACAACAATATCGAAGAAACGGTAAAAGACAATAAATATATAAGTCAGTTATTAGGCCAGTTATGACTTACAAGGCCGAAACAAGACCAGATACAAGCAAAACACAAAGACATCTGGAGACCAACGAAATGAAGATCTTAAGAAGGATTGCTAGAAAAGGACTACAGGACAGGGTAAGAAGTGAGGAAATCAGACGCATATGTGCGATAGACAATATAAATACCTGGGTAAAGAACAGAAAAGAAAAGTGAAATCAACACACCAGTTGCATGTCTGAATCGAGGATAGTAAGAATAGTCAGGGACAAGTCATCGTTAGGCAGAATAAGTATAGGACGCCCAAGGAAAAGATGGAATGACAATTTAGGGACAGAATGAAAGGCGCCATTGAAGAAAAACAGGCAGTACTGTCTATATAAAAGAAGAAGAAGAAGAAGAAGAAGAAGAAGAAGAAGAAGAAGAAGAAGAAGAAGAAGAAGAAGAAGAAGAAGAAGAAGAAGAAGAAGAAGAAGAAGAAGAAGAAGAAGAAGAAGAAGAAGAAGAAGAAGAAGAAGAAGAAGAAGAAGAAGAAGAAGAAGAAGAAGAAGAAGAAGAAGAAGAAGAAGAAGAAGAGAAGAAGAAGAAGAAGAAGAAGAAGAAGAAGAAGAAGAAGAAGAAGAAGAAGAAGAAGAAGAAGAAG